>NC_051861.1:60186891-60549539 GCF_015732765.1 Culex quinquefasciatus | reverse complement strand
AATTTTAAATTTTTGAATTTTAAATTTTAGAATTTTGAATTTTAGAATTTTTAAGATTTTAGAATACAAGTTTTAAATTTTAGAATTTTAGAATTTTAAATTTTGAATTTTAAGTGCAAAATTTTAGAATTTTAGAATTTTAGAATTTTAGAATTTTAAATTTTAAATTTTAAATTTTAAATTTTAAGAATTTGAAAATTTTAAATTTTAAATTTTAAATTTTAAATTTTAAATTTTAAATTTTAAATTTTAGAATTTTAGAATTTTTAAATTTTAGAATTTTAGAATTTTAGAATTTTAAATTTTAAATTTTAGAATTTTGAATTTTTAAGATTTTGAATTTTAGAATTTTAGAATTTAAATTTTAAATTTTAAATTTTAGAATTTTAAAATTTTGAATTTTTGAATTTTTGAATTTTGAATTTTTGAATTTTAAATTTAGAATTTTAGAATTTTAAATTTTAGAATTTTAAATTTTAGAATTTAAATTTTAAATTTTAAATTTTAAATTTAAATTTTAGAATTTTAAATTTTTAAATTTTAAATTTTAAATTTAGATTTTAGAATTTTAAATTTTAAATTTTAGAATTTTAAATTTTAAATTTTAAATTTTAAATTTTTAGAATTTTAAATTTTAGAATTTTAAATTTTAGAATTTTAAATTTTAGAATTTTAGAATTTTAAATTTTAGAATTTTAAATTTTAAATTTTAGAATTTTAAATTTTAAATTTTAGAATTTTAGAATTTTAGAATTTTAGAATTTTAAATTTTAGAATTTTAGAATTTTAAATTTTAGAATTTTAAATTTTGTGAAAATTTTAAATTTTAGAATTTTAAATTTTAAATTTTAGAATTTTAGAATTTTAAATTTTAAATTTTAAATTTTAAATTTTAGAATTTTAAATTTTAAAAATTTTAAATTTTAAATTTTAAATTTTAGAATTTTAAATTTTAAATTTTAGAATTTTAAATTTTAAATTTTAGAATTTTAGAATTTTAGAATTTTAGAATTTTAAATTTTAAATTTTAAATTTTAGAATTTTAAATTTTAGAATTTTAAAATTTTTAAATTTTAGAATTTTAGAATTTTAGAATTTTAAATTTTAGAATTTTAGAATTTTAGAATTTTTGAATTTTAGATTTAAATTTTAGAATTTTAAATTTTAAATTTTAAATTTTAGAATTTTAAATTTAGAAATTTAAATTTTAAATTTTGAATTTTGAATTTTAGATTTTGAATTTTTGAATTTTTGAATTTTGAATTTTGAATTTTTAATTTAGATTTTAGAATTTTAGAATTTTTGAATTTTGAATTTTGAATTTTGAATTTTTGAATTTTTGAATTTTTAATTTTGAATTTTGAATTTTAGAATTTTAAATTTTGAATTTTGAATTTTAAATTTTGAATTTTTGAATTTTTGAATTTTGAATTTTAAGATTTTGAATTTTTGAATTTTTGAATTTTGAATTTTGAATTTTAAATTTTTGAATTTTAAATTTTAAATTTTAAATTTTAAATTTTGAATTTTGAATTTTGAATTTTGAATTTTGAATTTTAGATTTTGAATTTTAAATTTTAGAATTTTGAATTTTTGAATTTTTGAATTTTTGAATTTTTGAATTTTTGAATTTTTGAATTTTTGAATTTTTGAATTTTAGAATTTTTGAATTTTTGAATTTTTGAATTTTTGAATTTTTGAATTTTTGAATTTTTGAATTTTTGAATTTTTGAATTTTTGAATTTTTGAATTTTTGAATTTTTGAATTTTTGAATTTTTGAATTTTTGAATTTTGAATTTTGAATTTTGAATTTTTGAATTTTTGAATTTTTGAATTTTTGAATTTTTGAATTTTTGAATTTTTGAATTTTTGAATTTTTGAATTTTTGAATTTTTGAATTTTTGAATTTTTAAATTTTTGAATTTTTGAATTTTTGAATTTTTGAATTTTAGAATTTTAAATTTTAAATTTTTGAATTTTTGAATTTTAAATTTTTGAATTTTGAATTTTTGAATTTTTGAATTTTGAATTTTGAATTTTTGAATTTTAGAATTTTAAATTTTGAATTTTTGAATTTTTGAATTTTAAATTTTGAATTTTTGAATTTTAGATTTTTGAATTTTTGAATTTTGAATTTTGAATTTTGAATTTTGAATTTTGAATTTTTGAATTTTTGAATTTTGAATTTTTGAATTTTTTGAATTTTTGAATTTTTTGGTTTAGATTTTTGAATTTTAAATTTTTGAATTTTGAATTTTGAATTTTGAATTTTAGTTTTAATTTTGAATTTTTGAATTTTTGAATTTTTGAATTTTTTGAATTTTTGAATTTTGAATTTTGAATTTTGAATTTTGAATTTTGAATTTTGAATTTTAATTTTAGATTTTAAATTTTAAATTTTGAATTTTTGATTTTTGAATTTTTGAATTTTGAATTTTGAATTTTAGTTTTTTTGAATTTTGAATTTTGAATTTTTGAATTTTTGAATTTTAGATTTTGAATTTTGAATTTTGAATTTTGAATTTTGAATTTTGAATTTTGAATTTTTGAATTTTTGGTTTAGATTTTGAATTTTGAATTTTTGAATTTTTGAATTTTGAATTTTGAATTTTTAATTTTGAATTTTTGAATTTTTGAATTTTGAATTTTGAATTTTTGAATTTTGAATTTTTGAATTTTGAATTTTTGAATTTTGAATTTAGATTTTGAATTTTTGAATTTTTGAATTTTTGATTTTTGAATTTTGAATTTTTGAATTTTGAATTTTGAATTTTGAATTTTGAATTTTTGAATTTTGAATTTTGAATTTTTTGAATTTTTGAATTTTTGAATTTTGAATTTTGAATTTTGGATTTTGAATTTTGAATTTTGAATTTTTGAATTTTTGAATTTTGAATTTTTGAATTTTGAATTTTGAATTTTAGAATTTTGAATTTTTGAATTTTTGAATTTTTGAATTTTTGAATTTTTGAATTTTTGGTTTGAATTTTAAATTTTTGAATTTTTGAATTTTGAATTTTGAATTTTGAATTTTGAATTTTGAATTTTTGAATTTTGAATTTTGAATTTTTGAATTTTTGAATTTTGAATTTTTGAATTTTGAATTTTGAATTTTGAATTTTTGAATTTTGAATTTTGAATTTTTGAATTTTGAATTTTTGAATTTTGAATTTTGAATTTTGAATTTTGAATTTTGAATTTTTGAATTTTGAATTTTGAATTTTGAATTTTAGATTTTGAATTTTTGAATTTTTGAATTTTGAATTTTGAATTTTGAATTTTTGAATTTTTGAATTTTAGAATTTTAGAATTTTTGAATTTTTTGAATTTTGAATTTTTGAATTTTTTGAATTTTAGAATTTTTGAATTTTGAATTTTGAATTTTTGAATTTTTGAATTTTAAATTTTGAATTTTGAATTTTTTTTTAAGATTTTAGAATTTGAATTTTTGAATTTTGAATTTTAATTTTTGAATTTTTGAATTTTGAATTTTTGAATTTTGAATTTTGAATTTTGAATTTTAGATTTTTGATTTTAATTTTGAATTTTGAATTTTGAATTTTTGAATTTTGAATTTTGAATTTTTGAATTTTGAATTTTGAATTTTGAATTTTTGAATTTTGAATTTTGAATTTTGAATTTTTTTTTTGAATTTTTAGGATTTTGAATTTTTTAATTTTGAATTTTGAATTTTGAATTTTGAATTTTTGAATTTTTGAATTTTGAATTTTTGAATTTTGAATTTTGAATTTTGAATTTTTGAATTTTTGAATTTTGAATTTTTGAATTTTGAATTTTGAATTTTGAATTTTAAATTTTTGAATTTTGAATTTTAGAATTTTGAATTTTTTGAATTTTTGAATTTTAAATTTTGAATTTTTGAATTTTGAATTTTTGAATTTTGAATTTTGAATTTTGAATTTTGAATTTTGAATTTTGAGATTTTGAATTTTGAATTTTTGAATTTTAAATTTTTGAATTTTAATTTTGAATTTTGAATTTTTGAATTTTGAATTTTAGTTTTAGATTTTTGAATTTTTGAATTTTTGAATTTTGAATTTTAGAATTTTTGAATTTTTGAATTTTTGAATTTTTGAATTTTTGAATTTTTGAATTTTTGAATTTTTGAATTTTTGAATTTTTGAATTTTTGAATTTTTGAATTTTTGAATTTTTGAATTTTTGAATTTTGGAATTTTTGAATTTTTGAATTTTTGAATTTTTGAATTTTTGAATTTTTGAATTTTTGAATTTTTGAATTTTTGAATTTTTGAATTTTTGAATTTTTGAATTTTAGATTTTTAATTTTTAATTTTGAATTTTTGAATTTTGAATTTTGAATTTTTGAATTTTTGAATTTTTGAATTTTGAATTTTTGAATTTTAGATTTTAGATTTTTGAATTTTTTGAATTTTGAATTTTGAATTTTTGAATTTTAAATTTTTGAATTTTTGAATTTTGAATTTTTAAACGTGTGCTTTTGAATTTTTGAATTTTTGAATTTTTGAATTTTTGAATTTTTGAATTTTTGAATTTTTGAATTTTTGAATTTTTGAATTTTTGAATTTTTGAATTTTTGAATTTTTGAATTTTTGAATTTTTGAATTTTTGAATTTTTGAATTTTTGAATTTTTGAATTTTTGAATTTTTGAATTTTTGAATTTTTGAATTTTTGAATTTTTGAATTTTTGAATTTTTGAATTTTTGAATTTTTGAATTTTTGAATTTTTGAATTTTTGAATTTTTGAATTTTTGAATTTTTGAATTTTTGAATTTTTGAATTTTTGAATTTTTGAATTTTTGAATTTTTGAATTTTTGAATTTTTGAATTTTTGAATTTTTGAATTTTTGAATTTTTGAATTTTTGAATTTTTGAATTTTTGAATTTTTGAATTTTTGAATTTTTGAATTTTTGAATTTTTGAATTTTTGAATTTTTGAATTTTTGAATTTTTGAATTTTTGAATTTTTGAATTTTTGAATTTTTGAATTTTTGAATTTTTGAATTTTTGAATTTTTGAATTTTTGAATTTTTGAATTTTTGAATTTTTGAATTTTTGAATTTTTGAATTTTTGAATTTTTGAATTTTTGAATTTTTGAATTTTTGAATTTTTGAATTTTTGAATTTTTGAATTTTTGAATTTTTGAATTTTTGAATTTTTGAATTTTTGAATTTTTGAATTTTTGAATTTTTGAATTTTGAGTCGTGAGCTACTTTTCATTTTAAATTTTAATTTTACCATTTTAAATTTTAAATTTTAAATTTTAGAATTTTAAATTTTAGAATTTTAGAATTTTAGAATTTTAGAATTTTAGAATTTTAGAATTTTAGAATTTTAGAATTTTAGAATTTTAGAATTTTAGAATTTTAGAATTTTTGAATTTTAGAATTTTTGAATTTTTGAATTTTTGAATTTTTGAATTTTTAAATTTTTGAATTTTTGAATTTTTGAATTTTTGAATTTTTGAATTTTTGAATTTTTGAATTTTTGAATTTTTGAATTTTTGAATTTTTGAATTTTTGAATTTTTGAATTTTTGAATTTTTGAATTTTTGAATTTTTGAATTTTTGAATTTTTGAATTTTTGAATTTTTGAATTTTTGAATTTTTGAATTTTAGAATTTTAGAATTTTAGAATTTTAGAATTTTAGAATTTTAAATTTCCAATTTTAAATTTTACAATTTTAGTTTTTTAAATTTTAGAGTTTTGAATTTTTTTTTAAAATTTTTCTTTTAAATTCAGAAGTGTTGAATCCAGAATCCAAAATTGTTATGCTGCTCCAAGTCCCGGTGGACTTCTCAAACAGCAAACAGCTAAGTCGCGGCCGACTTCTCAAACAGCAAACAGCTAAAGGCCGACTTCTCAAACAGCAAACAGCTAAGTCGCGGCCGACTTCTCCAGCAGCTAAGTCCCGGGTGGATTTCTCAAACAGCAAACAGCTAAGTCGCGGCCGACTTCTCAAACAGCAAACAGCTAAGTCGCGGCCGAATTTTTGAATTTTTGAATTTTTGAATTTTTGAATTTTTGAATTTTTGAATTTTTGAATTTTTGAATTTTTGAATTTTTGAATTTTTGAATTTTTGAATTTTTGAATTTTTGAATTTTTGAATTTTTGAATTTTGAATTTTGAATTTTTGAATTTTGAATTTTGAATTTTGAATTTTTGAATTTTGAATTTTGAATTTTTGAATTTTGAATTTTGAAATTTTGAATTTTGAATTTTGAATTTTGAATTTTGAATTTTGAATTTTGAAATTTTGAATTTTGAATTTTGAATTTTTGAATTTTTGAATTTTTGAATTTTTGAATTTTTAAATTTTGAATTTTTGAATTTTTGAATTTTTGAATTTTTGAATTTTTGAATTTTTGAATTTTTGAATTTTTGAATTTTTGAATTTTTGAATTTTTGAATTTTTGAATTTTTGAATTTTTGAATTTTTGAATTTTTGAATTTTAGAATTTTTGAATTTTAGAATTTTAGAATTTTAGAATTTTAGAATTTTAGAATTTTAGAATTTTAGAATTTTAGAATTTTAGAATTTTAGAATTTTAGAATTTTAGAATTTTAGAATTTTAGAATTTTAGAATTTTAGAATTTTAGAATTTTAGAATTTTAGAATTTTAAATTTTAGAATTTTAAATTTTAAATTTTAGAATTTTAGAATTTTAGAATTTTAGAATTTTAAATTTTAAATTTTAGAATTTTAGAATTTTAAATTTTAAATTTTAGAATTTTAGAATTTTAGAATTTTAAATTTTAGAATTTTAGAATTTTAAATTTTAAATTTTAGAATTTTAGAATTTTAGAATTTTAGAATTTTAAATTTTAGAATTTTAGAATTTTAAATTTTAGAATTTTAGAATTTTAGAATTTTAAATTTTAAATTTTAAATTTTAGAATTTTAAATTTTAGAATTTTAGAATTTTAGAATTTTAGAATTTTAGAATTTTAGAATTTTAAATTTTAGAATTTTAGAATTTTAGAATTTTAGAATTTTAGAATTTTAAATTTTAGAATTTTAGAATTTTAGAATTTTAAATTTTAGAATTTTAAATTTTAGAATTTTAGAATTTTAAATTTTAGAATTTTAGAATTTTAGAATTTTAGAATTTTAAATTTTAGAATTTTAGAATTTTAGAATTTTAGAATTTTAAATTTTAAATTTTAGAATTTTAAATTTTAAATTTTAGAATTTTAGAATTTTAGAATTTTAAATTTTAGAATTTTAAATTTTAGAATTTTAGAATTTTAGAATTTTAAATTTTAGAATTTTAAATTTTAGAATTTTAGAATTTTAAATTTTAGAATTTTAGAATTTTAAATTTTAGAATTTTAAATTTTAAATTTTAGAATTTTAGAATTTTAAATTTTAAATTTTAAATTTTAGAATTTTAGAATTTTAAATTTTAGAATTTTAAATTTTAGAATTTTAGAATTTTAAATTTTAGAATTTTTAATTTTTAAATTTTAAATTTTAGAATTTTAAATTTTAGAATTTTAGAATTTTAAATTTTAGAATTTTTAATTTTTAAATTTTAGAATTTTAGAATTTTAGAATTTTAGAATTTTAGAATTTTAGAATTTTAAATTTTAAATTTTAGAATTTTAAATTTTAAATTTTAAATTTTAGAATTTTAGAATTTTAAATTTTAAATTTTAAATTTTAGAATTTTAGAATTTTAAATTTTAGAATTTTAAATTTTAAATTTTAAATTTTAGAATTTTAGAATTTTAAATTTTAAATTTTAGAATTTTAAATTTTAGAATTTTAAATTTTAGAATTTTTGAATTTTTAATTTTTGAATTTTTGAATTTTTGAATTTTTGAATTTTTGAATTTTTGAATTTTTGAATTTTTGAATTTTTGAATTTTTGAATTTTTGAATTTTTGAATTTTTGAATTTTTGAATTTTTGAATTTTAGAATTTTAGAATTTTAGAATTTTAGAATTTTAGAATTTTAGAATTTTAGAATTTTAGAATTTTAGAATTTTAGAATTTTAGAATTTTAGAATTTTAGAATTTTAGAATTTTATAATTTTAGAATTTTAGCTTTTTTTAATGATATTTTTAAAATTCAAAATATTTAGTAGCCCAAATTCCTAAAATTTTAATACTATATGATTCTTAACAATCGTCTTAGTTTTAGAGTTCTTAAAATATTTTGAATAATTTTGAAATTACAATAAATTTCCTAACAAAATAAATTCTTGTTATCTCGGATTTTATAATTTGAGTTTTATACGTTTTTAAATCTATTTTTCAAATGTCTTAATTTTTAATTGATTTTAATGTTTAAAATACATTTTTGAAATTTTTAAATTGTTATATTTAAATATGAATTAATTTATAAATTATCGCCAATTATAGTAATTTGGCAATTGTCGCAGTGTATATTAAGAAGCTATCCTGCTCATTCCTAATGTAAACATCAACGTTATCTTTTTTCAGGCAACAAACATATTTCAATCTGGTCATGTCGGAAACCATGAGTCCGCCTCCGTAGAACTCACGGAAGCAGCCACGTTATCTCGTACTCGTACTCCACAAACCCACGTTATCTCGTACTCCGGTGGCCATCAATCCTTCATCGATCCAAGATTGGCGTCGCATCCGGGTAAAACTTTGATCAGCTCGTCGAGAAGCAAAAGTCCAACACCAACATCCAAGCCGGAAGCTGCGGTCATGGCAAATCCGACAGCATCCGTAGCCAAGTTGGAGAAGAATCGGCGATCCGGGAATTAAATTTAGTGAAAAAGCAAATATTATTGTGAAATTAGGTGGGTTTGAATAAAAAATAAAATAGAAAACAAAACAACAGTTATTTCAACAGCAACATATCCTAAAAATTTGAAAAGACAACACACGACAATAGCATGACATCCTAAATAACAAAACCGTGCGACGTCGGACAATGTCGTACAATTTCGATTATCGATCGCACGACAAATACGACAATTTGGTGCAAAAATGTATGACATTCACGCGAAAGTCGCACGACATTGTCGTGCGACGTCGTACGATTGCACGGACGACAAACGACGGACGTTTGACAGACTTTTCAGTCAGGGTATGCCGGATTCGGATGAGAAAAAATATTTCCTACAATTTGGTGTACAACTTTCCAATATTTGTTTGATTTGAACTGTAAATTTATAAAAAGATAGTAATTTGGACTATTTGGCAAGAAAGTATGTCAAAAATCAATAAAAAATGTTGAATATACGTTAACACATCTGTTATCAACTATATAACTGTTTATTTCATTGATATATACGAGGAAAGTCATTTTTTTCGTGTTCCAAAACATGTTTTTTAAAGAAAAAGGTCACAAATTTTTGCGCGCCCAAAAATTGATGTTCATTATTTTGAAGCAAAAAATTTGTCTCGTCTTTTGCAACCAGTTTCATTATGCAATCAGGGAAGCAGGGAATCATGAGAAATAAGCGATTTTGTTCTTCAATCCAGCAGAAAGGAATACGATTTTTGGCAAGTAACCTCATTTTTGCGCCACCTTCATTTGAAACACGAAAATGAATCTTCAGCAACGAGATAGTTATCTAGTATACATCAACGAGCCCATTGTGACTGGGTTCGTTGTCAAGCCCAAGACTTAGGAGGTCATCTCTCGTAGTCAAATAAATAGGCATTGTTCTAACGTGAGTTTTGTTGTTTATATCATGTCTTTTAATTATGACTCAGAACTTTGTGCAATGACTAGTTGACGTTCCTTCCCAGAAGCTGGTGTAGTGTTACCAAAATGAAAACACCAGTTATCACAAAGTTCAGTCGATATATTTCACCCTGGCAGTATAAAACGCATATAACAGCTGCAACGTACAATACTGCCGATAGAAATTTGTATCCTTGTCTGAAAAAGAATTTATATTCATATGATGTTTTGACGAAGCAATTATATTTCCAGTATTACATATTCTTTGGTGATTTTATCTGCCATAAAATAGATAGATTTGATAGCACGACAAGTGCCGGGACCAATGAAGCATCTGGCTTAAGCGACGGCGTTAATCTGCAAAATGTAAAAACAATTTAATTTAAGAAAACTACTTTTATTCTGATGTTGAATCAATTTGATTTTATGTGGGTTTCCTATGTAGATAGGGCTTTATTATTTGGTTATGGATACCTGTATGCTTTGGCCCACAAAATAAAACATGGAAAATTGATGATGGAAATTAATATCAGCAACAAAAATAGGGGCAAATGGAACTGTATATTGTTCATCTCATGGCCTTTCTTAACATGTGAATCATTTCTTAGAGATGTACTCGCTGCAGTATCATCTGAAAAAATAACCTTTTAATGGATCTCAGAGTATTTTGTTTGGCTAAATATAATACCTGATGTTGGTTTATCTGCTGATTTCAGCTTTCCAAATAACCTTTGAGATATTTTTTTCGCGGTTTTAAACACAAATTGCTCCAGATATTCCTCGTACATTTTGGATAGCTGTTAAAAAGAATACTTTATTGTATTTTTCAGTACTTATTGGTATTTCAACTTACCAAAATAAAATAGATTAAATTTGCGCAGAGCAATGCCGTACCCCCGCAGGTTGCTAGAGCCACTCCAATTAGTAAAATACCAATTGCTGTAGGAAATTTTCGTATACAAGTGACTAAAGCAGACGAAAGTGGTGGTATAGGTAAGGATATAAACCTAGAATGTAAAAGTAAAAATGAACTGCTTTGTAAACAGTGTTATTGAAAACTTCGTCAAATACCTTAGCAATACTTTATGTCCGAAATTGCCACAAAAGGCAATAGCTATCCAGATAATGGTGTTCATAAGAATAAGGACTGCCAGGGCAACGCCGTGTATCAAAAATGATACCATCATGGAGTAATTGTACAAGTCTGGTTGTGGTATAATCTTAAACATCAATGTAATCTTGGTAAACAATCTTGATGCTAAAAGTTAAAATAAAAAAGCAAAGAGGGGTTTGTTTTGATCTGCAGAGGTTTTCAAATCAGTGCCGTACCTGTGATCAAGAAAAACGGCGTACTTTTGCTTAATGCCAAGTGGAACATTCCAAATTTGAAATGGTCCTCTTTAGTCGTGACAGTTATTTGATGTTTGAGAGACAAAAACAGTATGGCAGTACAGTGTGCCGGCAGCCATGGTGCGAATTGTTGTACAATCCTAGACATCATCAGGCTTAGCGACTGGGAATAACTTAAAAAAGAGAAGATCGATTAAAACAACATTAAAAAGTTAAAACAAAAAAATATATTAAGCAAGCTTATAGGATACCTGATCGAATAACGACAGCTTGGATTAAGATGTAAGGAAACACGAACAGAAGCGTTCTTTTCGACTGGTTTGTCGTTCGGAGTATAAACAAACGTAACAGTATGATTTTTGTTGCTAAAATAAAAATTAACCTTTTAGCCAATATGTAAAACAAAAAATAATGTCAAAAAATAATGTTTTGCGCTGTTTAAAAACTTACTAGAATGAAGAGAACTTTTCAAACCCCTTCGACCAAGAATTGCTAGTTTTGGTCACTACAGAAGAGCTCTCTCCGCGGCATGACTTAACGTGCACGTAAATTGCAACGGCTTGGTATTTATAGCTGAGACCTACGAATAAGTTTATTTGAAAATTCCAAAAAAGTGCTAAGTTTATGCATACCATGAATATTTAAATTGTAAAAGGTGCTGTCAAGTTGGGTTTCCGCAAGCTCGTTTTGCCCAAAGTTGTACCATTTTGGCATATGAATTTGAACTGCTCGGTCATCCATATTGTTAATGTCGATATTAAATTGAAAAGGCTGGGTTGTTTTGGGAAACTTCAATATAACATGAGTCCATCTTGGGTTTTCAACTTTTAAGAGATGGAGATTAATTTGAGCGTTTTGACGACTAAAGCCATTGTCAGGAAGATACTGACTGAAGTTTGATAACGAAACCGCAATTGAACTGGAAGATATAAATTTCCGATCAATAATAATTTTGGTTTGAATTGTTCGTGCTCAAATGCATCGTAGATTGAACCAAAAATATTGTTTTATCAGAATTGAATGTGCTGTACTTACCAGTAGCGCATATTTGAAAGCATTTCATTTGCCTCACAGCCGAAAATCCATTCTTTGGTGTCAAGATTGAAAACATCAACGTTAAGGAACTGTTGAAAGATGTTTATTAAAACAACTTACTATAGTATACAATTGCTTCAAAATCGTATAATTAAAAAAGTGGAGCCAACAGTGTTGAACATAAGTTTTTTAATGGCAGTTTTGTGAATCATCTCGTCCAAAGAAAGATTCGGAACGTAACAACATCAATGTAGTTTAGGGTCTACGGAGCGGATTCGCTAATTCAAATGGAACTGTATTCGAATGAGCGAATCCAAATTCACTAATTGGAATGATTTACAGTTGTCAAAAGCTTGAAACCACGTGTTCGGAAATTGTCGAACAATGATGTTGAAACGTCAACATCAGTTTGACAACCGGTTTTGACGGTTGAGTGCTTTTTAATTCGAATACGTTCGAATTAGCGAGCTTTAGAATTAACGGAAATTCGAAGTAGCGAAATCCGAATTAACGAACCCCACCCCCCACCTTCTTCGAGGACAATTGTCAATACAAAACATTTTTTTGTAATGAGCGTGGACCATCGCCATGTAAGAGAAGGCTTCAGATGCAAACCGCCATGGTAATCAGCCATTGGCTCGCCGCGGCGATTGAGGGGCGAACGTTATCGAAAAATTTCAGCGATCCCGATCAGTTTGAACCACCTACACGGAGGATCGGCATTACACGAAATCGAGTTCGATTACACGAAATTCAGTTCAGGTACGATTACATACTTTCGTGTAACAGGGGTCGAACTGGATTTCGTGTAAAATCGAAATTGAAATGTTTCACCGGGTGAAAATTGCATATTGCCTACATTTGTATGTGTGTGTGTGTGTGTGTGGTCCAATCCAATACCCACTAACCGGTAGCGAAATTATGGGAAAGTATAATTTGTATCAGGCTTTGTATATGCCGAATGCTGATACAGCTTATCTCAGTCCCGGGTATTAGGTGGTGATAGCCCTCGCGCTGCTTCCAACGACCCATTTCAGAATGACAGAGCTCCTTGCGGTCCAATTCCGAGGTCGCTGGCCATTGTTCGGCCCCGCCTAAACATAGAAGCAAGCATCTGAAGGAAACTCGATCTATATTTAGACTTCCAATCTCGTCAGGCAAATCAGGGATCAGCGCGTATTTAGTATGAGAAGATAACATGTTTCAACACTACGGATCATTTCACTGCTTGAGTGTAAACCTTCTGATGGACGACTGCTTAGCGTCCCAGACCACCAATCCAAAGGTGTGAGTTCGAATCCCACCTGATTCATTTTCGTTTTTTGTTCATATTCAAAGTTCAAATTTTTGATTCCAAATTTCAAAGGTACCGACCGGGATTAGATCCCTGAACCTTGTGCTTGTGAGGCAGAAGCCGTAACCATTAAGCCACGGAGCCGGTTAAAATTGCATATTGCCTACATTTGGGCGTTTTTGGATTTTCTTTCTTATTAAGAGAAATTAAATTTCAATTTAACTATTAGATTAAACAATGTCTTTATTTTTTTCTAAATTCCATACAATAAATTTATGAAAAAGACTAATTTTACAATGCTTTATATAATTTAAGTTTCTGACCTAACATCAGAAAATCACTGAGTGGAGCACTTTGAGGCCGTTCCAAGTTAAATATTCCGCCCACCGATCCTGGCTTGTTCGCTTCTTGGAGTAACCTACGTCACTCGAGTAACTCCGCTCAACAGAGCCGGAACCAGCTTTGGTGTTGCGAATGTCGGTCTGTCTATTTACAGCACTAAAGAGATGATTTATCCTAAGTAGCCGTGGTCTCTTGGCAATTGCCATCATCCGGATTTACCGGTCCTGGCGGATGTCACGGAGTTTCAGCGCAATCATCGTCACTTCGGAACTCTGTCTTGTTCCTACTTGCAACCAGCTTCCGGAATATATTGACCGCGAACGGATGGCTTTCAATCCGGATCGATCGCTCGTTGCTGGTGCACAAAGTCGATGATTTTTTCGAGACGCGTTGACCTTCAGGAAAGAACAACCCGGCGGGTGCCATCTGGAAAGAGGGAAACATTTTATCAGTGAAATCAAATATTTACTAGTGAGAATGAACTTACCAGAAATTGGTTTTTGTAAATCTGCTCGACCTTCGCCCGAAATCTGTCCATTCTGAAAGTCCTCACCGATGGGTGGACTTACTGCTGGTTTGAAGCAATGAAAGGGACGCTTCGCGCTTGCTGCGGCTTCTGCTGGAGTAGAGGGGGGAACTGGGCCGGCGGGACGAATTGTTCATGGTACGTACTCGGACGGCGAGGATCGCCGGTAGTGAGCGATTTCTTCGCCGAAGTTCCAGTCGTCGCGCACCTGCCTAATGGCGTACTCAAACTAATCCTGATACTGGACGATCTTCTCCTCAATCTCGCGCATTGTCAGCCGGCGAGCTTGGTCGTCCTTGCTGCCTCCACCGTCGTTGGGATCGTCATCAACGCGCAGTGAAATGTGTGGCACAGCAGAAGAAACCGGATCCAATGTGTCCCACTTGCTGTTAGTGAACATTTGGGCGGCAACCGTTTCCCACTTGGAACGAACCGCCAGTTTTGAGCTACTCCTCCGAGCTCTGCATCGGAACGCCGTCAATGTCCTCCGTGGTGTTTAGCGGCATCCCGTCGTTGTAGATGTCGTGCATGAGCACTGGCGTGCTGGAATCTGTATCGGCAATTCCCTTCAGCAGGGCGGGCACTTCTTCCGGTTGCTTTTCGACCTGTTGAGAGATTGTATTTTTGAAATTGTCAAACCAATAAATAAATCTACTCACAATCGCAATCCCCAGGAAGGTGTGCTGCAGCCTTAGCAAAAAGTCCTTCGGGTAGCTCACTCCTCCCACGCTTTGAACACGTTCATCACGCGCGACTTGAAGCCCTCGGCTTTGAGACGGCTGTCCAACTGCATGTGGTAGGCGAAGAGATTCTTGAAGATGCCCAGCAGATTCTTCTCCACGCTGTAGGATTAAAATGTGATGAAAAATCTGCTGTTTTCAAAATTTAAACATTCTTACGCCTTCCGGAAGAAGCTCACGTTCGATACCTTGACACTGCAGCTGTGCAGAGTCCGAGATCAGGTAGATGCGGGCGATCTTCCGCTTGAACATGGTTTTCGTTGTTCGACAGCGACTCGGCGAACCACTCGCAAATCTCCTCGGCCGCGTCGGCATGCTCGATGCAAAAGATCACCGAGTCGCCGACCTAAGCGGTCACATTGGCTTTGTTTTAAAATGGATATGAATTATTGTAGCTTGACCAGAGTGAAGCGACTTACGCCGCCGAAAGGTTGCCCTTGTTGTAGTCGACGCCGTCCAGATCCACCAGCAGCTTCTCGGGCATTCCCTGGGTGTAAAAGTTGATAAGAGGGGGCTTATAGATCGACCCACCGCGGAACATCCAGAACTTTTTGGTGCGCCAATCGTTGGTTGAGTCGCCCTGGAGCAGCAAAACAGCTTAATGGTAGTTGATGTGCGACAGCCACCGGCGATCAACTCTGCCTTGCAGTAGCGTTCCTAAATTTCCCGTCTTAATCTTGGTCAATATTGTCCTGCAGTATCCGGTGCTCTTAAATATTAAACAAGTTTGCGATCCTCGAGCCATCGCACTCACCCTGCTCGTTGTCGTGTTGAATCACTCCTCAAGACGAGGCCGCACCGAAGTCGGACTTGGGTTTCCCCGGGGACTGTGGAATGTTCAAGTGATCGTAGGGACAAACCAAGAAACGACTAGTGCCGCGCCGGTTGCCCTGTTTGCGACCGATACAGATCTGGACCTAGACTGCTCTGATGCACTGCACGAACGGGCCGAACCGCTGTGACTGCGGCTTCGGCACTGACGTCTTTGTCGGAGAACACGAAGGGGACTTACCGAGCTGGCACGATTGTCGGATCAGCAGCGGCTTACGGAGCCAGATCTAATGCCGCGAGCGGGATAAGCGTCAGCCGGGATAGTCGGTGCCATCGCGTATGTTTTCTCCCGCCGATACCTGGCTTTCCGAGAGCTGGTTTTGATCCTCCTCTCCGGACTTTCCAGGTTGCTTGTCCTCGATTCTCAAATGTTTTCTTCTTCGGGTCTGGGCGCACGGAACTTCCGGTAGGCGAAATCCGGGAACACGTTCTGTTCGCTGTTGGTTCGCGTGCGTATCTAATCCGTGAAAAGTAATTTTAGCTGTAGAAAACTTTAAATTTTTCAACAAAAGTCGTGGCCGTCAGATTTGACAAAAATCCGGACAGAAGGTAACATTGCACTTCCCCCCGAGTGGTACAATTTCTCTTCTCCCAGACCGAAGAACCACGAAATCAGTTGTATCCGGCCACAAAATTATTCACCTCCCGTGATTCGTGGTTTAAGCAAGATTCCGGTTCCCCCAGACTGGAAAACCAAGAATCACGGAGAGGTAGATAATTGTGTGGCCGGATTCAACTGATTTCTTGGGTCTTCGGTCTGGGGAAAGCAAATTTCTGACTTCCGGTCGATATTAAGGCAAATTTGGTTCCCTCAGACCTATGAACCATAAAATCAATCGAATCATACCATAAAATTAACTACCCGCCCGTGATTTTTGGATATCCGATCTGGGGAACTGGAATCTCGTTTTTTTCCGGGCGCTGACGATGAATTTGCGGCCGGAAGGTAAAAATTTGCTTCCCCAGAACGTAGAACCAAATAAACAATCGAATATGACCATAAAATTAAACACCAGCCCGTGATCTTGGATATCCGGTCTGGGGGAACCGGTACCTTATTTTTTACCGGGCGCTGACGATAAATTCCTTGAATTCCGGCCGGAAGGTCAAAATTTACCTCCCTCAGACCGAAGAGCCAAAAAATCAATACAATCCAGCCACAAATATATTCACCTCTCCGTGATTCTTGGTTTCCCCATCTGAAGGAACCGGAATCTTGCCTTTTCCAACCGCAGCCGTCAGATTTTAGCAGTTTCCTACCAGAAGGTAGAATTTCGCTTCCCCCAGACTAGAGAACCAAGAATTCAACCGAATTCGGCCACAACATTATTCGCTGGCCTGGTAATGTCGGTAATCCAGTTTGAGAGAACCGGAATCTTGCCTTTTCCGGCAGCTGATCGCAAATCCGAGCAGAACTTACCTGCAACACCTCTTGCTACCAGCATCCAAATTTCACTAAGTCCCGATTTGACAGCGGGTGAAATCATTCCGCAAATTCTTCAAAATTTTTCTAAGTCCAAAAGTTACACTTTTTGCAGTTCGGACCCCTGAACTGGAAAAGATGTAACTTTTACACTTTTTGCAGTTCGCCTTTTACACTTTTTTCAGTTCGAGGGTTGAAACTAGTCGGTGGTGTAAGACTGGTTGCAACGCGGCTCTACTTTGCTCTAGCTGTTTCATTTTTCAAATAGAACTGAAACAGACCACCCGCAACGCGGAGTTGCAGTTTTATTTTTCGAGCAGTATTTTGAAACCGGAATAAAACTGCTCGACGAGTTTGTTTCAAACGTGAAACGATTTGGAACTGGAATAGAACTCAGTTTCAAAAAAATCAGATATATAGAGATATCCACGTATTCTTACACACACACACTATGATGCTGTGTTGATAATCTACGCACACAATTAAAAGCATTTTTTTGAAACAACATTTAGATCACCGCGTTGCGAGCACCGTGTTCTAGTTTCATTTCCGCCAGTTCTAAAAATTTTAAACTACTCGCAATTTGAAACAATTATAAAACTTCGCGCTGCAGACAGTCTAAAATCGAACTGCAAAAAGTGTAATGCTGATTCTCCGTGTAGGCGATGCGCCCATGGCACGCCAAGGCGGATGGAGGGCGGACGAAATTGAAAAATTTCAAACGTCAAATTTCAACCGCCCAGGCGGTCCGCCCTCGGTCCGCCAGGGCGGTTCCAGGGCGGACCACACGATCCACATCCACTGATGCGTAACGTCCGCTCTGAGTTAATGTGGGTGCCCAGATTCCCACATTAACTCAGTGCGGACGTTACGCATCGGCGGCCGTTACTGATCGTATGGTCCGCCCTAGAACCGCCCTGGCGAACCGAGGGCGGGCCGCCTGGGCGGTTGAAATTTGACATTTGAAATTTTTCAATTTCGTCCGCCCTCCATCCGCCTTGGCGTGCCATGGGCGCATCGCCTGGGCGGTTCAAACTGATCGCTGAAATGTTTCAATATCGTTCGCCCCTTAATCTCCGCGGCGAGAAAAATATTGTTGGCAGATGTGCAATCATTTGGAATACTTAGAATTTGATATGTTTCATTGTTGTTATGATTTGATTTATTCTTTTTTGCATGTTTGTATGGAAATTTGGTGTACATTTTGGTAAAAAGTATACCTTTCTCAGGGAAACCTCTTGAAGAATATCGAGGTTGCATTTACAAAGCGGATGTTGTGCCAATGTTTACTAAATTAATGTTAATGTTTTTTTGTGTGAATGTTAACACTCCAAAGGTTGCGGCTTCAGTGCCAGCAGTGGAGGCAATTAGTGGTGCAGAAGCGATTTTTGTCTTTCTTTTGTTTGACGTTTTTTAGGTGTGCATGATGCAGGACGTGGGTAGGAAGTAATTTCAATTATTTTCAATTATCAGTTCAGTGGCAACAGTATCATTTAAAATTGTGTTTAATTTTTACAGCTTCCTGGATCATTTATAAATGAACGGCTTATATGTATTTATTTATTCTTCATTTCGACGTCGTCGTGCTATCATGTCGCACCCGCCATTTTGACGTTCCGAGAAAAACGCGTTTTAATGTTTGACCTTGAATAAACAAAAACGAAAGCACGCAATGCAAACAAAAACAAACACGTTTTGTTTGGTTGACCATTCTGTGCATTGTCCCGAAGTTTGGTTGAAGTTGGTTGCTGGAGTCCCGAGTTATAATTACAAATGTTTACGGTAGTCTTACTTGTACGTGCGTCAAACGCATCCTGACCTGAAATCCCTTTGCCCTTTGTCGCACTTACATCAATTTTCAGGGAGTGACAAGATAGCACAACAGGATTGAAACTTCTTTTATATGTAGAGTGATAAAAATTTTCGGAGCTTTTTTGGTTTTCATTGAATATCTCAGGATTGAAATCGAATTTCGGGGATCTGTGAAGGTCAAAAGATGAGGCATTGTGAGCTGCACAAAATGGCGTTCTTAACTCAATTTGGCCCAAAATGCACGTAAGACAAGTTAGCACGACGGCGACGATTTGATTTATTTGAATGTTTATATCATTCCTATTCCTTGTCCTTTTTTCTACCATTCCTCCATACCATATAGAGCAATTCCAGCTCAAATCAGGAATTTTTCTGGTACTTTTGTACCCGACCCTCTCCGATTCCAATGAAACTTTTTAGACATGTTATCCTAGGCCTATATAAGCCATTTTTGTGTATATGGAGCCAATAGTACTCGAAAATAACATTTGAGAAGGGCGTAAGGTATATAAATATTTTTGTATTTTGCAATTTAAAAATTACTGTATCTCGAAGCCGTTGAGTCGTATCAAAAAGTGGTCAAAGACAAACTTATAAGAAATTGGACGGGCTTTCTGAAAAAAATACACTGAAACAAAAATACACGCCACATCTATGAGATTTTTCGATTTTTAAGTCTAAAACTTAAATTTAAAGGTGTTGTCACGTTTTTTTTTTCGTTCAAAATTTTTGAGGAAATAGCCTAAAATGTTACCAAAAGACTGACGAAAAATGTAGGATGGTATGTCCCTCCTAAAAAAATACAAAAATCATTTACTAAAACAGTTTTTTTGAAAAGTGGTCTAAACGTCAAAAATTTTGAAACCCGGTAGTGGGAATCGATTCTCCAGACAATTTTACATAAAAGTCTCCATATTGACCATTGTCCTATGTCCAATCCTTGGGAAGATACAGCGGTTTAAAAAAAAATGATGAAAAAATTGGTTTTTTGGTGGTTTTTGGCAATTTCTATATGACAGACTTGATTTTTCAGTCTCGAAAATATTTTAACCGGAAAGCTCGTCCAATTTCCGATAAGTTTGCCTTTGACAGCTTTTTGATTTGACTGGTTTTGATATTTACGTAAGCTAATTTACTATCGAGGTTTCTACCACACTGGAAAAAATATTCCCTTTTCAGTTATTAACAATGTAATTAAGTTTATATCTGTAAGCCCTTACATCCAATTGAAATGCTGTCAAAGGCAATCTTATGGGAAATTGGACGAGCTTTCCGGTAAAAATATTTTCGAGACTGAAAAACTAAGTCTGTCATATAGAAATTGTCAAAAACCACCAAAACACCCGTTTTTTCAACATTTTTATTTTTAAAACCGCTGTATCTTCCCAAGGAATGGACTTAGGACAATGATCAATACGGAGACTTTTATGTAAAATTGTCTGGAGAATCGATTCCCACTACCGGTTTTCAAAAATTTTGACGTTTAGACCACTTTTCAAAAAAACAGTTTTAGTAAATGATTTTTGTATTTTTTCAGGAGAGACATACCATCTTGCATTTTTCGTCAGTCTTTTGGTAACTTTTTAGGCTATTTCCTCAAAAATTTTGAACGAAAAAAAATCTAGACATCACCTTTAAATTTTAGTATTAGACTTAAAAATCGAAAAATCTCATAGATGTGGCGTGTATTTTTGTTTCAGTGTATTTTTTTCAGAAAGCCCGTCCAATTTCCTATCCAGGGTTTTAAGCGAAGATGGCGCTCTAATGGTGAACATCCGAAAAGTCAAAATCGCGCAGTAGCACCAACATTAGATAACAAATGTGGCTGTCATGCCATGGCACACTTCTTTCGGAATATTGGTACCACTGCGTGATTTTGACATTTCGGACGTTCACCATTAGAACGCCATCTTCGTTTAAAAACCTGGATAAGTTTGTCTTTGACCACTTTTTGATACGACTCAACGGCTTCGAGATACAGTAATTTTTAAATTGCAAAATACAAAAATATTTATATACCTTACGCCCTTCTCAAATGTTATTTTCGAGTACTATTGGCTCCATATACACAAAAATGGCTTATATAGGCCTAGGATAACATGTCTAAAAAGTTTCATTGGAATCGGAGAGGGTCGGGTACAAAAGTACCAGAAAAATTCCTGATTTGAGCTGGAATTGCTCTATATGATTAAATTTCATGAATTAACGACAGTTACTGAAATAGCATTGGAACCATCTGAAGAATTTTTCTTTAAAATATAATTATCTTTCTTCTGACTTCCGGTAATCTTCTTCAATTATAATGCCTACATTTATCTATTCACTAGATGATTTATTTAAATGTTTATATCCTTCCTTATCCTATTCCTTTTCTTTCAGCAATGGAACCATCTGGAGCATTTGTCTTTTTAATTATAGTTGTTTGTTTTGCAGCTTCCCGGAATCATCTTAAAATTATTGCTTATTTGTATTTATCTTTTCACTGTAAGATTTATTTTTATATTCATATCTACCATTCCCCATACAATATATGATCAAATTGAATGACAAGAAAGAACTTACTTTCTTCGGATTAGCTGCGCTGGTGTTTTATTAGATTAGAGTATGAATTGTTAACATTCAATACGTAGACTGTTTATGTGTAAGTACCAATAATACATGAACATTTTAAATAATTTAGTTTTTAAGAATTAGTTAAAGAATTATTTTTATTTGCAGGAAATGGAAAATCTTCGCAACAAGTTTGTGAAGTGAACTAACAACGCACGTAAGATGTATTGAGAACAAAATTATTTTGAAAATTATGTTTTTTTTTTCATATTTTTGTTTTTTTTTTCTAAATTTCAGCCCACAAGAATCTACAAAGATCTGCATTTCTATATAAGGCACTTTGTGTTTTTTCAGTTTTAGATGAACTTGAAAAACACTATCTGAATCCTGAAGGAACCTGAACGGGTATTCTGCTTGGGCGGATGAAATATGTATGAAAGGCGAATCGAGGGTGGGCCAAGGCAGTTGGAGCATTTTGGGCGGATGAACTTTATATAGGGGGCGGATCGGGGGCGACCCGCTGGCGGACCATCTTACAGGGGCGGACGAACTGTATATGAAAGGCGAATCGAGGGCGAGACACGGCGGTTGGGGCTTTTTAGGCGGATGAACTTTCTATGGGAGGCGTATCGAGGGCGACCCGCTGGCGGACCATCCTATAGGGGCGGTTGAACCATACAAAACGGCGTATGTAGGGCGGGTGAAACATTTCAAGGCAAACCTGGGCAACCCCGGGACGAGTCGCTGGCGGACCAACGTCACGATAAAAAACTGATCGTGCGCCAAATTGTTGCAAATTTTATCCGCCTGCGGGTCGCCCATGGTCCGCCAAATCAAACGCTGGCGGATCGCCAGAGCGGTTTGGCGGTCCGCCAGCGAACCACCGGCGGGCTGCCCAGTCAATGTGGGTTAACTCAGTGCGGACGTTACGCATCGGCGGCCGTTACTGATCGTGTGGTCCGCCCTAGAACCGCCCTGGCGGGCCGAGGGCGAGCCGCCTGGGCGGTTGAAATTTGACATTTGAAATTTTTCAATTTCGTCCGCCCTCCATCCGCCTTGGCGTGCCATGGGCGCATCGCCTGGGCGGTTCAAACTGATCGCTGAAATGTTTTAATATCGTTCGCCCCTCAATCTCCGCGGCGAGCCAAAGGCTGATTGCCGTGGCGGTTTGCATCTGAAGGAATTTATTTCGAATTTGACATTTCAGCCAGTTTTCAACGAGCTTCGGTGGGTGTTGTTATTTAATCGGCGGCTGCTGATTTTCGTTGTTAAGTTTGTGTTGGGTGAAGTGTTGTGTTGTTTAGATTGTTTACTTATGTAAACAAACAGTTGAAAGTGCGTTTGAAATAGTGATTGAAGGTTGTTTTGCAAGAATAATCGTTATTGTTGGTGTAATTTATGTGACACCCCTTATAAATATTGTTGGCAGATGTGCAATCATTTGGAATACTTAGAATTTGATATGTTTCATTGTTATTATGATTTGATTTGTTCTTTCTTGTATGTTTGTATGGAAATTTGGTGTACATTTTGGTAAAAAGTATATCTTTCCCAGGGAAACCTCTTGAAGAGTATCGAGGTGGCATTTACAAAGCGGATTTTGTGCCAATGTTTACTCAAATAATGTTAATGTTTGTTTTGTGGGAATGTTAACACTCCAAAGATTGCGGGTTCAGTGCCAGCAGTGGAGGTAATTAGTGGTGCAGCAGCGATTCTTGTCTTTCTTTTGTTTGACGTTTTTAGGTGTGCATGATGCAGGACGTAGGTAGGAAGTAATTTCAATTATTTTCAATTATCAGTTCAGTGGCAACAGTATCATTTAAAATTGTGTTTAATTTTTTTTACAGCTTCCTGGATCATTTATAAATGAACTGCTTATATGTATTTATCTATTCTTCATTTGATTTATTTGTATGTTTATATAATTCCTATTCCTTGTCCTTTTTTCTACCATTCCTCCATACCATATATGATCAAATTTCATGAACTAACGACAGTTACTGAAATAGCAATGGAACCATCTGAAGAATTTTTCTTTAATATATAATTATCTTTCTTCCAGCTTCCGGGAATCTTCTTCAATTTTAATGCCTACATTTGTCTATTCACTAGATGATTTATTTAAATGTTTATATCCTTCCTTATACAATTCCTTTTCTTTCAGCAATGGAACCATCTGGAGAATTTGTCTTTTTAATTATAGTTGTTTGTTTTGAAGCTTCCCGGAATCATCTTTAAAATTACTGCTTATTTGTATTTATCTTTTCACTGTAAGATTTATTTTTAATATTCATATCTACCATTCCCCCATACAATATATGATCAAATTGAATGACAAGAAAGAGCATGGGGTGTAATCTACTAGGATACTTTCTTCGGATTAGCTGCGCTTGTGTTTGATTAGATTAGAGTATGAATTGTTAACATTCAATACGTTGCCTGTTTATATGTAAGTACCAATAAAAAAAAGCAAAGTAATCCACTTTAACGACACCGGGTCTTTTGTGGTCTCTGTTGCAAGTTTCTGCTCATTTCTAGGCGTCCGAAGGTTATGTGTGGTGAGTCACCCAAAACCTCTTTTACGCAAATGGACCGACGTTTTACTTCCCTATCCGATAGAAGGCGTGGTCAGGAAAATCTCGTCTCGAAAAATGCCACCGGGTCCGTCTGGGATTGAACCCAGGCCATACTGGGGTTTAGAGACTACCACGCTAACCACTGAACCACCGGACCCGGCAAGTACCAATAATACATGAACATTTTAAATAATTTAGTTTTTAAGAATTAGTTTAAGAATTATTTTTATTTCCAGGAAATGAAAAATCTTCGCAATAAGTTTGCTTATCAATATATTATTTTGTTTCTTTATTTTTTTCATCATTTCACCTCAGTGAACTAACAACGCACGTAAGATGTATTGAGAACAAAATTATGTTGAAAATTATGTTTTTTTTTTCATATTTTTGTTTTATTTCTAAATTTCAGCACACAAGAATCTACAAAGATCTGCAATTCTATATAAAGCACTTTGTGTTTTTTCAGTTTTAGATTAACTTGAAAAAACACTATCAGAATCCTGAAGGAACCTGAACGGGTATTCTGCTTGGACGGATGAAATATGTATGAAAGGCGAATCGAGGGCGAGCCAAGGCGGTTGGGGCATTTTGGGCGGATGAACTTTATATAGGGGGCGTATCAAGGGCGACCCGCTGGCGAACCAACCTTCAGGGGCGGCTGAACCGTATATGAGAGGCGCATCAAGGGCGAGCCAAGGCGGTTGGGGCTTTTTGGGCGGTTGAACTTTATATAGGGGGCTGATCGGGGACGACCCGCTGGCGGACCATCTTACAGGGGCGGACGAACCGTATATGAAAGGCGGGTCGAGGGTGAGCCACGGCGGTTGGGGCTTTTTAGGCGGATGAACTTTATATAGGGGGCTGATCGGGGGCGACCCGCTGGCGGACCATCTTACAGGGGCGGACGAACCGTATATGAAAGGCGGGTCGAGGGCGAGCCACGGCGGTTGGGGCTTTTTGGGCGGATGAATTTTATATGGGGGGCGTATCAAAGGCGACCCGCTGGCGAACCAACCTACAGGGGCGGCTGAACCGTATATGAGAGGCGCATCAAGAGAGAGCCAAGGCGGTTGGGGCTTTTTGGGCGGTTGAACTTTATATAGGGGGCTGATCGGGGGCGACCCGCTGGCGGACCATCTTACAGGGGCGGACGAACCGTATATGAAAGACGGGTCGAGGGCGAGCCACGGCGGTTGGGGCTGTTTAGGCGGATGAACTTAGGCGTATCGAGGGCGACCCGCTGGCGGACCACCCTATAGGGGCGGTTGAACCATACAAAACGGCGTATGTGGGACGGGTGAAACATTTCAAGGCAAACCTGGGCGACCCCGGGGCGAGTCGCTGGCGGACCAACGTCACGATAAAAAAAACTGATCGTGCGCCAAATTGTTGCAAATTTTATCCGCCTGCGGGTCGCCCATGGTCCACCAAATCAAACGCTGGCGGATCGCCAGAGCGGTTTGGCGGTCCGCCAGCAAACCGCCGGCGGGCTGCCCAGTCAATGTGGGTGTCATCCGCTAGCCCCGAGTCGACATCGGTTTATGTACAGGCGTCCCGGTATTATGAGTCCCCCACACACGTCGCAAGCTGTTTGTGAAGCAATCTGGTTCAATAAGCTGTTCCGGATGTTAAATATCCAGTTGATCATCCCATCCACCACCCATCCCATCTACGAAGACAAATAAGCTTGTATTTTCATCTTTAAGAACACAGAATCAAAGCGGACGAAGCATGTGGAGGTTAAATATCACTACGTGCGAGAAAAGTTTTGGCGGAAGTAGGTTGAACTGCTATACATCTCGACGAAGGAACAGAAGGTGGACATCCTTACAAAGCCCTTGGCCCGTGTGGCTTTCGAGAAGATGCGGTTGGTGATGAGATTAGAAAGAGGAGGGATGTAAGAGAAGGCTTTCCAATTTAACGTGTAACACTGTTTTGATTTAATTTGGCACCCCTGGTAACGGAAGAGCAACTGTCAGTCTGAAAAATTCTACGACCCCCCCTCCCCCCTCCCCATCCTAAGTGTCCACGTGGTTCATGGATGGCACCTTACTTACCTTATACAAAGGGTTTGGATCTAAGCGTATCATTTGAACACGTGTTTTCGGAAGCCCTGTATCGAATTTATGCTGAAAATTTCTACGAATGTCTTCAATCCAATCTTCTTCATCTATCATATTGTTAGTTAGAGTTGATAACTGTTCTGTAATTAAAAATAATCATATCTGAATTTTAGCAGAAAGAGATTTTTTCCTAACAAAATAATGTCATTTGATTTTTTTACCGGCACCGGAAGAAGGACCGCCCTGCAAAAATATACAAAGAATAAATCTAATGGATATTTAAAGCACTTCTCTCGCAACTTACCATAAAGAACTGGTATGCTTTCGTCAATCTGATTTCTTTGTTGGCTATGAATTTACTGTTTGATTTTTTGTCCAAATCAATAATGCTGTGCAGAAAACGATTGACAACCAGAACGAACTGTAAACACCATACCACGCAAAGATGGTCCGCCGATTGCCATACATTGGGAATATTATGAGTCTAAAATAAGAAAAACTAAATTATAATGGTTGGTGTGTGTGTGTGTGTGTGTGTGTGTGTGTGTGTGTGTGTGTGTGTGTCTGTGGTCTCCAATTGGCCATCGCCCAGCAGGGTTGATTGGTAGACACACATGAATTTTCTTGGTGTACTTCGATTTGGTTCTGCACGTGAAATTTTGACGAGCAGTGCTCGTGCTTATGTTCAGCACACGGTGCTTATGATTTCCCGTGCCTATGGTCAAAAATACTGTTTTGAACCCAGCCATTTTTTTTTTTAATCCACGGACTTGATAGACAAAGGTTCCAGTTCAACACGGATCATTCCAGATATTTTTTTAAATAAATGATAACTGTTTACCAACCCATCTCATGAATTCCGGATGGAGATATTAAAAATAGGTAACCTCTTTGATGGAAGTGAACGATTGAACGATAACATTGGCACCCACCCTTGCCATTGTTAGGTCAAGTGCGCACGCGCTCTGTCCCGAAATGGTCGGATTTGTTCTATAAATGATTGGACCACAATCCGTCATCTAGCGACACTCCGCGCCATTCAACGTAAGGTCGCAGGCCTTCTCTTCAAAGGAGGGCCCCTAGATACGCCCGGAACAGTGGTACTGGGGCTCCCAAACAGCCAAGGAGAGGAACTTAGACGCAGCGCCTGAAGTAGATGCCCCACAAGCCTTTCCTGGAAGCCAGGGCACAGGTTGTCCTCGCCGTTTTTGGCCCCACCACCCTGATCAGCGTATTGGCGACCAGCAAGGGAACATTTTCCTGGTCGGTCCTGCTGCAACTCAAGAAGGCAATGGTGAGCGCCAGCGGTAGCGAATCTTCCCGGTCGCGCACTTCCGAACCGGTGATTCGGCACGGCGTCAGAGCGAGGGCCTTACCGTCGAAGGTGCTACCTACCTTTCCCGGAAATTTTTCAGGCTGCATTATGATTCACTTGGTGAACCCGGTGGATAATGGGCGCACACGTTTGGTTGTAATGCAATTATAAGTACTAATAAAAATCAATGAATGGAATATTCACTATATTCTTCATTCGAATGGCATACAATATTAAAAGCAAAATCGTTCACTTTTAGTAATTTTTGGTTCGGCTTCACTGTTTCCCGATTTCTTTATTAGTCTCACATCTGTTAGTCGAACGTCATTAGCTGGCCACCCTGTCTGGCTGTGGTTGCAATAGCCGCTGCCTGCAGGAAGCCATATTGCTAGGCGTAGGACAGGTTCAGGTTACCAACCGCGACGTCACCAGCTGGTTCTTGTTGCCAGCCCAGCGTCTTGCAGGATGAGTCCATGTCGATAAGGTTCGCGTACGCGTCAATATTCTGGCAACTGAGATTGGCCGCCATTTCTGAGGATTTTTAAAGAACGATTATTAGATAAGCAAGACAGAGTTGCAATCGGAAAGACGGTGCAGCCATCGAGTGCGTGGATTACCTCGTCAATGCACTCGCCCAACTCGTAGTTGTCGACCGTTTCCCTCGAGGTGTCCGTGGGATAGATTCCGCCGACGCACTCCGACATGGTTTCGTTCGCCGAGTCATCAATGTTGAACATCTGCAGATGCTCGTCCGAGCCGTCCTCCATGTCGTGCGCTCCAGCAACTCTTGTTAATTGTTCGAACAAGCGACCGAGACGACGATAAACTGCTGCCAGCCTTGTGCTGAATGATGTTGGAAACGGGTTGGTGCACCTGAACAAACTCAGGCGTGGGCAGTTGGTCCGACCGGAAGTCGCACGTGACCTCGCTGAAGATTCACGACGGATCGCCCAGTTTGACGTCTGGAAAATGTGCAAACAAAAAGAAGAGCGAGAATGTTAGTTATGGATTTCGAGTGGCGCCGGGATCGCAGCGATAGAGAATGCGTGATTCCTCACGGTTGGGCTGTTTTTTACCACTGGCGTATCCGGCGAAGATTTGAACTGGTCCACTATGAACCGTTGCACGATCCGATGCAAGATCTTCTGGTGGCAAAACGTGTTCAGGGATAGCAGATTAAATTGATTCTTGTGCATGGACCTGTTGCTGCTGCTTATTTCTCCAACCGGCACACTATGGTACATTGGGTGGCCAAGTTTAAAAAAGTGACTGTAGGGTCTGATCCTTCGAGTGTGATACCCCTTGGCACATGAGGTGTGTCAGTGGTAGTCGTGGGAGAGAAGAGCGACAGTGGGCGGGAGAGTAGGAACAAGAGACTGACAGTCATGGATGAACGGGAAGTGGAAGTACACGTTGCGCGGAGTGGTGTTGCGACGCGAGTGGTTCGAGAGGTACCGGAATCAGGTTCCGAAGGATCCGCAGAGGAATCGGCGACGGACTGTAGGTCAGGGGTGATCGGGAGGATGACTGGCAGCCAACAAGCTGCGTCCGTTACGCCGGGACCTTACAATCTGGCGATGAGGATGGGATGCAGGTAACAGTGATTTTTTTGTGTGATGGAATATAGGGCTAAGCAGGCCATTGTTTGAAGATGTTTTTTTGTTTTCAAATGAGTGTGAGTGCACTCAGAAAAGGAGGAGGAGAGATACTGTGAGGAGTTTCGACCGTTTGATCGTCGTATGAGAAAGGCGAAACGTCAAACAAAACATGGGTGCGTTTAGTGATCCAAAATAAAACGATAAGTCAAATAATGTTGACGTAGGACTTCGGTCGTATGACGTAGGATAAGTTTGAAATGTAGTAAATGAATTTATTTGATGTTAAGTTTCCAAACGGTTTTGACAAAGAATTTCAACAATATGACGTAAGACAAGTTTAAAATTTATAATTTGGATTGAAGGATGATTCATCAACTTTTGAGTTAAAAAAAAATGTTACGAAGGATAATAAAACAAGTTGCGTATCTACATCATTGAGTTGTATTCTTCAATACTACAAAACGAATTTAAATTGTGTAAAGTTGAGCTGATTGGAGGACCTACAATTAACTTAAATCATTTTTTAGTTGATGCTTCGAGAACTACTTTTGTGTATTAAAAAAAACTGATATACCTTAACATATTTCAGATTCCAACAGACGTCAATGCAAGAAGTAAACAAGGGGTTGTTTTCAGATGAAATGTCCCTGTTGTTACAGGTGGTGAACGAGAGGTTGTTCACGGGTAAAATGTCCCTGTTGTTACAGGTGTGGACAAAACAAGAGTGTGCCACTCAAGGTTTTGGGCACGGTTCTGGCTCGGCGACAGAACTTTTGGCCCCGAACCAACTTTATTGAAAATATGGGTAATCTCTTTTGAGTGTGTACACATTTTGACGTTTAGAACGTCATCCAAGCAGCCAAAGAAAATTTTGTTGTTGTTATTATTTTTTGTCGAACAGGCTTTTAATTCGCTTTGTGGCCAAGAAACACCGGCTGGTCCAAACAACGCGCCGGACTCGAACAACCCGCAGCGGCCGGAGTCCAAGAAACAGCACGCAACCTGATCGACGACAATCACAATCTGGAATCTGCGTTGCGATTCTTCTCGTCGGTGTCGGGTATCTTCGGCAACCAGCAGAATCAGCATCTGCAGCTTATTAAACAAATGTTGGTCAAATATCTGGACCCATCGTCCGTTCCGAAGGTGCTCTTCCAGGTTGTTTGTACCTTCGGAGCGTTCATTCTGTTGCACGATAAGGACGAAGGGTGATGATAATCACGGCCGAAAGTATCGACGAGGTGATGATTTTACTGTCGGATAATGTTCTGAGATGTTCCGGAAGCGGACGTAAAAGAACGTGGCTTCTTTGGTTCCGCTGGTGCTACAGATGATGATCGACCTGGAGGACGACGAGGAGTGATCCGTGTCGGACGAGACTGCCGATGATAACACCAGCGACAAAAATGTGATTGCCGAGTCGGCGTGAGTCTTGTCGGAAAGGCCATTCTGCCGTACATTATCGAAAACATTACAAACATGTTGAACTGGAAGTAACGGCACGCCGCTCTGTTAGTCGTCTCGGCCGCTGGCTAAGGTTGCCACAAGCAGATGGAAAGCATGCTGACGAACATCATGCAGGGCGTGCTCAAGTAGTTGATGGGTCATTTGACAGATCATTGGTCAAATGGCCACCGACTTAGCATAGGTCTTCGAGAAGAAGGCCTGGGCTGACCGGCAGTGGGGACTCTGCATACTCAACGAATTTAAGTTTTCCATTTCAGCGAAGCCTGTTAATAAACGATTGTCAGTACGGTTAAATTGAACTAGGGTTAAGCCCATTAAGATGATGAAAAACGACATCCTCTCACCGAAGGTTTGATGTCGGAAAAAGAAAAAGGAAGCATAGGAGTCGGAACATCGGAACTTATGACGACTTGCCGGATTTCTCACATGACGTGAACCCAACCCATCTCCGTTCCCAGCTTGGTTCCGAATCTACATCAGGCTACCGGAGTAGCTCCACCGATTGCGGCTGCAACTTCTGCAGCGTTTTAAATTTATTTCGAGTACATTTACAAATTTTCGTATTGGTTACTCATTACACAACTTAGTAACAATGGTTCGTTTCCTCGTGAACGTTTACTGATCAAACTCGAGGTCACTCTTGGCAAGGTAGAACACTTGTCGCGATGGATCCGCAAGGTACTTGGCCGCAGGCGTGTGGCGGAAGAACTGTAGTTGCCGCCGTCGTCACTGTTGGCATTTGAGCACTCGAGCAGGTAACCCACGTTACAATCAGCACCTAGAAGTCGCGCAAGACCGTTGTGATTATACCACTTCAATTCTCCGTTCCTTCGCAGACGATCAGCCCGCAACACTTGCTCGCACCACAGTGGCAAATCTTTTTCTGGTCGCCGAACGTCTCAAAGTTGTATTTGAAGGTGAGCTCTTAGCCCTGGTGGAGAAAAGAGTAAGAAGAGTTAGTTGTAGTAAGTGGTTTTACCGGAATTTCGAAAAACTTACTGCCTTGAGGTCCTTGAGGGCAAACAGCCCTACGGATTGGCTTCCGCCGACCTTCCACAGCAACGTCTCGCAGTTGGACTCGAGTAGTTGATGAACCTGGCCAAGTTGCCCTTGGGCCCCGCGTCGATCGTCTGCTCCGAGTCCACCGTCAGGAAGTAGTAATTTTCGTCCTTTTGATATATCCGCCGCGGCAACTCCTCGTTGTTGATCACTTCTCGCAAATGTCCTTTTGCTTGTGTTGCCGCCGGAATACCACGTCCGGGTCCGCTGGCAGGGCTATCGTGAGCGCGGGCCAGAACTTGAACGCGGAGATGGAGGTGGAGATGAGACTCCGCTCTTATCGCACCGTTGCCGTTGATTGAGCACTGCTCGAGTGAGTGCTTGGGGCAGATCATGATCGACGTGGTCAGTAGCTGGAATCTGGCGGGAATGCACTTGACATCGGGTACGAAGAAGGACATCGAATGCACCGGACGAGGGAGCCCCGTGTGGCGGTCGAGTTGGTATGAGGATCTTCCGTGACGCAGGAGTGACACATATGGTATGGCAAAGGAACAACCGGAACAACCGTTGAGTGGTCATCAGAATCGGATTGTTCGACTGCTTGACCGGACCACTTTTATTGTTGCTGTTAAAAACCGCGTGCAACTTTTCGCAGGAAGAAAAAAACGGGTTGACTTTGTTTGGATTTTTTGCTTGACAGTGACAGCTGTTGTGCAGTGCACGCTAAATTTATTTCCAAAAATCGGCTACTTTTCAATCAAAGTTCCAGACACGGTTCCAGCGCGGTGCTGGCTCCGACCAGCTCGGTGCTGGCTCTGAGCTCGAGGTTCCAGCACCGGCAGAACCGAAGTGTCACCCCCCTAGGGACAAAAGGTTGTTCACGGGTAAAATGTCCCTGTATAATTTACGGGTGGTGAACAAGAAGTTGTTCATGGGTGAAATGTCCCTGTATAATTTACGGGTGGTGAACAAGAGGTTGTTCGCGGGTGTTGAATGAAATGAATGTTCATTGGATAAGTGATCAGTTGTCTAGCTGTTCATGATTGAAACTGAAGTTATCCGTGTTACTGTAGGATGTGTTCAAATGGATTGTGCAAAGGTTAAAAGATCAGCTGTCTAGCTATTCACCAATGGAAATGGTGTTGCCCCTATAAATATTATAGGTGGTGAACAAAATGATGTTCACGGGTTAAGTGTTCAGTTGTCAAGCTGTTCACAAATGGAAATAGTACTGTCCCTATAATTATTATAGGTGGTGAACAAAAGTTGTTCACGGGTTGAGTGTTCAGTTGTCAAGCTGTTCACAAATGGAAATAGTACTGTCCCTATAATTATTATAGGTGGTGAACAAAATGTTGTTCACGGGTTAAGTGTTCAGCTGTCCGGCTGTTCACGAATGGAAATAAAGTTGTCCCTATAATTATTATAGGTGGTGAACAAAATATTGTTCACGGGTTAAGTGTTCAGTTGTCCGGCTGTTCACGAATGGAAATAAAGTAGTCCCTATAATTATTATAGGTGGTGAACAAAATATTGTTCACGGGTCTAGTGTTCAGTTGTCTAGCTGATCGCGATTGTAAGTAATGTTGTCCCTATAATTACTATAGGTGGTGAACAAAATGTTGTTTACGGGTTAAGTGTTCGGCTGTCCGACTGTTCACGAATGGAAATAAAGTAGTCCCTATAATTATTATAGGTGGTGAACAAAATATTGTTCACGGGTTGAGTGTTCAGTTGTCAAGCTGTTCACAAATGGAAATAGTACTGTCCCTATAATTATTATAGGTGGTGAACAAAATATTGTTCACGGGTCTAGTGTTCAGTTGTCTAGCTGATCGCGATTGTAAGTAATGTTGTCCCTTTAATTACTATAGGTGGTGAACAAAATGTTGTTCACGGGTTAAGTGTTCAGCTGTCCGGCTGTTCACGAATGGAAATAAAGTAGTCCCTATAATTATTACAGGTGGTGAACAAAATATTGTTCACGGGTTAAGTGTTCAGTTGTCCAGCTGTTCACGAATGGAAATAAAGTTGTCCCTATAATTATTATAGGTGGTGAACAAAATGTTGTTCACGGGTCTAGTGTTCAGTTGTCTAGCTGATCGCGATTGTAAGTAATGTTGTCCCTATAATTACTATAGGTGGTGAACAAAATGTTGTTTACGGGTTAAGTGTTCAGCTGTCCGGCTGTTCACGAATGGAAATAAAGTAGTCCCTATAATTACTATGGGTGGTGAACAAAATGTTGTTCACGGGTCTAGTGTTCAGTTGTAAAGCTGTTTACTAATGAAAATAGTGTTGTCCCTATAATTATTATAGGTGGTGAATAAAATGTTGTTCACGGGTTTTGTATGTAATTCACGAATGGAGATGTCCGTACTGAGGAGGTTCAGTTTTCTAACTGTCAAATAGTTCCAAAGGAATCGTTTTTATATCTGTTATAAATAATGAACAAAGGTGTGAATCATGGGTGTTTCAGGAGTTGTTGAAGCCATTCAGGAATTGAAGTCAATCACAATAAGTCAACCGTTTGAAATTGTCATGGATATTAATATATATAGTTGATAATCAGAGAGTATAACTTGTTATTGTAGTTTTATCAGTATTAAGACCATGTGCCGGGAATTTGGAAGGGGAAAGGGTTTTGCGAATGTCCACTGAAATGCCTAGCATAGATATGATTTGAGAATGTTCGCAGGATGCCCTTGTGCACAGGAGGCTTCATGAGAGCATGAGCATGAACATGAGAGATCACCCATGGTTGCCCCTCCGTTGCTGAACAGAACCGTAATATCCTTTCAGCACTACTGATTATATGCTTCGACGATCTAGTGGTGTTTCCCTTATCAACAGCATGTATGAATGCGCTGAAAAGATAAAACACCATGATTGCTAAAGGCTACACTAGATCAGTTGCGAATAGGTAACAGTCATTGGCCACCAACGGCGCCCGCCATGTCAGTTTGTAGATCTCGATTTTAAGGGACGGGAATGTTAGTTAGCGCAGGTTGCTACTAGGGCAGCTGATTTACTCTGTGCTTACACCCCACAAGCGCCAGGAACCTGAAAATTTGTTAGTAGGATAGGGTGTTTGGTCAGGATTCACCATAGAAGATGATGATGCGACCCAAAATCATAGTGTTTGTTGAAAGGTATTATGTTTTAATCTCAAGGCAAGCAATCGGATGCTGCGGATGAGTCATTTCCCGTTTATCGGCTGTTAACTTTTAATTGAAATGGATTTATCTTAGACAGCCGGCTGTGGAAAGATAGAACCAAAATTATTTGTAATTAAATGATGAAGAATTTAACAGTCTGACTTTTTAACTGAGATGTTTTTACGAGTTTTACATGATTCATGTTTAGTGGGGTACTGATTAACGAAGCGAACGACGAGTTACGATGTTTATCGAGCTGAAATGGTATGATAAGGTTTTGTTGTTATTGCACACCGACGACGAACGCGAAAAAACCCTGCGACCCGACCGAAAGGCATCGCAAATAAGACTGGCTCAATTGTCATCGATGACAACCAGAACCAGCCGCACTTTTACACACATACACGCACGCGAAAAAAACAAAAAACACACCGACGACGAACGCGAAAAAAAAAACACGACCCGACGGAAAGGCATCGCAAATCAAACTGAGGAAATGGAGAGAAAAATAACATAAAAAATAAAACCTAATCACATAAAACCTACTCACATAAAACCAATCACCCCATGCACACAAATAGCAACACAAAAGAGACGAAAATTATCACGAAAAAACAGAACTGCGCGTCCCAAGAAGCACTGCACTTTTGATGGCATTATTCAATTATTATGCCCAATCACCTCATGCACACAAAGAGCGACACAAAAGAGACGAAAATTATCACGAAAAAACAGGACTGCGCGTCCACCGAAGCACCGCACTTCTGATGGCATTATTCAATTATTATGCCCAATCACCCCATGCACACAAAGAGCGACACAAAAGAGACGAAAATTATCACAAAAAAACAGGACTGCGCGTCCACCGAAACACCGCACTTCTGATGGCATTATTCAATTATTATGCCCAATCACCCCATGCACACAAAGAGCGACACAAAAGAGACGAAAATTATCACGAAAAAACAGGACTGCGCGTCCACCGAAGCACCGCACTTCTGATGGCATTATTCAATTATTATGCCCAATCACCCCATGCACACAAAGAGCGACACAAAAGAGACGAAAATTATCACAAAAAAACAGGACTGCGCGTCCACCGAAGCACCGCACTTCTGATGGCATTATTCAATTATTATGCCCAATCACCCCATGCACACAAAGAGCGACACAAAAGAGACGAAAATTATCACGAAAAAACAGGACTGCGCGTCCACCGAAGCACCGCACTTCTGATGGCATTATTCAATTATTATGCCCAATCACCCCATGCACACAAAGAGCGACACAAAAGAGACGAAAATTATCACAAAAAAACAGGACTGCGCGTCCACCGAAGCACCGCACTTCTGATGGCATTATTCAATTATTATGCCCAATCACCCCATGCACACAAAGAGCGACACAACAGAGACAAAAATTATCACGAAAAAACAGGACTGCGCGTCCACCGAAGCACCGCACTTCTGATGGCATTATTCAATTATTATGCCCAATCACCTCATGCACACAAAGAGCGACACAAAAGAGACGAAAATTATCACGAAAAACAGGACTGCGCGTCCACCGAAGCACCGCACTTCTGATGGCATTATTCAATTATTATGCCCAATCACCCCATGCACACAAAGAGCGACACAAAAGAGACGAAAATTATCACAAAAAAACAGGACTGCGCGTCCACCGAAGCACCGCACTTCTGATGGCATTATTCAATTATTATGCCCAATCACCCCATGCACACAAAGAGCGACACAAAAGAGACGAAAATTATCACGAAAAACAGGACTGCGCGTCCACCGAAGCACCGCACTTCTGATGGCATTATTCAATTATTATGCCCAATCACCCCATGCACACAAAGAGCGACACAAAAGAGACGAAAATTATCACGAAAAACAGGACTGCGCGTCCACCGAAGCACCGCACTTCTGATGGCATTATTCAATTATTATGCCCAATCACCCCATGCACACAAAGAGCGACACAAAAGAGACGAAAATTATCACGAAAAAACAGGACTGCGCGTCCACCGAAGCACCGCACTTCTATGCACAGGAGGCTTCAGGATGTTCATTAATGCCTGATGTAGAGATGGCTTGTGAACATCTACTAGTAAGAATGAAAGTAGAAGATGATTGTGAATGTCGACTATAATACCTGGCGGAGAGATGGTTGGTGGATATTCACTGGAAGGCCTGATGAAATTTAAAGGAATGTTGTTGTGGATGTTCACTCATGGCTGACGGAGAGATGGCTTGTGAATATCCACTGGAAAGACAGTTGTGGTGAAGGGTTGTGAAAATTACATTAGTAAAAGGGTTTTTATGAAGAGAAAAAAATTCAAATTAGTTTTTTTTTTTTAATTTATATTTATTCAAATTTCTTTTCCATGTACATTCATTCAGTTAAAATATTATTGAGTGTCCAATCACAAACGATGACTTTTCACCTCAATTTTAAATACTAGCAACTTTCATTTATTCATGAAATATTGTAGCTTTCGCTATTCAGTGATTTCAAATGTAGGAGGTCCTACATGTACAAAAGGGAAAAGGGATACCTTAAAACTAACTTATAAACTATATAAAGAGCGGATCAATGCAGCTGAAGACTGCAATGATTTTTGTCGAAATGCATCAATTATCTTATTGGACATAACATCCAAAGTGTCAACTTCGGCTAATTGATGAAGTTCACTGGTGCTGAACCAGGAGGAAGTTTCAGAATCATTTTCAGAATTTTGTTCTGAATCCTCTGAAGTTTTTCTTCCTGGTTAAGCAACAGCTTGTCCAGATCGGCACAGCATAAAGCATGGCAGGTCTGAAAATTTGTTTATAAATTAACAGTTTATTCTTGAGACAAAGTCTAGAATTCCTGTTTATAAGTGGATACAAACATTTAATATATTTGTTACATTTAACCTGGATACTTTCAATGTGATCCTTGTAAGTAAGGTTTTGTCAAAACCAAGTCCAAGATATTTCACTTGATCCTCCCACTTTAAATTTACCTCATTCATCTTTATAATGTGATGACTTTTTGGTTTAAGAAAATCAGCCCTTGGTTTGTGAGGGAAAATAATAAGTTGAGTTTTGCAGCATTTGGAGTAATTTTCCATTCTTTCAAATAAGAATTGAAAATATCCAAGCTTTTGTAATCTTCTTGTGATGACACGAAGGCTTCTGCCTTTGGCGGAGATGCTTGTGTCATCAGCAAAAAGTGATTTCTGACATCCTGGGGGCAAATCAGGCAAGTCAGAAGTAAAAATATTGTATAAAATTGGACCCAAAATGCTTCCTTGAGGGACGCCAGCACGTACAGGTAGTTGATCAGATTTGCTATTCTGATAACATACCTGCAGAGTACGATCCGTCAAATAATTTTGAATAATTTTCACGATATAAATCGGAAAATTAAACCTTTTCAATTTCGCAATCAAACCTTTATGCCAAACACTGTCAAATGCTTTTTCTATGTCTAGAAGAGCAGCGCCAGTAGAATAGCCCTCAGATTTGTTGCTTCGAATTAAATTTGAAACTCTCAACAACTGATGAGTAGTTGAATGCCCAAGGCGAAATCCAAACTGCTCATCAGCGAAAATTGAATTTTCATTAATGTGCGTCATCATTCTATTAAGAATTATTCTTTCGAATAATTTACTAATAGATGAAAGCAAACTAATGGGCCGATAGCTTGAGGCTTCAGCAGGATTTTTATCCGGTTTCAAAATCGGAATTACTTTGGCATTTTTCCAACTACTGGGAAAATATGCCAAATCAAAACATTTGTTGAAAATTTTGACCAAGCTACTTAAAGTTGCTTCTGGTAATTTTTAATTAAAATGTAAAAATGCCATCCTCACCAGGGGCTTTCATATTTTTAAATTTTTGATAATAGATTTTATTTCATTCAGATCCGTATTAAAAACTTCATCTGATGAAAATTCTTGTTCAACAATATTCTGAAATTCTATTGAAATTTGATTTTCAATAGGACTCAAAACATTCAAGTTGAAATTATGAGCACTCTCAAACTGCTGAGCAAGTTTTTGAGCTTTTCCCCATTAGTTAATAGAATATTATCACCATCTTTTAAAGAAGGGATGGGTTTTGAGGTTTCTTAAGAACCTTTGAAAGTTTCCAAAAGGTTTGGAATAAGGTTTAATTTGTTCGACATCTCTTGCGAACTTTTCATTTCGCAGGAGAGTGAATCTGTGGTCAATAACCTTTTGCAAATCTTTTGAATTCGCTTCAGTGCAGGATCACGAGAACGTTGATACTGTCTTCGGCGAACATTTTTCAGACGAATCAGAAGCTGAAGATCGTCATCAATAATGGGAGAATCAAATTTGACTTGGACTTTAGGAATAGCAATATTCCTAGCATCCAAAATTGCATTAGTTAAAGATTCCAAGGCTGAATCAATATCAGCTTTGGTTTCTAAAACAAAATCATGATTTAAATTATTCTCAATATGATGCTGATACCTGTCCCAATTAGCTTTGTGGTAATTAAACACAGAACTATTGGGTCTGGTAACTGCTTCATGAGAAAGTGAAAAAGTTACTGGAAGATGATCAGAATCAAAATCAGCATGAGTCACTAAAGGACCACAATACTGACTTTGATTTGTCAACACCAAATCAATTGTTGATGGATTTCTAACAGAAGAAAAGCAAGTTGGCCCATTCGGGTATAAAACCGAATAAAGACCAGAAGTGCAATCTCTGAATAGAATTTTACCATTGGAATTTACTTTTGAATTATTCCAAGATTGGTGTTTGGCATTAAAATCACCGATGATCAAAAATCGAGATCTATGCCGAGTAAGTTTATTCAAATCCCCTTTGAAATAATTTTTATTTTCCCCAGTGCATTGGAATGGCAAATATGCAGCTGCAATCATAATTTTCCCAAAAGAAGTTTCAAGTTCAATGCCCAAACTTTCAATAACTTTTAACTTAAAGTCACGTAACGTGCTATAAGTCATACTACGGTGGATAACTATTGCAACTCCACCGCCATTTCGATTCATTCGGTTATTAGTTATAACTTTATAATCTGGATCACTTTTCAAATAAGTGCCAGTTTTTAAAAATGTTTCGGTTATAACAGCAACATGCACGTTATGAACTCGTAAAAGTTGAAAAATTCATTTTCTTTCGCTTTTAAAGAGCGAGCATTAAAATTCATAATATTGATGGAATTACTTAGATCCATGATTAAACTTCAGGGTAAGAACAACATCATTCGCAAATTTTAATCCAATCTGGATTGCTTCCATCATGGATGTAGCATTACTCATTGTTTGAATCAAACCAAACAGTGAGTTTTGCAAAAAGTCATTTTTCAAACGTAACATCGCCGAGATCAGAAGATCCCAAAGCGTTGCCAGCAGAAAAATTTTCAAATGAGATTTGAGGTACCTGCCCAATTTCAGAAAGATTGGTAGAGGATTTAAAATTCGTGGATGAACCCGAACCCGAAACGACGTTAGCATAAGAAATGCCATTGTTGTTACCTAACTTTTCCACGGTAGGGGTATTTCTAGAATTGTTCGAGTGAGACAGCACGAACGTTTGATTTAAAGATGCAGGTACAACCTGACTTTGAGAAAATTTCGGTTTGGATTTCGGCTGATGCTTAGCACGAGAATCCAAAACCTTTTTCTGATGGGGCAATCCCAGAAATTTGATTTGTGATTTCCACCACAATTTGCACATTTAAATTGGGTGACTTCTTTCACGGGACAATTGTCCTTGTCGTGAGAAGAATCCCCGCAAACCATGCATTTTGGAACCATGGCGCAATGATCAGTACCGTGACCGAATGCCTGGCAACGCCGGCACTGGGTCAGATTCTGGCCATTACCGCCATGTTTCTTAAAATGCTCCCACTTTACCCGTACATGGAACAAAAACTGAACTTTGTCCAAAAGTTTCAAATTGTTGATTTCATTTCTGTTGAAATGAATCAGATAAAATTGTGAAGTCAAACCAAAGCGAGAAATATTCCCGTTTGATTTTTTCTTCATTGGTATTACTTGGGATGGGGCAAAGCCAAGCAACACCTTAAGTTCGTTTTTGATCTCATCCACCGACAAGTCGTTGGAGAGACCTTTCAAGACCGCCTTGAATGGCCGAGCATTCTTGGTCTCATACGTGTAGAAATTGTGTTTGTGGTTTTTCAAATAACCAACAAAAGTTTGGTGATCTTGTAAAGATTCCGTCAACAAGCGACATTCTCCTCTTCGACCAAGCTGGAACGAAACCTTCAAATTGCAAGTTTCCTTGCAATTCTTCAGTTGCGTTCGAAAGCTGGCCAAATCGGAGACGGAAGTCACTACAATTGGCGGTGCCTTTACTCGTTTCTCGACGGCAGAAGGCTCAGTACGAGGAGAAGGTTCCTTGTCATCAGTTTCGGATAAAACACCGAAACTGTTTGTCAATGGAATTGGAGGATTGACCTCACATTCAGAATCAGAATCAGACCTCAGAAGAGGCTGTTTTCTTTTTCTGTTTCCGTTAGCCGGTTTAGCGTTCAAACGCTTCACCGACGTAACGACCAAATCTTCAGAAGATTTGCGTTTACCTTTGTTTTGACGCATTTTGCAAGCAAAGTTCTCTTAAAAAGATGGCTTCGTTTGTAAAATACAACAAAATTTCAGGCGGGGTTAGTCTTGAAAAGACTGTTTAGAATTTTGGAAAATAACTCAGGTAGTCTTTGAAAACACTGTGAATTTTGTTTTGAAATAACTCTGAGCTTAGGTAGTAAAAAATACCGCAGCTCTAGTGTCCGTTCACCACGAAGGTTCGCAAGACACTCAATTCAAATTAGTTGCTGTTTATTTCGGCCATGGCTTAACAAGAGTTACATGTGATGAAGTGAAGAGTTAGGGATCACCAGGAGCGGTTCAGATGTGGCTTTTGTATAATAGGTATTTTTAGTTTTGAATAAAAATAAAGTACAGTTAAGTTGTAGCTGATGATGAAAGCTGTATTCACAACTGCGAATTCAGCATGGTTTTAAATAAAGACAGGTTAGGCCTTGCATTCATTCATAATTCATTAAGTGGAAGAAGATTGGGTTTAGGCGCTGATAACAACATAGAAGAACGTCATGTATCGAGCACCTAATGTTGGCATATCAGCACTTTGACTTTCGATTACAGCTTTAAATAAGCGTTTTTTAGTGGGAAGTAAGCAAGCAATTTGATATTAAAACATTGCAAAACAGTTTGTTTTAATAGTGAGACTTAGTAAATTGGAAGGAATTAGGACCGAGTCCTGAACCTGTACGAGATGAGAATTCACCCTACTGTCTTAAAAACATGCGATACGAAACATTATTATATCGTTGAAAATGTTTAATGAGATTTATTAGTAAGAACGGTAATAGTCGATAATGTTTATTTGATTAACTATTTGATTGAGTATACAATTGAGTGACAAACGTTTGGATTAAATGAGGATTTAGATGCTGACCGTGTAGGCAAGATTCATGTATTGCAATATTGAAATGCTTATTTGGAGTTGTGCTGTACAATGTAATTTTGAATAGTGTTAAATTATGTAAATAATAAATAACATTGGTAGTCTAGAATCTGGAGATATGCCTATATGAGATAGTTTTGATGGAATGAAAATTCCTTTTAAACGATAGGTTATGAGTATCTATGTGTTGTTTTACTTAATGGGTAGATTCAGTTATTGCTGTTTATGTACGATCCAGTACACTGGAGAAGCTCAACTATTCGCATAGGGCTTCGATGAGTTGGATGTTAGAGTGACTATTTTGAATATATTTCACAAATGTGCGTACATCATTGGCATGATTTCTTGTGGAATAAATTTTGTTATTAGTGTTATTCATGTGACTTGAATATATAGCCAATTTGTCTGAGTAGACAGTTAGATTTGTAATATTATATTATTATTATCATTTTCCACAAACAATTTACCAAAGTTTAAATTGAACTTACTTTAGCAAAAATACAATATTTGAATCTAGTGTGCTGAACATCTGATCAATTTTGAGATTAAAAATTGCAGGATTTTCAAAAGTTCAAAGTCATTTCAAATTAATACGAGCTTATGGTTAGACAATAGGTCAGAACTTGTTTTAAACTAAGTAGGGTAGAGTAGTCATCAATGAGACACGGGGAACAATGATAAAATGGCTCTCACAAGACGTAGTTTCAATCAATCAGGCTCATATTTGGGGGAAAGGTGTGTCTACTAGATACACGTCTGCTATAATTGTGGCTTTGGTTATGGATGCTCCCTTGTAAAGTTATTCATACATGTTTGATTCTGGGGTGTAATAGTAAATTATGACTAAAAATTACATTTTCGCTCATAGGCTGCCATTAACACAAAAACTAATATTTCTCCAAATTTCTTTCGTCATTTTACAGGGCATAAGTTGGGCTACAATGTCCTTTTATTGGGTTTGACCAAAATTTAGAATATACCCAGAATCCAGGGCTGTCTCATTGTTCCCCACTCTTTTCTACCCATGGGTAACAATGAGACACTTTGATTTTTCTTCATTAAACTTTTCAAAATCTGTGGAAATCTTTCAAAACGTGAATTAGAAGTGATTTTTGGCATATTTATTGAGTTTGAACTTCATTTAACCAAAAATATAAAGTTATTTGATAAAATATATGGATTTTACAAAATTTAAATACTTTTAGTACAACTTTTGTAAATTGAACTTTCATGTTGACAAAATTGCTTGAATATATTCAAAGCAAGTCACCTGCAATGGAACAATATAAAAGCATGATGTTTTACTAGAAAAGTATTGATTTTTGTAGAGTGTCTCATTGTTCCCCAGCTGTCTCATTGTTCCTGCCAAGTGCGTCTACAATGAGACAGTTGAATAACTCTGACTGTAGACGTCAGATCGATCTCATATTTTGGTCAATGTTAGAACAAACTAAAAGAAAGAAAATGCAACAAAAAGTTCTTTAAAATATGCTAAAGAAAAAAATACAAAAATCGTTGAAGTTTAAAAACCAAAAGTGTCTCATTGATGACTACCCTACACAGAAAAAAAAATTCCGGTAAATTTACATCATTTATGATGTACCAAAAGTGCACGTCATTAATGATGCTAATTTACATTAATTTCATTGGAAATTTATGTTTCATCCGACGTAAATGTGCCTAAGAAATTTTTTTCGCAATCCTGTAAATTTCCGATGAAAATAACGTAAATTTACCCAAACGAAAATTTTTTTTTGCCTCGCTGAATCTAGATCCGATGTAATTTTCAGACGCTTTTGTAGATCGTTGCTTTGGATAGCATACTTTTGGATTGCTTTTTTGAACAAAATTGAGCATTATACAAACATGTTTTAATACTCAAGAACGTTCACCAAACAATTCGCAAAAGTATAACTCTCAACTATCAATACAAAAAGTGTTTGAAAATAGAATCGAAATCTAGATACAACGGGGCAAAATTGAATTCACAAAAGCAATTTTTGTAGTGGAAATTAAATCTCATCTGGTGATTTTTGCAATACGGAATGTACTTACCCAATGATGCATTTGGGTTGTTTGTGCTGCAGAGTCTCCGTTGACCCGCGAAATTCTCAGACTGGGGCTGCACATGACCTAAAAGAAAAGATTAAACTCTTTAGCATAATCCTTTGAAGGCTTAACATTTAGAGAATATACTTACGATGACAGGGAAAACATCGTCTGAGGTACCGGCGGATCCCTCTAGCATCTGGGTGTACCTTGATGGCCTTCAGGACCTCCTCGTCGACGTTCTTCTGGTCGGCCTTGCGCTGCTCCGACGGCACGTTCCTTTTGAAGATGTCCTTCTCAATGTGGCTGGTTTTCTTGCATGCCCGACGAAAGTGGCCGTCGATGATGTGCTTCGGGATATTGACTTTGCGCAGATCGACGCGAGTCTTGGTCGCAATGACGTAGTTCTGCGAGACACGACGAACCAGACAGCTGTTCAGGGCAAAAGGACCGGTCATCAGCAGCAGATCCGACTTCAGGGCCATCCGCAGAACGACGCGCTTTCAGGATTACACTTTAGCCTCCTGCTTCATCTAGCGGATGTTGCATTTGTGGTTCCGGAAGCAACAGTTACCGGACCGTATTTTTTTAAACCTCTATTTAAAACACCCTAAATCAACTCCACAATCCCCTCCAACACGAGCGGTTCCACGTCCCTATATTTGAACATGTGCACCGACCCCGCCGCCACATTAATCGTCTCATGGTCCGCACTAATCGAAAACTTCGCTTCGTTCTCCTTCGCCCGCACAAACACGTGGCTGTCAAGGTTTGGCACCACCTTGCGGAAGGTCTCATCGTCCTGGAAGCTTCGCGGCATGTGCCGCACCGCCATCTGACTCTTGTAGAAATCCGTCGCAAACTGAAGCTCCCCCGCCGACAGCCGCTTCTCCGTACCGTATCCGCTCCACCTCCATCCGGTGCGCAATGTACAGCATTTCGTTCTTATTCGTACTTGCCAGATTTTCCTCTATTTAAACCAACTGACTCAGCACCATGTCCACGATCGGTTCCTCGTACGGCAAGATTTGCACGGCTAACTTTTCGTTCATCCAGGCGTGCTGAAGTGCGTCCAGAACCTGCTTGGAAGTCATCTGGATCTCATCGCCGTACGACTGATTGTCCTCCTCCTCCTGGGGTGCGGCGTCGGTGCCGACCTCCTCCGACTGGTCCATCTCGGTCAGGAAGCGGTCGTCCTCAGCGCTCAAGCCGTAGCGGGACATTTTGAACACTAAATTTAAGAAAACAGGCACCTCAAAATAAAGTGGCAGCAAACTGTTTATGTGATGGCAAACAGTCTCTACACCCTAACGAAAAGTCATGATTTGCTGAGTCCAACAACTCACTTTTTCATACGAATTTTTCAGTTTAACTCATATAACCATTGTTATGGTTCTAGACCTGAACTCAAGAAATCGTATGAAAAGTGGGATATTGAACTCAGACAATCATGATTTTTGGTTAGGGTGTAGCCAAACCTTGTTATCCAAGACACCAACCATAGCACTGAGGTACACGTTTTTTTAAGAATACCGAACAAAACAAGAGTTTAGTTTGGTTTCATGACCAACCTCTTCATATTTAACGTGTATTGTTTTTTTGTGTAGATTTTCTACGAATTCTCTTGCAGCGTGCAAAATTTGTTTGTTTTCGGTGTTTTTGCTGTCATCCCGTTGGTTTATCTTTTCCATTCCCTGCCAGAGCAGTTTTTTTTTCTGTAAAACAATATATTTTTTAGTTTAAACTTTAGTTTTAAAAATGATTTGTGTTCTTACCGTGAAGTTCTTGAAAGTTTCTCGCGTTGTTTCAGTTGGTGAAGAACCAGTACGACCAACACTGAAGAACTAAGATTCCGCTACACCGATAACTAAAGCTGGCGAGACCGAGTTTCAGGTTGTAGGGTTCGATCGTTGACCGGACCGAGCCCGGAAGCTTGTTCAAAGCATCGATCTTTGTCCTAACCTACGAGTGACCCTCGCTGTCTGGAAAATCCAGACCAAATACGAACTGTACCAAGATAGATCCACCAGAAGTTTGACAAGGACTCCTTGTTTGCCCAGCTCGTCTTCGAACTGCTGTCCGGCCTGACCGCCTCCAGCTGGGTAAAGAACATCTTTAGAAAGGTGAACATATACAAGGTAATTCTGAAGAACAACTACCCGTCGTCCCCCCAGCTCCAGGCATCTTCCCGTTTGGAAACCAATTTCCGCTGCTGACGCTAGAGGCCCTGCCTAAAAATCTATCCCATAGTCTTAATCTCAACTAAACTTTTGTATGTGGTAGAACATCAATTTACCTGTTTTGATGCTGATTCTTGTTGTTTACACCGGCATCTTCCGCACTCAATCACTTTCAACATCTCCACCGCCAAGCCATGCCAAAGACGACCCCAAATGATCTTAAAACGTAAACAAACAAGTTCCCTTTGACTTCCGCCTTCCGGCATAAAATGTTGTGACCTTTCCTTCACCATGCACCAGCGGAATCAGCTACAAACAGTTTAAAAGCTTCAGTTTCATGCGCACAAAACAATCATAACATTGCACTGATTTGTTTTTGCCATCCGCTTGAGCTGTCATTCCATAATAAGGTAGCAATTTCAATTTAAATGTTGTTTGAGTTTACATTTACAACATTTTACATCAAAAATGCATTTACATGCTATTCATACTTTCAAATTTGGCCAATGTCAACAAAATTGAGATCCTTTACATGGGATTTAAAGGTTACATTCAATTTCGATTTACATTTACCCTTTTTAAAAGCAATACAACGATTTACAACGATTTTCAAATTTACATTAAGCATGTTTACATTGAAAACATCCGTTCAGTGTCCTGTAAAATCACACTTTTTTTTCTGTGTACCCTACATGTATGATTTTCTAAAATACTTTAGGAACGTTAGAGATTCATGTCGAATTTAAAAAAAAAAATGAAGAAAAGAAGGAAAGAGCGATAGATATTTAATGGACATATTTCTATGAGTTTTATCTTTCCAAATTAAGTTTAATTCAAAGAAATTATACCAAAAAAACACCATAACAGAAATAACTAGAGGAGTTGGAAGTTATTAGATTCATGCAGTGTGCCCAAGTAACCAGAAGCACTAAATCAAAACTCTAAATCCACTCTAAATAAACTTTCACGATGCTATGACACTTTAAATAGTCTTTCCCAATGTTTTGAAACATTTGTAGCTTGAAACATTATTATCTACTGTATAATGACATATAGAACAGCCAATTAAAGTTTCAAAGCATTTAGCTCAATAATGTTTCAAAGCATTAATGGTAAGCTTTATATATCAATGTAAAGTAAGCTTTTAAAGTTACATCACACTTTGACATTTCTTCAAATGTTTCAAAACACTAACTCAACATTAGTGAGAGCAAAGAAAGTTTGGCAGTATTTGGTGTTATTTTTGTTGATACAGGAAAAATCGTTTGGAGGAGGTCCAGGTTTTACTCGGACGAGATCGTGTTCGGAGTGGCATACGTCTATACCTTCGTCCACGTTACGGATCTTTTGGGCAAGTAACTATCTGGCGGAGCACCGGCGGCATGAAGGTCAAGGCTGATCGTGACGAGGCTCGCCCTACGCTGCTATGAGGCCGCTTTGTACGTAGGCGGAAAGTGCAAGTCCCTCGGAATCACCTCGCTGCACATGAAGCTGCCTGCCGCCGGCGGAACTTGCACCAAGACCCCGGGACCGGGTGCGCAATCGGTACTCCGTGCCCTAGCCCGTTCGTCGATGAATGTTGTGAAGATTATCAATATCTTGTAAAGATATGAAGTGTATTGATTAATAAATATGTACTTTGTTTCAACCTGGCTAGTGTATTCTTTTTTCATGCTACTAACTGAAGGAAGACTCTATCGACAAAAATCATACGTGTAAACATATTTCAGGACGGGCGAGACGAAGATCGTTGCATTCTTCTGGGATAACATGGCGTTTTTCTTGAACAACTTTTTGTTGTTTAATCGCAGATCCTTTTTCAGCTTAGAATTTTCCTCCTCCAGTTCAAGCAATCGGTCCACTAAAAACACGTATCGTTCTGGATCAAACAGGTAGTCATGATCTCTAAGCTCAGGTGTCGGATCGGCACGGACTCTTCGTTGTGACAGTGGTATTTGTGATGTCGATGGTTGAGCGCTGTCGATAACTACTTCACTGCCGACAGTCAAGGAATCACCTGATACAGTGTACGGTTCGGTGGTTTCTGCTGTGTCGGCAAGCTGCTCGATTTCCGGAAGATCAATATCCATCGGACCAATTACAGTGACTGCATCATCATCCACACTAGATGGTATGTGTATGACGTTTGCAGTTTGGGATGGAATGGCGGTTGGTCGGAGCCTGCAAAAAAAAAAATTAGCTTTTTCAAAATGATTTACATTTTATAATATCCATACCCTTGTGCTTTGCAGAGGGGATTCACAAAATCATCGCTTTGAAAATGATCGCTGCAAATAACAGCATGTTTCGGAAAATCCGAAACTCCGCAAACTTGCTTCCATTTTTCCAAATCGCGAAGGCTGAAAAAGATTTTTTTGTGACAAATTCAACTAGACTAGTTAAAATAATATAATAATACCTGTTTTTAGTGTTCACTTTGAAAAACGATTTGATTGTTGGCCCGACAGCAATACTTGTACAACCGAAGAAAACGCATCGTTGGTTTACCATTTTAAGGCCGGTTTCCAAGCATTACAGCATGTCATCTAAATGACCTGTTCGCCGCCGTATCGTTTATATAGTTGTTGTTCCGGTTTTCTTCTTGATGCAGGACCGCGACTCTTCTCAAAATCTTTTTACTGGAGCACCACAACTACTTTTCTTCATTATGAAGCTTCCAATTCCCATGAGCGCCGCCGGAAGCACTGTGCCTCACTCGGCGTGACCGGGTTTCGTCCTCGGAACCTTCACCAGCGCACCAAGACCACTTTTCTTCGCTCCGAAACAGCAAAATCCAACGAACGCCGCCGGAAGCACTGTGCCTCACTCGGCGTGACCGGGTCTCGTCCTCGGAACCTTCACCAGCGCACCAAGACCACTTTTCTTCACTCCAAAACTGCAAAATCCGACGAGCGCCGCCGGAAGCACTGTGCCTCACTCGGCGTGACCGGGTTTCTTCCTCGGAACCTCCACCAGCGCACCAAGACCACTTTTCTGCACTCCGAAACAGCAAAATCCAAAGAACGCCGCCGGAAGCACTGTGCCTCACTCGGCGTGACCGAGTTTCTTCCTCGGAACCTCCACCAGCGCACCAAGACCACTTTTCTTCACTCCGAAACAGCAAAATCCAACGAACGCCGCCGGAAGCACTGTGCCTCACTCGGCGTGACCGAGTTTCTTCCTCGGAACCTCCACCAGCGCACCAAGACCACTTTTCTTCACTCCAAAACTGCAAAATCCAACGAACGCCGCCGGAAACACTGTGCCTCACTCGGCGTGACCGGGTTTCTTCCTCGGAACCTTCACCAGCGCACCAAGACCACTTTTCTTCACTCCAAAACTGCAAAATCCGACGAGCGCCGCCGGAAGCACTGTGCCTCACTCGGCGTGACCGGGTTTCTTCCTCGGAACCTCCACCAGCGCACCAAGACCACTTTTCTGCACTCCGAAACAGCAAAATCCAAAGAACGCCGCCGGAAGCACTGTGCCTCACCCGGCGTGGCCGGGTTTCTTCCTCGGAACCTCCACCAGCGCACCAAGACCACTTTTCTTCACTCCGAAACAGCAAAATCCAAAGAACGCCGCCGGAAGCACTGTGCCTCACACGGCGTGGCCGGGTTTCTTCCTCGGAATCTTCAAGCTGGAACACCACGACCACTTTTCTTCACTCCGAACGGCAAAATCGTCTTTTCCTCTTCCGATTCTTCACTTGGTTTGACAGCGACAGCAAAATGTCAACATGACAAAACAGATGTCTTGGAGAATTGAAAACGGGTGTCAACTTATTTGGCATAATCTTGAAATTTAGAGAAAAAAAAAATGCTGATGCGAAATAAAACTCATTTAATCTCATTTTTAAAAAAATATCCTAGTTAAGGGATGCATTTATCTTGAATTTTCATAATTATTTTGATTTGTTTTCCATGTTTTCCTAAATCATTTTACATTTTTAATGAAAAATATATGTGCCAACCAGTTCTCCACATTCTTGACAGTATTATGCGCAGGGTGTTGTAGTTCCCCGTTTCGCCGCTGGCATCAGTTAGGCAGCACAGTTTTGTCCCCCGGTCGGTAAATGAGTGGCAATTCTATCTTTCTCTATTCTATGCTCTATATCAACTCTACCAGTCGCCACTCAATTTTACCTCCATGCGTATAAAGTGAATATAAAGTTTTGAGACTCTGTATGCATACTTTATATGTTGATATAGAGGGGATTTAAAGCTACCATATACAGTCCCACGGTTACTTGGGTGATACACTAAAACAAACACAGCTGCCAATACTTGTTTAATCGCGTTCTTTCAACTAGATAAAAATGATGGCCATTCGACAATGAACAAAACATCACAGTAATCAAAGCCGATGTTTTATTGACATTCTACAGAAATGATCATTGTTTCCGTTACGACCTAAGTAAAGTTGATTGTAGAAAAGGCATTACTTTTATCGTTATAGCATGTATAACGGTCAGGTCTTTCAAAATAAAACCAAGGGGGGATTGTAGGGTCTGATCCCTTCGAGTGTGATACCCCTTGGCACATGAGGTGTGTCAGTGGTAGTCGTGGGAGAGAAGAGCGACAGTGGGCGGGAGAGTAGGAACAAGAGACTGACAGTCATGGATGAACGGGAAGTGGAAGTACACGTTGCGCGGAGTGGTGTTGCGACGCGAGTGGTTCGAGAGGTACCGGAATCAGGTTCCGAAGGATCCGCAGAGGAATCGGCGACGGACTGTAGGTCAGGGGTGGTCGGGAGGATGACTGGCAGCCAACAAGCTGCGTCCGTTACGCCGGGACCTTACAGTGACCTTCTCCAAATATTTTTTGGTATTTTTTTCTCGAAAGTAAACATTCTAACTAAGATAAATCCAAATTTTCAAAGCTCTAAGTTTGTTCATTAGATACGCAAGCTGAAAGTCAAAAAATGGAGTAAAAAACTAGCGTTTTTCGTAAAAAAGACTGAATGTTTCATTTTAACATAGTTCAGCCATTTTAAATATTTTATTAGATCAATAATACATCGTTGGAAAGGTAATGAGATAAGCTTTGAAACTATTAATAGATAAAATGTTGTTTCCAAACCAAAAACTGAAGTTTTCATCGAATAACTGGAGCATTTTTTTTTTGGCAAAACTTATTTTTTTGTCTTTGTTAATCGAGTACTTTTTTTGCTAACCGATGCTAAACATGAAACTAAGATCACTTGAAAGATTGGATCATAATCTAACATTGCTGAAATTTCCAGCCTGCGATTTTTTGCGTTTTCGGAGATGTGCCATTTTGAACATTTACGTTTTATCAAAATTTGCTGCAATCTACATATGCGCCCGATTATTTCACTTGCTTTGCTACCTACTTCGTGGGCATCGTCGCTTCAAAAATCTATACCTGGTTTCAAGAAGTTCGAAATGACTTTATTGGAATTTTCTGTTGCCTACATTTAAAACTGAGTACCTTTGTCAAAATATATGGAATGGACTCACAAAAAGAAACACACACCAGTAAATAATAAATATTTGACTTAAAATGAATTCATTACGCTTAACAAAATTTTGTTTTTGGTGGGGAGGAGGGGGTTAATGAAAGAGGAGGGAGGGGTTGTGTCCTTAAAGTGGGGATGTATTAGCTTATCCATAATTTAATAATATAAACTTGCAATACAATATATACGCAATTCTGTTGCACTTGTAAATGTATGAAAAGACTATTTATTATAAACAATCAACTATTGAAAAACATGAAAAGTCATACAAATCGACGTATATCATTTCAATACCATACAATTAACCAAATTTGTATGAAAAAACATTTAAAAAGCAAAAATATAATTTGGCCGCCTGTTTGTATGGAGATGGCCCATAGTGCGGCAGTACGGATCACTTCTGTTGTTGCTACTGGTCCTAGTCGTGGTGTTGTCTCCAGTCTCCACCTCCGTCACCCGAGCTCGAGCTTGAAATGCTACTTGCGGCACTACTTCCCGAGCATTCACCGCTACTTCCACCGGAAATACTGCTGCTCAAGCTACTCGCGGCACTGCTCGTGGCCGTACTGGTTGCGGTTGTGGACCCCGGTGAGGATGCAGGACCACCGATTCAATCGACTAGCTCGTTTGCGATTGTGCGTCCAGCTAACAGTTACGGATTGGGTGGTTCGTAGTCTCGATGATGTTTGTCAGCACCGACGTGATGCCCTTCGGCGGGTTGGACGAGAAAGACGTAGGAACATGGGATGTCGTTTCGGCTGGCGAATCGACAGCGGCGACTTCCTCGCCTTTCACAGGGGTCATTCCGGCTTGGTCTTCTTCGGCGGAAATTCTCGCACCCGCCGTCCTTCTCCTTCATGGCGAGCTTTTGGTTGTCCTTCCTGAACGAGAAACTTCGGAAGGACCATTTCTTCTAAACATTGATCGCGCTCGACAGACTGTTAATGCCGTTAATGCAGAGAACTTGGCCTACACAACCGGCGGGATTACGTGAGATCCGTGAGGTTTTGGTAATCCGGTGGAAAATTTGTCCTCCAGCTGTCACTTTTCCCACGTGTTCGTTTTGTTTTGTTTTGCTCTTCCACTGCTCGAATCGAATCTCAGCAAGACCTGTCATTTGGTTGCTGTCAAACTCATTCGAGCAGTGTACATCTCACATCGCGCGATTTTTCTACATCGCGCCCACATCGCGCTCACATCGCGATGAAATCGTGCCAGATCACGCTCATTCTTGGCAATCGTGGCAGATCGCGTTCATCGAAGGACATCGCAGATTAATCGCGAGCTCATCTCGGGAGTGTCATCCCCCTCGTTAGCGCTACAAATTTTAACAAATCACGAGACGCACGCGTCCAATACCCTTTCGAAGTTCAGCCAGCTGGTTCGTCGTCGGATGGTTTGATGAAGGCGCAGTGCAGATTTTTGTGGGGACGGCCATTTAACGCGGAAGGAATCTACCAGGGTCGCTAAAAAATCGCTTCGCGCGATCAATGAGTGAAGATATACACACACAGTAAGCGCCACGGTTCTCAAGAAAAACAACGCGTTGCTAGTCTCGCTGTGTAACCAAGAAGGAACTCACACCAAAGCGATCGTTCACAATCATCCACTGGGTGGATCTCACCCGATTCGCGTCGTCAAGGGGTTTGTTTATTTGTGACCGCAACGAATCTTGAATCGCGAGCGGAGAGCGATTTCCAAAAATCGCGACTTGTAACAATCCATGATTGTTACAAGAGACGATTCTCGTTATGTAACTGGCAAAATCTGACCTAGAGCCTAGAAAATGAAATGAATGAAAATGAAAAATGAAAAATGATGATTCTGGATTTTTTTTATTCTGGACTAAACATGGTTAACTTTTTATACGCGTTTTTGTGTAGCGCCACAATCAAAAAAGAAACTCCTAAATTTTTCATCATGTTTGGAAAGATAATTATTTTTCCAACATAAAAATTTCATGTAGATTGAAAAATAACTGTGCTTCCCGCGAAATGAAAATGTTGCTACCGTTGCAAATATTTTTCGCAGTTCATGTCCCCCAACCCTCCTATCTCATACGGCACCGCAAAAATTTCTGTTTCTTGCAACAACAAAAAAAATCGTCAATACTTAGTCAATACATCACATAAAAGTGTTAAACTTTGTTGGAATTTTCTTTTTGTCTTTTTCAATGATAAGGCCGATGCAAATATTTTTCATAGTTTTTGTCCCTCTGCTCTGGCCGGGATCGGAGTAGGGGCAAAAAAGTAAAACAAAATATTGAAAAAACAAGCCATAGTTTCAACATTTGCATGGAAAAAGTGTTTTAAAATGCATTTTATACTTGTTCCGTTGTTTTGTAATCATTAGTTTTCAAAAAATGTAAGATTTGACGAAAATAAAAATTTAAGCGAAAAAGAAAATCTTAAAAATAAAATAAGATAAAAACTTTAAATAAAATTTGGACCAATGTGTGTTATTCAATTATAAATTTTATGTACATTCTGTTTTTTTAAATAGAATATTTGAAAAAAAAAAATATTTACAATAATCTGGAAACAATCATAAATATTTGTTTGTAATGTTTAGCGAATTTAGATAATTTGGGTTTATTCTAAAAATCAGTTTTTTTTTAATATTTTTATAACTTTGAGTGTAAATATGCATCAAATGGTCTCAACTTGGCAGTGGCAGTGCGTGGCCGAATGGTTACGCTGTCCGCTTTGTAAGCGGATGATTCTGGGTTCGATTCCCATCTGCTGCAACCTTCCATCGGATGAGGAAGTAAAATGTCGGTCCCGGCCTTGGTTGTTAGGCCGTTAAGTCATTCCAGGTGTAGGAGTCATCTCCATGCCATAAAGTACAAACAACACACCAAACCAAGCCTACTCCGGTGGAATCGCTGGCGGCGGTTTGACTCGCAATCCGAAGGTCGTCAGTTCAAACACTGGGGTGGAAGGTTCCTTGGAGTAGAAAGAGGTTTGGGTGCTCTCCCCATTCAAGCCTTCGGACTCCTAGGTTCGAGCAGAAACTTGCAATAGAGACCACAAAAGACCCGGGGGTCGTTAATGTGGATGGTTTGATTTTTTTTGATTTTTTTTTGTCACAACTTTGAACTTCGTCTTTTTGATAAATTGATATGTACGATACTGAGAATAGTTTGAAAGCCTCTAACTTAACAAAAATGCTAAGATTCAAATATTTGGGAAGTGGTTTTTTAAAGATCGTTTTGGAAATCTTCAAAGCAATAAGTTGTTTTGAGTGAAATACAAAATGAAAATTGTGAAGAAACTATTAAATAGGGCCAATATGCAGTATTTCAAATCACATCCCAAATTGTCGAAAAAGAGCCAGCATATATCCGAATTTACTGGACTAACTATCCAAAAGTCGCTGGTTCGAATTAAAGCGCAGGAATTCGGCTTCATCTCCCCGAACCATACTTTCACAGTAAGGTGATCCTGGTGTGAAAGCCTGTATCAAAATACAAGATGCTAGCCATTGGTACTATAAGTGGTCATATAAGGGGCATGACCACGAGCCATGAGGTTTGTAGGCTCCCAAAAGGCTAACATGTGCTTTAAAATAGACCCTGTACATTAACACTGAATCCGTTCCTTTGTGCTGTTTAAAAAGTTATCTTTTCTCGCCATTTCCAAGAATATTGCATAAAAATCGTGAGATTTTTTTTATATGCCCTGTAAACAAGCAAACCAATTTCTTATAGAAGCTTTTAAAATAAACAATAAAACTCTTGCTAGAATTGCATTGCGTAAGCAAGCAAAAAGAAAACACGTGGCGCGTAAATCACAGTGACCAATGAGGAAATTCGCGCCGACAAGACCACCCGGCGCTCACTGGGTTCCAACTTCAGTGATTGCCAGGAAAAGCAATCGGCAGCGCTCTCTGTGCGACAGCAAAAGTTGGGTCGCGGGTTGTTACAAGAGACGACTCGAGAGAGTCATGAGGGTTTTCTCTCTCGAGATAAAAAATAAATTTTCAGTCAGAGGTTGTTACGATCGCAGAATGTTACAACCCATGATTGTCGCTGACTCAGCTTATGTTCGCGCTCCCTGGAAACTACTGTGCTGGCAGCACATCCGCAGCCCACGGCAGCATGGCTCCGGTTGTCATAGTCTTGGGTCCAGAAAGTCGAACACCTGGTTTGGTTCCGGACAACTAAGTAATTAACTTCCCGAAGGTTGGCCCCGAGGAGTGCGTTTTCGGGGCAGTCGATCATGGCCAGGTACCAGGTACTAGCAGCGACTGCTTGTTGTGGTCGCGTCGGAACGGACGGTTCTAAGGACTGCGGGTGGATATCTCCCAGAAGACGCGGAGGTGTGGTCCTAAGTGGATCATTCAAGTTTTATCTCATTGTTTTTTGGTATATTTTTGCAGATCAACTTGCCATCAACGTGTACATCATCAGGTTGAAATACGCCATCAGTCTGGTCCTACCGTGAACGCTGACCGGAGCAAGCTCAGCAAAAGGGGCATGTTCGTGTACAGGTGAGTTTCGCTGGCATGCTAGGTGGTTGATCTGGATATCCTAAGATGGAACGAGAGCGCCACAAGCAAGTACCTTGCGAGTTCCGTATGTGAGCTCTAGCATTTCTGTCTTAGTTCTGGCCTAGCCAACGGCACTTAAAAACTGCTTGTAGTGTCCCCAGTTTGAAAGTAACAGAAAATATTGAAAAACTTTCATAACAAGTAAACCAACTCAAACCTGCCTCGCTCCGAATTGTCCCGCCTCGGATTAGTTCTCCGAAGCTACCGGGTCTTCCTTGTCGGTGGCGTCGTCTGTCGTTTTGATCGCGTCGGTCTACTCGTCATCGCAGATTGAATGAAACACTACATTCAACTGGACGGGATGGCTCACCCGAATCGCGTTACCGCACTTTAGGACACACAACACCAGCCGCGTCCGCGTCTATGTCGTTGTCGACGCGGATTTGGCACTGCTTGTCAACGATTAGTGAGTGCAGCGTGTCGAGGACTTCCGTCGGCCAGGTGTTGCCTTCTTTGGGGCGACGTTCGTGAGGCGGTAGCGGTTTATCTGAATGGGGACGCGGCCGCGGTTGACGTTCTTGAGCAGATCTGCAATATCCACCTTTTCGATGTTGCCGTAGTCGATGAACTAGACCTTGTAGCGGCGACAGCTGATGGCTTTGCGGACGATCGCGCGGTAGAACTTGTTGTCCTGGTGGAACTTGGCCATGCACGGTTCGTTGTCCGAGTAGAACTTGTCAATGGCGCTGCTGTCGGCGAACTTGGCGGTGATTACCTTACGCAGGGCGTTCAACACCGGTTCCTGCTCCAGGTAGATGAGGACGTTGCTGTCCACGTGGCCGGGTTTGCCTACAAAGATGGTCTTTTCGATAGGTTTGGCTGGGAGCCATCAGTCGATTGGCGTGTGCTCGTCCGTAATGTCGTCCTGGTAGGTTCCGCACGAGTGCATCAGGTTGTCGTCTTTCTGCTGCTGTGGATCAGGTTTTTCCTCCTTCATGTCCACGTGCAGCTCTTCGGAACTTGTCAAAGGATTGATAGTAACCACGGGGTTGGGCACAAGGTTGATCCGTAGCGCATTGGATTTACTTCCGTAAATATCGTAAATATAGGTAAATATTATTCACCTGCACGATATTCGGCACAACATTTTGTTCAGTGTGGATAATGACAGTTAAGAACTGTCACTTGTTTGTTTCCTTCGTTTACAAACTGTCACCGCTCCAATATTTTTCGAGCTTGAGGTATTTTTTTCACTTGCGGAACCGATCCTCGCAACAACCTTCCCCGCAATCCACCAGCAATCTGAGCAAGAAGCCCAGTGCGGATCTGCGCTCCGACCCAGAAATTGCCGACACGACCATCGACTGCCTCGGACTTGGGGTGAGTAATCCTCCGATCTTTTGCTTCACATCTAATCGTTCCGCCTTCGCAGATTTCACCGGAGGTCGATCCGACGGTGCGGATTTGCGCCGGTTGTGCCAAACGCGTTGACGCGCAGCATGCCTTCCGGACGCGAGACCTGCACTGCAACAGTTACGTCGAGAACGGGCTGGAGGACAAGGCAGACGAGGACGTGTGCCGGTTCTGCTTGCAGGCGGATGGCGGGGTGGCGTTGGTCGAGTTGTTTCCGGGAGCATAGCGGATGAGGTGCAAACGGTGCGGGATTGTTTAGGGGTTGAGATCAATAGCTGGGACATGGTGACGAAGATTTGCGGGGATTGTGTGGGCGGTGTTGAAGAGTTGGCTACATTTCGGACGGAATTTTCGCCGACGGCCGGCATGGTGAAGCTGGAGGACGTGATGGATTCGTTGGATTCGTACAGAATTGGCAGCGAGAATGGGGAAGGGGGTGAGGGTTTTGAGTCGGACAGTTCGATGGCGGATGACGGAGAGAAGCGTGGGGAAAAGCAGAAGGTCACGGCACGGTCGCTTTGAGGAATATTCGTTCAATCTTCGGTTGGTCTTGTCGGACGGGAGTTCACTATGGGATTGAGTTCAGTGCAAGCTGCGAGATTGACGCGAAGGGAATGTTGGCCACCGGGGATCAATCGACAACCACAACCACATACACGAGCTGAACAAGCTGATGAAGTGTCCGGAGCGGAAGGGGATGTTCAGTTTGACGGTAAGGAGCAACCGTTTTGGCTGCTGTACGGCGAACGCCAGCGAAGTCGGGAATTGACCACGCGTTGAGGCTACGCGGCATTCGAGATTTTTCGCTGGAGGCAATTCGTACGTATCAGCGGAGGACGTCGTAAGTTGCGATTGAAAAGAGTGTCGATCAGTGAGTAACGGGACTCAAACGTCCAAGTCAAATTGTCAAATTGAGGATGGAGTTCAAGTGAAGGCCAATAATGTGGATATTTACAAAATCCTCCAGCAGAAGGATCCCGCGTGCAACTTTAAGGTGCTTCTGCAAATGGTCAGACAAATGACAAATTCGGCAAATAATTTGCAATCGTACGCAACGCAACGCGTTGTCTCATGATTATTGTTTTTTTTTTCATCATATTCAACAATACAAAAAAAATAAATAAAAAGAAAATCAAAGAAACTTTTTTTTTAATCGTCGGCGACTTTCCCTTGATAGTGTAAATGCGTCCCGGGCGAGTTTGGCATTGTCTCCGATGAACGATGAACATCTGCACCAGCTGCGGGCCGGCCAGCTTCAGGAAGGTCAACATTGTTTGCGCCACACATGTACCAGCCGAAAGCGTGCAGCACTCCCTTTGGATGAATTCCCAGGTTCTTGAACATGTCCTTGTGCGTCATCGGCAGCACGACGGCTTCAATCAGTTCCTGGATTTGCTTTTCCAACCCGCCAATGTCCGAGTACTGCTCGGTGGGCCATTCTTCCGCCTCCATCGCCTTGACGCGCGCGTCATACTCGGCTGGAAGTGTCTCCAGGATGAGGTACGACGTACGAGTCCTTGTTCACTCTCACCTAATTGCCCGGATTGAGCTTCTCCGGAACGACCAGGCCAATCACGAGCAAAAAGTACGTCTGCCGTGTCGTAGTCTTGATGAGGGTGCGCTTGCCCGTCCGCTGGTAGTCCAACACCACCACCGCGGTCGATCGGTTCCTACTGATCTTGGTCTCCCGTCCCGATTGCTCCTCGGAATTCAACATAGCGTGCCTTGCCCAAAGAACGTGGCAAAATTCAAGGGTTTTTGTTTTGTTTGTAAACAATCAGCAGTGCGCACGTTTGCGATGACAGCTGTAAAAACACTGAAATAAAATTTATAACGGAATCGTGAATACACGTAAATATGGATGCACATACGGATCAACTTATGAAATAAATGCAATATATTTGGAGTGACCACCTCGTGATAGTAACGCTGGAGTTCGTCTTCGATGGAGGACGTCTCCGCCAGGGGCTTGAACTTCTCCTTGAGGTGGACGTAGCCGTAATGACCTTGAGGTGGACGTAGCCGTAATGACCAAGCCGGTTGTTGATGTTGCTGTACAGGTACATCTGCGGAGACAACGCCTTGACATTTTACTCGGTCATGCCCTACATGATGACGGGGAGGCGGCCGTGAACGCTGGGTCCGTGCAGCGAGATGGAGAAGCGCTGACGTCCTACGGCGACCGGGACGGTTGCTTGGCGGTCGTCGGAATGCGGAAGATGGAGTAGACGCTTCGTTCCTGTGGAAGAAAGGCACATCTTTCAAAAACTATCTCAATGATCCCAAGTTGACTCACATTTCGCTCGCGGGCGGCCGGACTCGACTCGAGCTCGATCTTGTCCGCCCACTGGAACAGCAGCTGATCGATGGCGGATCGCGCACGGTCGTTGCCAGCTTTAACCGCTCTCTGCGGGGATCGTTCCGGTAGGGTCGGTGGTAGGACCGCGCCCTCGAACTTGTTGTTGCTTGGACACAAATTGTTGGTCGCGGCCATTGACGTTGAGTTGTTCAGCGTCAAGAAGAAAGCGCGACTCCGTTCCGCCGACGACCGAGCCCAGCGGCATACAGGAACTACGACTAAACGTTGGCAGTATCGGGTTGATTTCAACATTCTGCGATAGAAAGAAATAAATCGGTGTCAAACAAAAATCCAATAAACTCAAACACAAAACACTCACGTTCTTGTGGTTTGTGGACATAAAGTTTTACAGCTGGTCCTGGTGGTTGGGCGGGGTGTGTCACGTGAGCTTTGACCGCGCCATCGACTTGTGCGTCAGCTGAGGCTTTTGCGGAATGTACACAGGCACATATAGCGGATTCCAGCTCGAATTCGGCTGACCGAGCCGCCCGAAGTGTGGATTGTGGACACGTTGGCGGTGGTACAGATCCAGAGAACCTGTGCTAGTAGGAGAAGCAGCTGCACTCAAACTGGACACCGGAAAAGTGCTAACCTAAAAAAAATAAAGAATCAAAACAAACCCACAAAAGTTGTGATCAAATCTTACCCTCTGAATACTGAGGTTGTCCGGAAATCCGGTCCGAAAAGTAAATCTTCGTCCAGGAACCAAGTTTATTCCGCTGGCCAAATAGATCGAACATAAAATATAATAATCCCGGATATAATAAAACTCTATCAGTTTGACAGCTCGCGACCTGCCCGCACCTGGCGGCAACTTTGTGCAGCAGTCGCAAAAAAGTTTACACATTGGATGGATTTTGGGGCAAAAACCAGACCGATGTGTAAAATCGACACATCCAATGTGTAGCTGTGACACATTTTGGGCGTAATTTTTATCTTCAATGTTCACTACCACAGTTTTTTGTTTTTGCTTTGGTTTTTTGACAGTTCGAAATATTTCAAGAAATTTTACCGCGGTTAACCAAAATCAAATAGATGAAATATTTCGAAGTGTCAAAAATCCACCAAAGCATTTACCACATTGAGAACACAAAAGACTGTGATAGTAAAGTATCCACCGCAATCCACCGCGATCATTTTTTGACAGTTCGACGCCAACAAATTATTTCAAAAAAATTTACCGCGGTTAACCAATATCAAATTATTGTCCGTTTCTCTCGAAGGTACACGCCGCGCGACCTTTCCGAATGTGCCGCAGACACTGTTGCCAGCGATTTTCTGCACTTTTGGAGCAATAAAAAACATACCCGGCAACAATGCCATGCAATTCGAAGAAGAAGAAGATCAACAAAAACAAAACACTCAGTATGGGATTTGACAGTGCGCATTTGTCGAAAGTGCGGCGCGTCGTTTCGAGGCTGGTATGCCGCGTGTCTTTTTCGGGAATACGCGCAATAACAATATTGCAAGCCGGTTAATGGCCAAGGTCCGCTCCTTACTTAGAACTGCCTTTTCCTTTGACGCATCGACGACCAGCTAGGCAGCTTTGGCTAGTTCGTATCCTGATTTCGCCAAACTGCTGCGGACTTCAACGGCCTTTTTCATGGATTTTATTCCGGCTGGACGCTCCGACGATGTTGATTGGAAAGATTCCGTATGATCTTCAACTTCGGTCCTCTCTTCAGAATGCTTCCGTTTCATGGAGGTTTCCTTTGGAAGATACAAGACATGATTTTTACACTCCAAAGTAGATTAATCAAACTGAATGTATTCAATATATTAATTACCTTAGTTGTTTGGTACTGCTGCCACTTTGGAGGATTCTGAAGCAGCTTAAAACAGTGTAATAAGTTGAAGGGCGCTTTCACCGAGGTTCTGTAGAGCTCGAAAGATTGCTTCAGTTGGTCCGCCGGTGTTGATCCGCTTTGATTTCGCGTATAGGTTTGAGCAGTGCATCCAGCAAATTTGCTGCACGACTTGCTGATTGTAAGCCATCTGGCTTTTATGCCAGACGGCACACGCAGCTCTGGTTGGCAGTCCAGGTTTCGTTCGGTACAAATTTCGACGAAAACTTCGTAGACTCGATTGTAGAACGTCTCCAATTTCTGGTTTGTTCCTGTTATGGAATCCTGGGAAGTATTCAGCCACGCCGTGCACAGTGCCTCGTCTTCCGCTGTCGACCAGTTCCGTCCGCGCATTTTTGTCGCACTCATTTTTCTAAAAATATTTAAATTGTTAAATTCAAATATTTTTAAACTTAGTTCTTTAACACTACAAAAAAGAACACTTACTCCGTTGAAGCAAACCTGCCAAACTTGCACAATTTGTGTGAATAAAAACTGGAAAATGGACTGTTCGCCTGCACCGATATCTCAGAACTGTGCTTGCCGCGCACAGCTCGGAGTTATGCTTGGACCGAAGGCAAGCGCAGCAGGCCACGCTGTTACCATGACTACCGGTCGTCGTTTCTACGCTTGGCGCGCCAAAGCAGCATGCCACGCACAGCTCGGAGTTATGCTTGAACCGAAGGCACTCGCAGCAGGCCACGCTGTTACCATGACTACCGGTCGTCGTTTCTACGGTTGGCGCGCCAAAGCAGCATGCCGCGCACAGCTCGGAGTTATGCTTGAACCGAAGGCACTCGCAGCAGGCCACGCTGTTACCATGACTACCGGTCGTCGTTTCTACGGTTGGCGCGCCAAAGCAGCATGCCGCGCACAGCTCGGAGTTATGCTTGAACCGAAGGCAAGCGCAGCAGGCCACTCTGTTACCATGACTACCGGTCGTCGTTTCTACGGTTGGCGCGCCAAAGCAGCATGCCACGCACAACTCGGAGTTATGCTTGAACCGAAGGCAAGCGCAGCAGGCCACTCTGTTACCATGACTACCGGTCGTCGTTTCTACGGTTGGCGCGCCAAAGCACCATGCCGCGCACAGCTCGGAGTTATGCTTGAACCGAAGGCACATTGTAGCCGGTCGTTACTATGGTTACCACTTCATGTTGGCATGCTTTGTAAGGTCAATGGCCGGTCCACTAAAACTGAATATTTATGTTTTTCCATAGTTGACGGACCAATCCGGGTTGTGGCCAGTCCACTTCTCCATTGTCGTAATTTTCATATGTGATTTTCTAAATCTTGAAGTTTGACATCAATATTATCCTTTATATTGTATATATGCATACGGTGCCGCCAACGTCCCCTCAACGGAACATCTCCCGGGGGAACCCGGAGCAATCCAGATTGTGGACATTTAACTAAAATGTTAATCATCGTAATATTCATATACGATTTTGAAAATCATGAAGTTTGACACCAATATTGTCCATATTCGTACGGTGCCGCCAATGTCCCTTCAACGGAACATCTCCCGGGGAATCCGGAACCATCCGGTTTGTGGCCAGTCCACTCACAATGTCCATTTTCGTTATTTCCATACGTTATTTTGAAAATTGTAATGTTTGACGCCAATATTGCCCATATTCATACGGTGCTGCCAATGTCCCTTCAACGGAACATCTCCCGGGGGAACCCGGAGCAATCCAAGTTGCGGCCAATCCAGTTTTTTGGAAATAATTACTTCTAGCTTTGAAGATTTTGGCAAATTGGTCATTCCAATAAACTTAAACAAATTTTGTTTCGAAACATCAAAATCGAAACATCAAAATGTCCCTTCAACGAAACATACCCCGGGGAAATCAATCGGACTGATGCAGCTTGTGACGAATAAACTTTATATGTTCATTTCTGCAATTTCGTTTGGTGAATTTGAAAACCGTTAAGAGCGAGTTTTTCACCGATGTGAAACAGGTCGTATCGAGGTGCTCCGATTTGGATGAAACTTTCAGGGTTTGTTTGTCTATATATGAGATGAACTCATGCCAAATATGAGCCCTCTACGACAAAGGAAAGTGGGGTAAAACGGGCATTGAAGTTTGAGGTCCAAAACACATGAAAAATCTTAAAATTGCTCGCATTTCCGTAAAACTTCATCAATTCCAACTCTCTTAGATGCATTCGAATGGTCTTTTGAAGCACTTCAAAATGTGCCATAGACATCCAGGATTGGTTTGACTTTTTCTCATAGCTTTTGCAAATTACTGTTAAAAATGGATTTTTTTAAAACCTTAATAACTTTTGGCAACAGCCTCCAACACCCATACTCCCATAGGTCAAAAGTTAGAGAATTTCATGGACTATAAGCCTACGGTATTAACTTTTTGGCCAATCGCAGTTTTTCTCATAGTTTTACGATTTTTCTAGAACAAACATTTTACGACGTTAGTTTTTGCCCTGTAGGCCAAGAAGACGGCACTTTTTGGTCTCAATTTTTTCATATTCGGAATCCTCAGAAAATTTTACATTAGATTGAGTCGTTGGAAATTGGAATTTGATTGGAAAAAATGCCATTTAGAATTAATTAAAATATTATTTAGAATGTTGTCGGATTAGGGGTAAAACCAGTTTTCGCCTACTTGATACAGCATTTGACGTATTGATCATAGGGTAAATAAGATCTATTTCTTTTTTCAAAAATGTTTTATTTAATTATTTTTTAAATCAAAATTACAACTCCAATACTTCTAACTTACGTGAAATTGACCGAGGATTCCGAATATGACAAAATTGAGACCAAAAGTGCAGTCTTCTTGGGCTACAGGGCAAAACTAACGTCGTAAAATGCTTGTTCTAGAAAAATCGTAGAACTATGAGAAAAACTGCGATTGGCCAAAAAGTTAATACCGTAAGCTTATAGTCCATGAAATTACCTATCTTTTGACCTATAAGAGTATGGGTGTTGGAGGCTGTTGCAAAAAGATATTAAGGTTTTAAAAAAATCCATTTTTAACAGTAATTTGCAAAAGCTATGAGAAAAAGTTAAACCAATCCTGGATGTCTATAGCACATTTTGAAGGGCTTCGAAAGACCATTCGAAAGCATCTAAGAGAAATGGAATTGATGAAGTTTTACGAAAATGCGAGCAATTTTAAGATTTTTCATGTGTTTTGGACCTCAAACTTCAATGCCCGTTTTACCCCACTCCCTTTGTCGTAGAGGGCTCATATTTGACATGAGTTCATCTCATGCATAGACAAACAAACGCTGAAAGTTTCATCCAAATCGGAGCACCTCGATACGACCTCTAGAACAAACCGAGCAGAATCTACAAATACTGCCTCTTAAGTTTGACACCAACATACTCATATGATACCGCCATATCCCTTCAATGGAACATCCCCCGGAGAATCCAGAACTACCTGGATTGTGGCCAGTCCACTCAATATGTAAATTTTCGTAATTTTCTTATGTGATATTGTAAATCGTGAAATTTAACACCAATATTGCCCATATTCATCGGTGCCGCCAATGTCCCTCCAACGGAACATCCCCGCGGGACTTAACTTAACGGTTTTCAAATTCACCAAACGAAATTGCAGAAATGAACATATAAAGTTTATTCGTCACAAGCTGCATCAGTCCGATTGATTTCCCCGGGGTATGTTTCGTTGAAGGGACATTATCGACACAAACAAATAAATAACAAATATTGAAGTTGAAAAAAATCTCAACAACGATGTTCTCTACAGTCATCAACTATCCACAATTTAAATTAATTCAAAAAATAAATTCCTTCAATGTCCCTTCAACGGAACATCGCCAGGGGAACCCGGAACCATTCGGGCTGTGGCCAGTCCGTTAAAAATGACCATTTTCGTAATTTTCATATGTGATATTGAAAATCGAGAATTTTGACACCAATATTGCCCATATTCGTCGGTGCCGCCAATGTCCCTCCAACGGAACATCCCGTTGAGTTCTCAGAACCATCCGGGTTGTGGCCAGTCCACTCGAAATATCCATTTTCGTAATTTTCATATGTGATTTTGAAAATCGTGAAATTTAACACCAATATTGCCCATATTCATCAGTGCCGCCTATGTCCCTCCAACGGAACATCCCCCGGGGAATCCGGAACTATCCGGGTAGTGGTCTGTCCAATGAAAATGTTCATTTTCGTAATTTTCACATGTGATATTGAAAATCGTGAAATTTGACACCAATATTTCCCATATTCATACGGTGCCGCCAATGTCCGCTCAACGGAACATCCCCGCGGGAACCCGGACCAATTCGGGTTGTGGTCAGTCCACTCAAAATATCCATTTTCATAATTTTCATATGTGATTTAGAAAATTGTGAAGTTTGACATATTCATCGGTGCCGCCAAAGTCCCTCCAACGGAACATCCCCCGGAGAACTCGGAACCATCCGGGTTGTGGCCAGTTCATTGAAAATGTCCATGTTCGTAATTTTCACATGTGATTTTGAAAATCGTGTAGTTTGACACCAATATTGCCCATATTCATACGGTGCCACCAATGTTCGCTCTACGGAACATCCCCGCGGGTACCCGTACCAATTCGGGTTGTGGCCAGTCCACTAAAAATGCCCATTTTCGTAATTTTCATGTGATTTTAAAAATCGTGAAATTTAACACCAATATTGCCCATATTCATCGGTGCCGACAATGTCCCTCCAACTGAACATCCCCTGGGGAACCCGGAACCATCCGGGTTGTGGCCAGTCCACTCAAAATATCCATTTTCGTAATTTTCATATGTGATTTTGAAAATCGTGAAATTTAACACCAATATTGCCCATATTCATCGGTGCCGCCAGTGTCCCTCCAACGGAACATCCTCCGAGGAACCCGGAGCTATCCGGGTTGTGGCCAGTCCAATTAAAATGTCTATCAGCAATGTCCAGTTCCGTGGAACCAGAAAAAGTCCATTAAAAAAATCTTGATCCTTCTTCACTTCAAGCAGATGTCAAATATTTATGCGCGCTACAAACGGGCGACTAAATTTGGTCATCCACTGTTCACCGAGGGTCGAGCTGCCATTTTATGAGTGCGTTTATGAGCTACCGGACATTTTCAACGAACTGGCCACAACCCGGATGTTTCCGAGTTCTCCGGGGGATGTTCCGTTGGAGGGACATTGGCGACACCGATGAATATGGGCAATATTGGTGTCAAAATTCACGATTTTCAATATCACATATGAAAATTACGAAAATTGACATTTTTAACGGACTGGCCACAGCCCGGATGTTTCTGGGTTCCCCCGGGGATGTTCCGTTGAGCGGATATTGGCGGCACCGTATGAATATGGGCAATACTGGTGTCAAATCGTGAAGATTTTCAAAATCACATGTGAAAATTACGATAATGGACATTTTCAACGAACTGGCCACAACCCGGATGGTTCCGGGTTCCCTGGGGGATGATCCGTTGAGCGGATATTGGCGGCACCGTATGAATATGGACAAGATTGGTGTCAAATCGTGAAGATTTTCAAAATCACATGTGAAAATCACGATAATAGACATTTTCAACGAACTGGCCACAACCCGGATGGTTCCGGGTTCCCTGGGGGATGTTCCGTTGGAGGGACATTGGCGGCACCGATGAATATGGGCAATATTGGTGTCAAAATTCACGATTTTCAATATCACATATGAAAATTACGAAAATGGACATTTTTAACGGACTGGCCACAGCCCGGATGTTTCCGGGTTCCCCTGGCGATGTTCCGTTGAAGGGACATTGAAGGAATTTATTTTTTGAATTAATTTAAATTGTGGATTGTGAATGACTGTAGAAAACATCATTTTTTAGATTTTTTTCAACTCCAATATTTGTTATTTATTTGTTTGTGTCGATAATGTCTCTTCAACGAAACATACCCCGGGGAAATCGAAACTGCATCGGACTGATGCAGTTTGTGACGAATAAACTTTATATGTTCATTTTCGTAATTTCGATAGGTGATTTTGAAAACCGTGATGTTTGACACCAACATATTCACCGCTATATCCCTTCAATTTCAATGGAACTTCCCCCGGGGAACCCAGAACTACACTCAACCCCGGTGGTTGGTCACTTTTAGTTTGACACTTTTTAGTTTGTACTCCGTTGGTTGGTCAAAGTCAAACTAAAAAGTGACGAACTGTCACTTTACACGGCGCTGTGAACTCCGTGTAAAGGGGTGTCAAACTAAAAGTGACCATGTTCGTTTGACAACAGTTGGTGTCAAACCATCGGGGTTTGAGTGTACCTGGATTGTGGTCAGTCCACTCAAAATGTCCATTTTCGTAATTTTCTTATGTGATATTGAAAATCGTGAATTTTGACACCAATATCGCCCACATTCATATGGTACCGACAATGTCCGCTCAACGGAACACCCCGAGGGAACCCGAACCAATTCGGATTGGGGCCAGTCCACTCACAATGTCCATTTTTGTAATTTCCATATGTTGTTTTCAAAATCGCGAAATTTAACACCAATATATGAACCATCCGGGTTCTGGCCAGTCCGTTTAAAATGTCAGTTTTCGTAATGTGATTTTGAAAATTGTGAAGTTTGATACCAATATTGCCCATATTCATACGGGAGTTCAATTTGTTGGGTGACGCGCGGTCAATTGTGTGGCATTTTGTGTGAAAAGAAAAGAATTTTATTTCGTGTTTCATCCTGGTTGGCTTGCCCACAAGCAGAAGAAAATCAGTTCAATTTGTTGGGTGGTGACGCGCGGTCAATGGAGCACCCGCAGTCGAGCAGTTTTTGACAGTTCGCTCCATAAGAAATACATTGTAGAAAAAAGCAAAAACTGCTCGAATGGAAGTGCTCCATTGTGTGGCATTGTGTGTGAAAAGAAGAGAATTTTGCTTAGTGTTTCATCCTGGTTGGCTTGCCCACAAGCAGAAGAAAATCAGTTCAATTTGTTGGGTGGTGACGCGCGGTCAATTGTGTGGCATGGTGTGTGAATAGAAAAAAAGAAGAAAAGTATTATTTCGTGTTTCATTCTGATTGGCTTGCTTAAGTCCTTCCTACATCATCGTTGATCGGGAGGCACGACGTCGTGTGAATTGTTGCATTAAAATAGGTTTAAGTGTTCAAAGTGATTAAATTACTGTAAAAAAGTCCTTCCTACATCATCGTTGATCGAAAGGCAAGCTGAAGGTTTAAGTCGTCTGGGTAATCGTGATGAAAAATTACATTTATTTAGAATTTAAATATTTGTGCGCGAGTGTTTTGGTGTGCTAATTAGAAAGACCTTCCCAAAGCATCGTTGCTCGGAAGGCTCGCCGACGGGTTTGTTATGAAAGTCTTCCCCATAGCATCGTAAATCGGGAGCTCGGGGCAAGACAGTGAGCAAGGAGTTACTCTTGTTACTCTAAGTTCCTCCCGTTTCCTCTACTTTGCTCCCGTTGCTCAGAAATTTTACTTTGACAGTTTCCCATTCTTCTTGGTTGCTCTACATTCCTCCCGATTCCTCCCGATTGCTCTCGTTTGCTCTCGGTTGCTCTGGTTGCTTCAGGAGAAATCTCTCTGAAGAGAGCAAAAAATGAGAGAAGAGCAAAACAACAAAATGACATTTCGTTGTTTATTTACACATTTTCCAGATTGAATCGACTCGCTTAAAGAAATTTGTCGAATATTTTCTGTTCCTAGTCTGTTCTTTTAACCCTGGCCAGGTTGCCTGGCAAGATTGGCCATATTGCACTGGAAGTGTCCCGCGTAGACCGACGGCGGATACAGAATCGATGAAACCTCCGTAAAGAATCTATCGCATCTTCGGTACTTTTAACTCCCGGCGTACGGATATGTAGGCGGCAAGTGCGAAAGGCAATTCGACGGTGGCAACGACGGCTACAAAGTCGTCCGTGGCAAGTTGGTGCTGATTGTCGGGTTGGGAAGGAAATAAAATGGCCTCCAAAGGCTGGTCGGTGTCCAGTTCCCGGTCGAAAGTACCGATCCGGAAACTGTTCGGCAATAGCAGCGGGGATTTGAACGAGAAGCAAGTTTCAATAAAGAAATGGACAAGAAAAAAGGTGCTACATTCCAACCGCCAGACCATGACCGCTCTGGTCAAACTGAGGCGTTGTGTAAGGCACCCTGGCGAATCCCTCAGCATCGAGCTATCACGTTCTGGTGGTTATGTTCGAAATGCTGCACATGAGTTGTCGGAGATTTCGCTGCTGGATTTGTGGCGCGGTGTGGCATCCACTAGGGCACCTGGCGTTGTGGGCAATGCCGAGGTCAGCGCGCATCTGGTCCCTACGGTTACGCTCGTTTCCTGCGTACTCGGTCCACGCTCCTTTTCGAACCATAAGTTTCTACCACATGATCGATCGGGGCTATGATAGAACGATGCTGAAACTCCTTGACAATCTTGATTTTAATCTGGACGTTTTGCTTTACCGCGACTATTCCTCAAGCAAATGGCCATTCTTGACGCTTCGGAACAGAGATGGGAATCGACTGTACGGGGCTAAAGGATTAGAGGACGCGGTGCTCTTGTACAAAAAAGCATCTGCTTTGCTGAAGGATTGTGGGTAATTTAACTTTGAGTAGAGAGAGTTCGAGTTTGCACTAGCAAGGCCCAGGCTGGCACGAATCAACAAAACCCCACCCCACTCCTCGGAAAACCAATTTTATTTATCAACACAAGAGTAGAATAATTACATTCGCATTATATTACAACGTAATCTGTCAGCATATAACGACGGAAACACGATTTCTAGGTAACCTTTTCCGCCTTCAGCACTCGTGCCCGACCAACGGTGCACTTGTCCTTGGCCTTGGTCAGTACATCGGTTCACTCAGATGTCCAAGGGAGTCAGTAGCTCTTGATATTAAATAAAGTTTATTGTTTATTCGTCAAGCTTATGTAGACTACTTACAATTTTCTTACATACTAGATATTATTTCTATTGTACAGATTTTTTCGTAGTTCCGGTTTAGACATGTCGAAATGTATGTACCGTGAATTTTCATTATAAAAGCGCATCATTTGATTTAATGGCGAATTTTTTAAATAATTTGTCGTGTATGCAGTTATTCTAAAAAGTTGTGAATGTCTAAGAGTACGGCTTGGTTCATGAATACTATTGCGTATTACTGAAAATAATGCTGCTGACTGTATGCGTTGAGAAATAATGTCGTTGATGAAAGAGAGCATGGCAAATTTACGACGTTCTTGTAATGATTGTATGTTTATGAGCATGCAGCGTGCTTCATACGATGGGAGAGGAAATGCAGTCCAGTTAAGTTTACGTAGTGCGTACAGTAAGAATTGTTTTTGGACAGATTCAATACGTGCTTGGTGTACGGCATAGTATGGATTCCAGACGATACTACAGTATTCCAAGAGTGGCCTGACATACGTTATATAGTGTAATTTAATAGTATACGGGTCCTGGAAGTTGAATGCAAAGCGCTTTATAAAGCCTAATGTACTTTTTGCCTTGTTTATTATTGTGTTATAGTGTTCTACAAAAGTTAGTTGTGAGTCTAGGATGACACCTAGATCACGTACTACTTTGCATTTTTCTACTGTTTGGTTTCCTAATAATACTGTTATGTTTGGTGTTACATGTTTTCTGCTGAAGGCAATGGAATTACATTTCTTTACATTCAATTGGAGTAGGCTTTTACTACACCATGTGTAGAAAAGATTAATTTCGTTTTGGAATACATGACTGTCATTGGCATTTCCTATTTCCATATACAATTTCATGTCGTCTGCTTATACAAGTACGTTAATTTTTTTAAGAATGAAGGAAATGTCGTTTACATACAAGATGAAAAGAAGAGGTCCTAGATGGGATCCTTGCGGAACCCCAGAGGTGACGTGAATTGATTCCGATAGTACATTTTGGAAGCGAACAATTTGTTCGCGCTTAGTCAAATATGACTTAAGCCATTCCAAAAGATTCGGTTGAATTCCAATATTCTGCAGTTTGAAGATTAATAATGGTATGTCGATTCTGTCAAATGCCTTACTAAAGTCTGTGTACATTGCTTCTACGAAATTGCGATTATGCATTGCATTCAGTGTAAAATTTACAAATTCTAAAAGGTTGGTGCTAGTAGAGCGGCCTTTAAAAAAGCCGTTCTGTTTACATGTAATACGGTTTTTACTTGCTGAAAGATTTTTCATTTATAATAGATTCGAAAAGTTTTGGAATGCAAGACAAAAGGGCAATTCCGCGATAATTACGTATGTCTGATTTTGGGCCTGACTTGAAAATAGGCACCAAAAAGACTTTTTCCATGTTTGTGGGAATTTTCCAGTATTTATTGACATGTTGAAAAGATGATGCAGTGGATATGTCAATTCTTCTGCAAGGTTCTTTAGGAATGCAGGTGCTATTCCGTCGGGTACTGGTCCTTTTGATGAGTCTAAGTCCTTCAATGCCTGGCGTACTTCCGTTTCTGACAAAGAATTGACTGAGACGTCATTTGGAAATTCCGGTATATATGAAAAGTAGTCGCGGTCGCGGTCTTCTTCGGAAAATGAGGTGTATTCTTCTTTGAAAAATTTTGAAAAAAGATTGCAAATTTCTTTTGAGTTACTGCCTACATTTTCGTCCAGTTGCATTTGCGATGGGAAGTTACTGCTTTTGGATTTGGATTTTACGTAATTAAAGAAATTTTTCGGGTATGATTTGACTTCAGATTCGACTTTACTATTATATTCTTCGTTGGCAGAATTGAATGCCGAAAAAAAATGGTCGGAAATATTCAGATAATTCAGAAGATTTGTGTCATTTGTATTGTTTCTGTATAGTTTGTAGGCTTTTTGTTTTCTATTTTTTAAATTTCTTAGTTGTGGAGTGAACCACACTGGGTATTTATTGCCTGTGTTATTACGTCGTCTTCTTCTAGTAGGTACGGTTTCAGATGTTATAGTGTTAATTTCCGTATAGAATTTTCCTACTAATTCGTCGACATTTCCTTCATTATTAAATACATTTTGCCAGTCAATTGCAAGTAGTTTACGTTTGGCTTCTACAAAGTTTGTTTTATTGTATTCCAGGACTTCTTCATATTCCCAGTCAATGGGCAAAGTGTTTTTATGGACATAAATAGAATATTCAATTGCTGAATGGAAGACTTCATACTTCCAAAGGGGGGTAACAGATTCTTGTACATGAAAGTCTTCAATACAGTTAGTGAATAAAAGGTCTAAAAATGAATTTCTTTGGTTTTTACATGATTGATTTGGAAAAGTCCATAATTTGCAATATTGTCAAAGAGAAAATGCAAAGTTTCATTTTCCCCAATGACTGGGAGAAGAATTGCTTCATTTTCTTGGTCAGATATAAATTCGACTTTGCTTTGATTAAAGTCGCCATAAATGTGAAGTTTTACTTCCGGTTCCGTTTTTGATGTTATGATTTCTACTGTTTTAAAGAATAGTTCATACGACTGTTTATTTGCATGGTCCGGCGGAAAGTATACTGATGCAAAAATGTGTACTTGGCCTGCAATAGTGGCTTTGGCCCAGACTTGTTCAAATTGAAAATGTTGTTCAGTTACAATTTCTTTTGGATTAAGTCTGGCATTTATGGCTAAGAGGACGCCGCCTCCTGACTTTTTTTGACTGAGATTTAAATTTCTATTGCCTAGGAATACAAAATAATTGTTTCCAAAAATTTCTTCAGGGTGGACGCTTTCGTCCCAGTTAGTTTCAGTTCCAAGAATAATGTCAAAAGAATGTGAGAGAATGTTTAAAGAAATTTCCTTCATTTTGCCTGGGCTTTTCATGCGATTGAAATTCTGACAATAAATTAGAATTTCATTCGCATTCTGTTGTTCCGTTGAAGAAATTTTGGAGACATTTTTAAATTATTAATAGTACTTACTGCCTCTTGCGAGGGTGTCATTTCTTCTTCCGTGTTAGAAGGCGTCAATGCTTGTAAAAATTCGACGATGTAGTCGGCAGGTAAAATTTGTTGGCGGCTTCGCGCGAATGCTGCAGTATTGAAGTTGTTACATATTTCCTGTAGGTTTCCAGGTCGGTGAGGGTTTGCTTAGGTGAAATTCCAATTGTTGAGTTGTATTCCATGAAGATGTTCATAAGATGTTCAGGATCAGTAGGCAGGCCATTGGATGCAAAAAAGACATGCATGCTGGTTAGTGTTAGTCCGTCTATGCAGACGTCCGGTTTTTGGTCCTTCAGATACGCCAAGTATAGTCTGAGATTGTCATAGACTTTAATTTCGCGGAGTCTGGCCAGCAGGAAACGGCCATCGCCGACTGCAGACTGTTAAGTTAGGCGTACTATGGGCGGCTTCATTGGGTCCAGACAGAACATACTGTCTGTTACTTCAGGAGTTTGTGATGACGTTTTTGCTGTTCTTTCCTTCCGGTAGGGGTTGATGGTTTCCCCTTTTCGGAAGTTGATGAAGTTTGAATTCGATGTAGTTGGAAGTTGGCCAGAAAATTCGACCCTTCCCAAGTAGCAAGAAAAACATCGCTCTTTATTTTGTTGTTCAACAATTGCTGCATAAGTGTTTTTATTCGTTAATTATTGGACAAGTGTCAAAAATTTGGTCAATTGTTCACATTTTGACCAAAAAACCATTGTTCAACATGGCTGTGTAACACAAATGCCAAATCTAGCAACGGATTACGAACAGTTCATTTTGAAGATTATTCTGACCTCAATGCAACATGCTTGTAGAACTCGAAAAGCAAAATGACATTTGCAGACATGATGTTTCATTTCAGTTTGCTAAACGTCATAACATAGTAGATTTGACCTTTGGCTTCGGCTGGGATTTCTCGTAAACTAGTTGTTTATGTGAAGTTCGCGTTCGTGTTCTAAACACCGAGCAAGGACATGTTGACGAAACAAGCAAGGATAGTTCTAAAAATAGAAACAGCTTATGTTCGAAAGAAGTTTTGGCAAACTGTTAGTGAACTTGGTAAAACCTAGATGACCGCAGACTTCTTATTGACGTTTGGCCTGCTCATCCAACATAACCCCTTGTGGAAAAAAGCAGACGCGCGCCCGGACTTGACATTTGGAGTGATCTTGAGTTCGATACTTGCCCTGAGCATTCTTCATCAAAAAGGAAAGCTGAAAATGCAGCACCGGTAACCAGAAGCAGTAGTAGAGTAGAAGTAGTAGCAAGCGATGTTAATTAGCACTCAAACATAATTGAAAAAAAAAAATCCCAAAGGCATAATTAAGAAATTGAATGATTTTTTATGGTTGATTTTTTTTTTATTATCCATCATTCATAAATGGCGTATCCCTGTCCAAACTAATAAATTACAAAAAAAAACTGGAAGTTAAATATCGTAAAGCGACATTTCTCACAAATAAAGGATTAAATGAAGAAAAAATAACTTTTGAGCGAACACCTTGAACATATTTTATGAAAAGCCTGTTAAACATTCTTGTCTGCCACGATATGTTCTTGAACGGTTATAAAAACGTTTGCCTAACTCCCTCCTGAATCTTAAAGGCAGAATGTTGCTAAACGGTTCTAACGACGTTATCCAACCCGGTTCAGAATCTTATAGTCAAGAGTTCTTATGACATGTTCAACAAACGTTCTCTATGCAAGTAGGACGTGCGCTGGTAAAACTTAATTAAACCACGCACATTTCTAACGGGTTAAGAGATGTTTAACAACAGAAAAACGTGCGCTTTTTCCAGCGTTCAAGAGTTCTCAGGGACGTTGGGAAAACATAGTAAATGAGTTCAACAACAAGTTCGGAAATCTTTTGGCGAACAAAGTGTGCTACTTGGGTTGCCTGGTCTAGAAGTTCCTTGTCGGACAATTTGGTTGACGAATGAATGAAAAAGTTGCTGCTACTTGCGTTGTCCTGGTCGAATTGATTGTCCTTTAAGTTAAAATGTGGCGTACTTGGGTTTCGGCCTGCGTCAGAGTTGCAGTTGGTCTGGTGCTGTTGCCGACGAAGATGTTGATGTGATTGTTGTTGCTGCAGGTGTTGCTGTTGCCGGCGTTGCTGATGGTGTTGTTGTGATTGTTGTTGTTGCTGGTGCTGAATTTGTTGACGATGTTTTCGGTTGCGGCGACGTGCTTTTTCGGCTTCCTTTTCCTGAAGACGGCGAGTCCGCTGCCTGGCGTCGAAGTCGGTCCAGTCTGGCTTCCAAATTTTTTTTGCTGCCGATAAGATTCGATTTCCAGTACGGTTTGTTCGTTTAATTCTTCTGCCAGTGATTTTTGCCGGACTTCAATTTCATTGTCTTGCAGTTTATTGATGGATGAAGTGAGGGCCCTCACTTCATCGTGGACTGCTAAAATTATGTCCGAGGGCATTTTTCTGCTGAGGCAATTGTTTTAATTATGTCATCCCGGTGGGATGACGTAATTTCCTGGATACGGCAGAATGATTCAGCGAGTTTTTGATTCTGGTCCGAGGTGGTGTCTTCAAATGCTTTTCTGACTTCGTTTAAGGGGAAGTCCATTGCCGGTGCCTGTGTTAATACTGCCGAAAGTATTCGACTTGCGATTTCTGCAGATTTCTTAATTTCTTCCTGCAGGCCTATGATTTTATTATGCAGTTCATTAAGGGCTTCTTGGTTGTCTTGTTGGTCTTGATGTGAGTCAAGATCATATGACTGCCTTCTAAATGATGCTGCATTATTTTTCTAATGTCGATTTCCATATGTAGGTTATTTCGACAAAGGCTGCATATAGGAAGTACATGTAGTTGCAAGTCGTCTTCGGAGCCACGCTTGACCCCAATACAGGCTGCGTGAAATTTTCGATTACAAATGCCCGAACAGTTCCAGAGGTATTGTTGGTCGAAGGGTGAAGAGCACGTCGGCACATAGCACTGCATTTTGCTTACGTTTGTTAATAAGTGCACACGCGACGCGCGACAAAAAAAATAAATATGTTTACGTTTACGTTTGTGGACTGGGTCAGTGAAGGTAAATTAAAATAAGGTGTAGAGCGAATTAAAAAACGCGTCCGTCCGGTAAAAAGACTCAACTGCAATTGATATTGATCGAGCAAGACTTTCCGGCATTAGCAGCACTTTTTTAAATGTTTTATGACCATCAACACTGCCAAGACCAAGTATCTGGTCGCTGGCAGAGCGCGTGGCAGTGCAGGTGATGGTGTTTCAGAGGTGGAAATAGATGGAGAAAGATATGAGGTGGTGGATGAGTTTGTATATCTTGGTACACTTGTGACGTGCGACAACGATGTGAGCTGCGAAGTGAAACGGCGGATTAGTGCTACAAACAGGGCCTTCTACGGTCTTCGTAGCCAGCTAAGGTCCCGCAGCCTAAGGACGCCTACGAAAATCACGCTGTACAGGACCTTGATACTCCCTGTAGCTCTTTACGGTCACGAGTCGAGGACGCTAAAGGAGGCTGACCAGAGAGCACTTGGGGTCTTCGAGCGGAGAATCCTGCGTTCTATCTTCGGCGGCAAGCAAGTAGGAGACCGGTGGCGCAGGCACATGAACTTCGAGCTGTACCAAGACTACAAACATGCTGATATCGTGAAAGTCATCAAGCACGACAGGCTGAAGTGGGCTGGACATGTAGCCAGAATGTCGGACGAGCGGGCGACTAAAACGATATTCAGCAGCGAACCCGGACGGGGTCGTCGGCTTCGTGGAAGGCCTCGTACGCGTTGGCTGTGTGCAGTCGACGAAGATGCAAGAGCGGCCAACATTGTGGGCGACTGGAGACGAGCGGCCCAAGATCGAGCATCCTGGAAATCTTCGATTAGTTCAGCGTTGGGTCGATAGACCTGTTGCTGATAAAGTAAAGTAAAGTAAGTATTAACAAAAACAAGAAAATAGTGCACTTTTAATAGGCACAATCGAAACGACAAAAATCAGAAAGACATCAGATGCGAATGGAGAAAAACGTCAACAATGTCAAAAGTGACATTTCCGAGCAGCCAGAATGGCGTTTCTCTTGTTTCTCTAAATTTCTCTCGTTTCCTCCCGTTTGCTCCCAGAGCAACTCTCGTTTGTTCTGGTTTTTTCACTGTCTTGCCCCGAGATCGGGAGTCTGCAACTTCAACTATCGGACTAACATTCCTCCCTTTTGTTGAATTGCAGGCTTCTTGGGAGGGCGCCGGTATTGACTAATAAAGTTCTTCAGGGGTTAAACAGTGAACGGATGGTTGGCTCCCACTGATTATTTATAATTCATTGTTTAACTTCAGCTGATCTGTCAATAACGGAGTAGCAGCGCATTGGCAGTCATCCATGCTCATGCTCATGCTCAATATTGCCCATATTCATACGGTGCGGCAAATGTCCTTCCAACGGAACATCCCTCGGGGAACCCGGAACCATCCGGGTTGTGGCCAGTTCGTTGAAAATGTCCATGTTCGTAATTTGCACATGTGATTTTGAAAATCGTGAAGTTTGTCACCAATATTGCCCATAAACATACGGTGCCACCAATGTTCGCTCAACGGAACATCCCCGCGGGAACCCGTACCAATTCGGGTTGAGGCCAGTCCACTAAAAATGTCCATTTTCGTAATTTTCATATGTGATTTTGAAAATCGTGAAATTCAACACCAATATTGCCCATATTCATACGGTGCTGCCAATATCCGCTCAACGGAACATCCCCCGGGGAACCCGGACCAATCCATGTTGCGGCCAATCAAGTATTTTCTGGAAATAACAACTTCTGATTTTGAAGATTTTGGCAAATTTTATTTCGAAACGTCAAAATAAGCTGACCCCCGGTGGGATTGGCAATGACTATATTATCAACGACCGGTGTGGGATGGGTGACTAAACAAAAATAGCAGCGCTGTGGGTGAACAAAATAGTTACTCAGTTATTTGCGCACCGGTGGAGATGCTCTGAGGGTCCGGATTTCGAACCATGACGTTACCAGCCTTGAAAGAGGTTTAGAATCGCTGCTGTACACTGAAAACCCAACCATGGTAGTTGCTACAGTCAAACCTCTTTTTACGCGAATTTTGGTTCTCGCGTAAAAATAAATCGCGTAAAAAAAGTTCGCGCTATTTTGAATTTTTCGCGTAAAAAGAGTTCGCGCTATTTTGAATTGCTCGCGTAAAAACAATTTTAAGTATTTTTTAGTTTTATAAAGTATTTTATTTTTTTAATAATAATAATGAAATTCCAGGTTATTCAAAATAGCTTCAGTGACCTGCGCTGTATATTCTACAGCAGGTTGGGATGTTCTGGGTTATCCAAGAACTTCCGGAAGTAATGAACTGATTATCTACCTGTTCAACAAGGGTCTGTACCAGTGTATCCACCATCGTAATAATTGCAGGTAGCTTCCGTGACCTACGATGGTTACCTTGTGATCTGTAAGAATGTACTAGGTCATCCAAGAACTCCCGGAAGTTATGGCCTGGATATCTACCTGTTCAACGGGGGTCTGTACGCCCATATTAACCAGCGGTATAGCTTCAGGTAGCTTCAGTGGACCACGGTGGACACTCTGCGGCATTTTAAATTGTTTTGGGTCATCCAGGAACTCCCGGAAGTCATGACCTGGATATCTACCTGATCAACGGGGATCTGTATGGGTTAATTAACCATCGGTATAGCTTCAGATAGCTTCAGTGGACCACGATGGACACTCTGCGGCATGTTGGATTGTTTTGGGTCATCCAGGAACTCCCGGATGTCATGGCCTGGATATCTACCGGATCAACGGGGGTCTATATGGGTGAATTAACCATCGGTATAGCTTCAGGTATCTTCAGTGGACCACGATGGACATTCTGTTGCATGTTGGATTGTTTTGGATCATCCAGAAACTCCCGGAAGTCATGGCCTGGATATCTACCTGATCAACGGGAGTCTATATGGATATATTAACCATCGGTATAGCTTCAGGCTGCTTCAGCGGACCACGATGGACACTTTGCGGCATGTTAGATTGTTTTGGGCCATCCAGGAACTCCCGGAAGTCATGGCCTGGATATCTACCTGATCAACGGGGGTCTGTATGGCTATATTAACCATCGGTATAGCTTCAGGTAGCTTCAGTGAGCCACGATGGACTCTCTGCGATCTGTTAGAATGTACGAGGTCATCCAGGAACTCCCGGAAGTCATGGCCTGGATATCTACCTGATCAACGGGGGTCTATATGGCTATATTAACCATCGGTATAGCTTCAGGTAGCTTCAGTGAGCCACGATGGACTCTCTGCGATCTGTTAGAATGTACGAGGTCATCCAGGAAATCCCGGATGTCATGGCCTGGATATCTACCTGATCAACGGGGTCTGTATGGTTATATCAACCATCGGTGTTGCTTCAGACAGCTTCAGTAAACCACGATGGGCATTCTGTGGCATAATGGATTGTTTTGGGCCATCCATGAACTCCCGGAAGTCCTGGCCTGGATATTTTCCTGATCAACGCATAAATGTCCCATTAAAATTAGCATTCATATTTAAGGACGAGTTCCTGGATGTCTCAACACAATCTAACATGTCATAAATTGTCCATCGTGGGCCACTGAAGCTACCTGCAGGTATACCGCTGGATACTATAGCCATATAGACCTCCTTTGATCAATTAGATATCCAGGTCATAACTTCCGGGAGTTCCTGGATGACCTCGTACATTCTAACAGATCGCAGAGAGTCCATCGTGGCTCACTGAAGCTACCTGAAGCTATATCGATGGTGAATACACCGGTACAAACACCCGTTGAACAGATAGATATTCTATTCGTGACTTCCGGATGTTCTTAGTTGTCCAGAACATCCCAATATGATGCAGAGTATACCGAAGCTACTGAAGGTAAAAACCCTGATTGTGGTCCCCGTTTAACAGGAAGATATGACCATAATGGTTAAGACTTCCAGCAGTTTAAAATCGGACCGCGTTATTTTGAATTTTTCGCGTAAATTGAGTTCGCGTTATTTTGAATTCTTCGCGTAAGAAAAACCGCGTAAAAAAAAATTGGGCAAAAGGAGGTCGCGTAAAAAGAGGTTTGACTGTACCATAATGTAGGGTAAAATTGAGAACACGCACCGACGTATTTTTGCTGAAAACATTCCGTGCTTGGATTGACTGATTAACGCAGTCAGTTTTACTATGTCGAGAGCACTATGGTAATTTAAACCCTCCAATATGGAGAGAATGATAATGGTTTCGTAATTGCTACCATGCAATTTTGTGGAAGCATGGTACATTTTACCATATTTGCGTTTACTTCCACCAAAAAGCCACAGTTAATTTAATAAGCAGCATTTTTAGCAAATGTTCTTAAAATTACCATGGTCGGGCTTTCAGTGTATACAGCAGCCGCGTAGCCTCACTTCTCACAATCGATTGAAGCAGGAAAATAATTAACACCAATCACTTAACAATATGACGCCAAAAACACAAACAATCTTTTACAGTGTCCTCGCGTCCCCACTTTTCACAATCGACCCAATTTCTCTGCGTGAGAACGGATCCAACTAACTTTGTCAGAAATGAAATACGAGCGAGTAACAATTAAACTTTACTTAAATGTTGCGAACCTTCTCTCTTGAACGGCAGTTCCGTTGTGTGCAGGGTTGCTTCCGCGCACCCCATCTCCAAACCAGATTTTTAAGAGAAGATGGTGTTACGAATGGTGCACGCCCGAAATGTCAAATTCACGCAGTGATACCAACATTACAAAAAAATGTGCCATGGCATGAAGCCGCACTTTTTTCTAAGGTTAGTACCTCTGCACCATTTTGACATTTCGGGCGTGCACCATAGAGCTATCTAAGCCCGATCTCACGCACACTAGCTTACCATTTGATTTTGCTGGCGGGTACAAATTTTAACCTAAAAACCCTTCGTGTACAAACACGCAATACATGCGCACGTAGATAACTCTATTCGTAACTCCATCTTTGATCAAAAATCTGGATAGGGTGGTTCAACACTGTTTCCGTTATAGTCCGAATCTAAAACTGTTATTATATTCAGATGAGCCACCTGATGCACTTACCATCGCATGTAAGTCGCCAAAGACAGAACTGGAAAGCGATTCTTCCACCAATGTATCCCGGATTCCACCTCCTATAGTCAAAAACAATATTTGGTCTAGTGATTTTTGACTTTTTTGATGGGTTGATTCTATTCTTAAAGTTCTATTAGCAGTCCACTGTTCCTGAATAGCCAAGTAAAAGTTTTTATAATAGTGATCCAATGAAAGTACCGGATTGTCAATAGGAGCTGATATTGCAATGATCGTGTTTATCACTGACGACAAATTGTATGTAGATGCGACTGCCTGCGCAATTTTTCCTCCCTAAAATTGAGAGATATTGAAAAAAAATCATTCAAACAAACTATTTTACTTAGAACTCAATTCCCGTACTGCAGAATTCTTATATTCTGCAAAAAAATGGCAGCAGAGCGTTCCCGTACTTTTCTGCAACAAAAGTATATTTTCTCTCAGGCACACGGAGAGACTGCGCCCAGATTTTTTAACAATTCACATTGTTGATTTTACTTTCGTAGATTTTAACAAAAACGTACTTGTAACTGACAATTTACAGTTAAAATAACCATAATTCAATATTAATTTAATAACCTGTTTGTTGAAAATGCTAAAGCGAAAAGCTAACAGATTTCCCGAATTCGAATGAACTTGCTCGACTGTTAGCGTTGGTTTTGGGAAAATCAAAAATTTTGTTGGTTGAATATATTGTGCAAGCAGACAAAAATCAAAATACGAGCGCAACCTGTCAAAGCTGTTGCGCGGTTGCGCCACAGGCTGATGTACACGCTAACGAAAAACCACTACATTTTTGTTCGGCGCAACAGATTTTTTTCGCGCAACAGAAGTGATGCGCACTTCGGATTGACAAAAATTGTTTATTGTTTATTCGTCAAGCTTATGTAGACTACTTACAATTTTCTTACATACTAGATATTATTTCTATTGTACAGATTTTTTCGTAGTTCCGGTTTAGACATGTCGAAATGTATGTACTGTGAATTTTCATTATAAAAGCGCATCATTTGATTTAATGGCGAATTTTTTAAATAATTTGTCGTGTATGCAGTTATTCTAAAAAGTTGTGAATGTCTAAGAGTACGGCTTGGTTCATGAATACTATTGCGTATTACTGAAAATAATGCTGCTGACTGTATGCGTTAAGAAATAATGTCGTTGATGAAAGAGAGCATGGCAAATTTACGACGTTCTTGTAATGATTGTACACGGAAAGGGGATCGATCGCCAAACCAGCGACCGAATTTTGCTGGGTTGGTTTTGCTGATATCAGCGAAATTTTTCTCTAAACCAGCGAAATTTTTCGCTGAAAAAGGTGGCTGCGCGAAATCAAATCCAGCAACTTGGTTTCGCTGGTTTGTTATTTCCGAAACGGTTTCTTTTCCAGCGAAAGTTTTCGCTGGTTTGATACACATTCTTCCGACAGCCGTCATAAATGTTTGTTATTGTTCACGTTCGGAAGCGATTTGTGGCAATCGAATTGCTTTAGGGTATTTTCAAAACAAAAAGCATGAAAAAGTTCTGCATCAAGTGTTCAGCATTAAAATACATACTCAACAGGTGAGGGTTCTTTTCAATGAAAAGAAGCACGTTTCCATAAAGTTCTCGCAGCAGAAAAATACGGTGCAGTGAAGCTGGAGATGTATTTGTACTGCTGCATAGATGAGTGCACAAATTGTCGCAGGTGGCAGCAAGAATCGTAGGCGAGGAACTTGACCATGGCCGCGGAACAGTTTGTGCTGTGGCAAGTAAGTACAACCTGGTTTATTTTGGCATAGGCTTCTGCCGCCAAAACAAAAAACAAACGTCGGTGATAAAAACGCTGATCCAGTGCAAAAACACTGGTCCAGTGGAAACATTCGCTGAACCAGCGGATTTTTGCCGGAACCAGTAGAATAATCTCCTGGTTGATTTTGGTACGAGCTGCTGCCGCGGAAAAAACCCGGACGTCAGCGATAGAAAACGCTGATCCAGCGTGAAGGAACACCAGTTCAGTGAAAAAATCCGCTGGACTAGCGAATTGTTTCCCAAAACCAGCACAATAATCTACTGGTTGATTTTGGTACGAGCTGCTGCCGCCGGAAAAAACCCGGACGTCAGCGATAGAAAACGCTGATCCAGCGTAAAGAACACTGGTCCAGTGAAGAAATCCGCTGGACCAGCGAATTGTTTCCCAAAACCAGTACAATAATCTCCTGGTTGATTTTGGTGCCCTGCCGCTTTTTCCAAACCAGCGAGAAAATTTTCTGATTCTAGCAAAACTGATCCCCCAAACAGCGACATTTTCACCAAACCAGTGTTTTTTTTCACTGGTTTGGTAGAATTTCATCGGTTTCCAAACCAGCGAAAAAAATAGCGATTCTAGGTAATTTTTGTGCAGGCTGAGAAATTAGCGACATTTTTCGCTAGTTTTAGCGAACTTTATCGCGATTTGGCGATGGATCCCCTTTCCGTGTATGTTTATGAGCATGCAGCGTGCTTCATTAGGGTGTAATATCAAAATCGATTTTCCAGCACAGCACTTTTCCAGTTCCTTTTGGGGTCCTAAACAACTCCCCAAAGTTTGGGCATGATTGGTTTAGTCCTCACTTTGCGCAAAGCGATTCAATTTTCCATATAAATTTGTATGGGAAAAACGATTTTTTTGAATTTTGATATTTATAAAATCCACGTTTCAAGCTGTACTAAATCCGGATTCATATTCGGATGCTCTGAAAGGTGCTCTACAACTTTCCCGAAAAGAGTATGGTGCTAGCATGTCCCTGAAAGAAGATACAGCGTCCTCAAAACTCGTCTAAAACGTGATTTTCGAGCAAAAAACACGTTTTAGACGAGTTTTGAACACGCTGTATCTTTTTTTAGGAGCAAGTTAGCACCATACTCTCTTGGGGAAAGTTGTAGAGCACCTTCCAGAGCATCCGAATATGAATCCGGTTTTAGTACAGCGTGAAACGTGGATTTTATAAATATCGAAATCCAAAAAAATGGTTTTTGACAAAGGACTTTTTTTCCCATACAAATTTATATGGAAAATTGAATCGCTTTGCGCAAAGTGAGGACTAAACCAATCGTTCCCAAACTTTGGGGAGTTGTTTAGGACCCCAAAAGAAACTGAAAAATTGCTGTGCTCGCTAAATTTGGACAACTTTATTTTTTTCCATACAACCATATTACACCCTAGTGCTTCATACGATGGGAGAGGAAATGCAGTCCAGTTAAGTTTACGTAGTGCGTACAGTAAGAATTGTTTTTGGACAGATTCAATACGTGCTTGGTGTACGGCATAGTTGGTGGTGGACAGATTCAATACGTGCTTGTGTACAGCATAATTGGTGGTGCGCGGATAATAATTAGGGTCATTCTCCGCCAGTTCACACAGCAGTTGCCCCGACCCCTCTTCGATTTGCGTGAAACTTTGCTCTAAGGGGTTATTTTAGTTCCTGATCACGAATCCGAGGTCCATTTTTCGATATTTCGTGACGGTGGGGAGGTACGACCCCTTTCATTTTTCTGGTTTTTTACTAAGACACGTTTTTCAGTGATTTGTAGCTCGCAACCGTGAAGAGATAGAAATTTGGTGTCAAAGGAGTTCGGAAAGTTCAGCTAATTTTGCATACGAATGACCACTTGGACGATTGTTGTGCATTGTGCATTGCGCATTGCGAGAATCAGATTTTTTTCAAAAATATTGTTGTGATGGGTGAGTGTATCCGGTTTGTTTTTTTTCGAAAAATCCCCACATACAAGCAGCGCACAAGCCACAACGATCGTCCAAGGGTCATTCTTATGCAAAATTAGCTGAACTTTCCGAAAACATACTTTCAAAAGCACACGATTGAGTTTTTGGGGTTAAAAATTCGAAAAACTGGTCAAAAATCATAACTTTTTCAAAAAACTTTTTTGTAAAATTCTGAGAACTCGTGAAGAATACATGCAAACCCCTTATGATTATACAGCAATTCCCCACGAAAACAGCATGATTAAAAAAAAAATTCTCCGATCGGGCTCAAAATTTTTCTGGGGGATCCTTGGCCGAAATAATTACACCCGTATTTTTTTGATTGGCCATTAGGGTGACCTACGCCGTGTTAGCAGGGTTGCCACATTTGATTCTGTATTTTGAGGGTCAAAATCTATATATCTGTATCAGGGGAAGAAAATCTGTATTTGGAATCTGTATTGACATTTTTAAACATTTTTCAAAAACAAAATATTCTGCGGCAAATCGCACCGTAAGCGACTCCAGGTGAAGCAGAACAAGCTGCTCAAGATGGTGCACAACTTGGACCCGTGGTACCCGACCGACGATCTACACGAGCTGGCCGGCGTCGACACCATCGACGCAAGCATCGAAAAAGCAACGAGAACCTTCAGGACTTCCTGTGGGATGTCAACGAATCCGCTCATCGAAGCACTCCTTGTTAGGAAGGCAACCTCTGCCAACTAAACCAACCCTGTACCCCGGAAGTAGTACCAACCTGACGGCGCGAGTGTAGCTGTCAAACATCATTCTCAAGTAAAACGTTCTCGAATAAACACGCGGAAATTTTGTAGTCGAACTTAAATTCGTTTTAATTTCGTTTTCCGCTGCCATTCCGAAAACCACTTTAGGTTTTGGGCCCGGGTAACGTTTCGGATCTACCGGTTATCGCGGTCAAAGTGTTTTCGGTGATGGACGGGGACAAGTCGGAAAAGTTGTTCCTTCCGTTCTTTGACGGCACCAACTACAATGCCTGGCGGTATCGGATGCTGTCCCTCCTGGAGGAACGCGAGTTCCTGGAGTGCATCGAGGCGAACGTGGCAGATGTTCCGGCGCTGAAGGACGAGGAAGGTGATGACGCGGCCAAGCAGCTGGAAAAGGCGCGGCTGCGGGAGAGGAGGACGAAGCGGGAGTTGTTTAGGACCCCAAAAGAAACTGAAAAATTGCTGTGCTCGCTAAATTTGGACAACTTTATTTTTTTCCATACAACCATATTACACCCTAGTGCTTCATACGATGGGAGAGGAAATGCAGTCCAGTTAAGTTTACGTAGTGCGTACAGTAAGAATTGTTTTTGGACAGATTCAATACGTGCTTGGTGTACGGCATAGTTGGTGGTGGACAGATTCAATACGTGCTTGTGTACAGCATAATTGGTGGTGCGCGGATAATAATTAGGGTCATTCTCCGCCAGTTCACACAGCAGTTGCCCCGACCCCTCTTCGATTTGCGTGAAACTTTGCTCTAAGGGGTTATTTTAGTTCCTGATCACGAATCCGAGGTCCATTTTTCGATATTTCGTGACGGTGGGGAGGTACGACCCCTTTCATTTTTCTGGTTTTTTACTAAGACACGTTTTTCAGTGATTTGTAGCTCGCAACCGTGAAGAGATAGAAATTTGGTGTCAAAGGAGTTCGGAAAGTTCAGCTAATTTTGCATACGAATGACCACTTGGACGATTGTTGTGCATTGTGCATTGCGCATTGCGAGAATCAGATTTTTTTCAAAAATATTGTTGTGATGGGTGAGTGTATCCGGTTTGTTTTTTTCGAAAAATCCCCACATACAAGCAGCGCACAAGCCACAACGATCGTCAAGGGGTCATTCTTATGCAAAATTAGCTGAACTTTCCGAAAACATACTTTCAAAAGCACACGATTGAGTTTTTGGGGTTAAAAATTCGAAAAACTGGTCAAAAATCATAACTTTTTCAAAAAACTTTTTTGTAAAATTCTGAGAACTCGTGAAGAATACATGCAAACCCCTTATGATTATACAGCAATTCCCCACGAAAACAGCATGATTAAAAAAAAAATTCTCCGATCGGGCTCAAAATTTTTCTGGGGGATCCTTGGCCGAAATAATTACACCCGTATTTTTTTGATTGGCCATTAGGGTGACCTACGCCGTGTTAGCAGGGTTGCCACATTTGATTCTGTATTTTTGAGGGTCAAAAATCTATATATCTGTATCAGGGGGAAGAAAATCTGTATTTGGAATCTGTATTGACATTTTTAAACATTTTTCAAAAAACAAAATATTCTGCGGCAAATCGCACCGTAAGCGACTCCAGGTGAAGCAGAACAAGCTGCTCAAGATGGTGCACAACTTGGACCCGTGGTACCCGACCGACGATCTACACGAGCTGGCCGGCGTCGACACCATCGACGCAAGCATCGAAAAAGCAACGAGAACCTTCAGGACTTCCTGTGGGATGTCAACGAATCCGCTCATCGAAGCACTCCTTGTTAGGAAGGCAACCTCTGCCAACTAAACCAACCCTGTACCCCGGAAGTAGTACCAACCTGACGGCGCGAGTGTAGCTGTCAAACATCATTCTCAAGTAAAACGTTCTCGAATAAACACGCGGAAATTTTGTAGTCGAACTTAAATTCGTTTTAATTTCGTTTTTCCGCTGCCATTCCGAAAACCACTTTAGGTTTTGGGCCCGGGTAACGTTTCGGATCTACCGGTTATCGCGGTCAAAGTGTTTTCGGTGATGGACGGGGACAAGTCGGAAAAGTTGTTCCTTCCGTTCTTTGACGGCACCAACTACAATGCCTGGCGGTATCGGATGCTGTCCCTCCTGGAGGAACGCGAGTTCCTGGAGTGCATCGAGGCGAACGTGGCAGATGTTCCGGCGCTGAAGGACGAGGAAGGTGATGACGCGGCCAAGCAGCTGGAAAAGGCGCGGCTGCGGGAGAGGAGGACGAAGCGGGAGTTGTTTAGGACCCCAAAAGAAACTGAAAAATTGCTGTGCTCGCTAAATTTGGACAACTTTATTTTTTTCCATACAACCATATTACACCCCAGTGCTTCATACGATGGGAGAGGAAATGCAGTCCAGTTAAGTTTACGTAGTGCGTACAGTAAGAATTGTTTTTGGACAGATTCAATACGTGCTTGGTGTACGGCATAGTTGGTGGTGGACAGATTCAATACGTGCTTGTGTACAGCATAATTGGTGGTGCGCGGATAATAATTAGGGTCATTCTCCGCCAGTTCACACAGCAGTTGCCCCGACCCCTCTTCGATTTGCGTGAAACTTTGCTCTAAGGGGTTATTTTAGTTCCTGATCACGAATCCGAGGTCCATTTTTCGATATTTCGTGACGGTGGGGAGGTACGACCCCTTTCATTTTTCTGGTTTTTTACTAAGACACGTTTTTCAGTGATTTGTAGCTCGCAACCGTGAAGAGATAGAAATTTGGTGTCAAAGGAGTTCGGAAAGTTCAGCTAATTTTGCATACGAATGACCACTTGGACGATTGTTGTGCATTGTGCATTGCGCATTGCGAGAATCAGATTTTTTTCAAAAAATATTGTTGTGATGGGTGAGTGTATCCGGTTTGTTTTTTTTTTTCGAAAAATCCCCACATACAAGCAGCGCACAAGCCACAACGATCGTCCAAGGGGTCATTCTTATGCAAAATTAGCTGAACTTTCCGAAAACATACTTTCAAAAGCACACGATTGAGTTTTTGGGGTTAAAAATTCGAAAAACTGGTCAAAAATCATAACTTTTTCAAAAAACTTTTTTGTAAAATTCTGAGAACTCGTGAAGAATACATGCAAACCCCTTATGATTATACAGCAATTCCCCACGAAAACAGCATGATTAAAAAAAAAATTCTCCGATCGGGCTCAAAATTTTTCTGGGGGATCCTTGGCCGAAATAATTACACCCGTATTTTTTTGATTGGCCATTAGGGTGACCTACGCCGTGTTCAGGGTTGCCACATTTGATTCTGTATTTTTGAGGGTCAAAAATCTATATATCTGTATCAGGGGGAAGAAAATCTGTATTTGGAATCTGTATTGACATTTTTAAACATTTTTCAAAAAACAAAATATTCTGCGGCAAATCGCACCGTAAGCGACTCCAGGTGAAGCAGAACAAGCTGCTCAAGATGGTGCACAACTTGGACCCGTGGTACCCGACCGACGATCTACACGAGCTGGCCGGCGTCGACACCATCGACGCAAGCATCGAAAAAGCAACGAGAACCTTCAGGACTTCCTGTGGGATGTCAACGAATCCGCTCATCGAAGCACTCCTTGTTAGGAAGGCAACCTCTGCCAACTAAACCAACCCTGTACCCCGGAAGTAGTACCAACCTGACGGCGCGAGTGTAGCTGTCAAACATCATTCTCAAGTAAAACGTTCTCGAATAAACACGCGGAAATTTTGTAGTCGAACTTAAATTCGTTTTAATTTCGTTTTTCCGCTGCCATTCCGAAAACCACTTTAGGTTTTGGGCCCGGGTAACGTTTCGGATCTACCGGTTATCGCGGTCAAAGTGTTTTCGGTGATGGACGGGGACAAGTCGGAAAAGTTGTTCCTTCCGTTCTTTGACGGCACCAACTACAATGCCTGGCGGTATCGGATGCTGTCCCTCCTGGAGGAACGCGAGTTCCTGGAGTGCATCGAGGCGAACGTGGCAGATGTTCCGGCGCTGAAGGACGAGGAAGGTGATGACGCGGCCAAGCAGCTGGAAAAGGCGCGGCTGCGGGAGAGGAGGACGAAGCGGGATCGTTCGTGCAAGAATCTGATCATCTCCCGGATTAACGACGATCAGTTGGAGCATGTCCAGGACAAGACCACCCCAAGGACATCTGGGACGCGTTGGAGCACATTTTTCAACGGAAAAGTTTGGCGCGCCGGATGTACCTGAAGAAGGAAATCTTGACGCTCGCGTTGGGGAACACGTCGCTGCAGCAGCACTTCCTGACCTTCGACAAACTGATCCGGCAGTACCGTGCGACTGGAGCGGACATGGACGAGCTCGACGCTATCTGCCATCTTCTTCTGACGCTGAATGCAGACTACTTGACGAGGAGACGAAGCAGAAGAGCGTCCAGATTGTGATCCCGAAGAAGGAGGAGACGGCGTTCGTCGGGGCGAAGGCGCAGCAGCAGAAGCCGAAGCAGAAGAAGAAGCTGCGGTGCTACAACTGCAAAGAAGAAGGACACAAGATGTCCGACTGCCCGCAGAAGAAGAAGAAGGAAGTGAAAGCAAGTGCAAACATGGCGGAAGAACAAAGTGCAGTGTGTTTCGCTGGGTTGAGCAGGGGAAAGTGTTCCGGAGCAACCAGTGACCTGGTACATCGATTCGGGCTGCTCAGACCATCTCGCGAACGACAAGTCCTTGTTCGTGGAACTCGAACCACTGAAGTGTCCGGTGGAGATTGCAATCGCGAAGAACGACGAGTGTATCGTGGCCAAGCATTCTGGCAAGGTGAAAGTGATCTCCAAAGTGAACGACAAGGACATTCTCTGCACGATTGAAAACGTTCTGTTTGTGCCCGAATTGCGTTGCAATCTCTTCTCGGTCATGCGTGTTGACGATGCGGGAATGCGTGTGACCTACGCCGAGGGTGAAGTCGCGATCTACCGTGGGTCGGAGCTCGTCGCGAGTGGAAAACGAGACGGGAAGCTGTACCGTTTGAACTTCGTGCGCGCGCGTTGGCGAAAACAAGTCGATGTTGACGTGCGGACTCGTGCCGAAGAACGTCCAGCTGTGGCACCGTCGGTTCGGCCACTTGAACGCGAAGTCGCTCGACCAGCTGATTCGCCGGGACATGGTCTCGGGTTTGAAGCTCAACGGTGGGCAGAATGGCAAAGAACTCGTTACGTGCGAAGCTTGTGTGCTCGGCAAACAAACCCGGAAGCCGTTTGCAGTGCGCGAAGGCAAACGTTCGTCGCGAGTGCTCGAGTTGATACACTCGGATGTGTGCGGACCCATTTCGCCGGACGGCTTGGACGGAGCGAAGTACTTCGTGACCTTCATCGACGACTGGAGCCACTTCGTCGTGGTTTACCTGGTGGAGGCGAAGAGCGAGGTCTTCCGGTACTTCAAGATGTACGAGGCCATGGCGACCGCCAAGTTCGGGAAGAAAGTGTGTCGGCTCCGCTGCGACAACGGCGGGGAGTACAGAAGCAACGAGTTCGAGCAGTTCTGTCAGGAGAAGGGCATCCAGGTGGAATGGACGGCGCCATACACACCCGAGATGAACGGCACAAGCGAGCGGTTCAACCGCACCCTCGTCGAGAAGTCTCGAGCCATGCTCGAGGACAGTCGTGTTGACAAGAAGTTCTGGGGTCAAGCGATCCAGACAGCGGCGTATCTGACGAACCGCAGTCCGTCGAGTGCGCTTCCTCCGGATGTGACGCCGTACGAGCAGTGGGAAGGTAAGAAGCCTGACGTCTCCAAGTTGCGTGCCTTCGGCTGTCCCGTGTACGCGCACGTGCCGAAGGAGTTGCGGAAGAAGTTGGATCCCAAAGCTTGGAAGGGGATCTTCCTCGGATACACCCGCGACGGCTACCGGATCTACAACCCAGAACTGCAGCGCATTGTGCACACACGAGACGAGGACTTCCTGGAACTGGAGAAGCCCGAACACAAGGCGAAGTGGAACGACGCAAACGTGGCTCTGTTGCCGTCACCTGAGGTCGACGAAGACTCGATTGCGGCCGATGACGAGCAAGAACCGGAAGAAAGCCAGGTGGAGACAGACGAAGAATACGAAAGTTTCCAGGAGGAATCCGAAGGTGAACCACACGAGGAAGAGCCGAAGGTCGAGAATCCGCCAGAACCAGGACCGAGCGGCGGCAGGCCGCAGCGTCCGCGTAATCCACCGGACTGGCACAAGGACTACCAGGTCGAGTACGCAGCTTTCGCGCTGAACGCAACCAGCTACGTGGACGATGTCCCGAGTTCGCTGGCTGAGGCGCGCAAGAGAAGTGACTGGCTGAACTGGAAGGCGGCGGTGGACGACGAGATGAAATCGCTTACGAAGAACGGAACGTGGACTCTGGCCAAACTCCCGGACGGCCGAGCCCCCGTGAGCTGCAAGTGGGTGTTTGCAGTCAAGCGCGGATTGGATGGAGATCGAGTTCGGTACAAGGCGCGCCTCGTGGCACGAGGTTTCAGCCAACGCAAGGGATTCGATTACGGGGAAACCTATTCGCCCGTCGCCAAGCTGGACACCCTGCGGACGGTTCTTGCCGTTGCCAATCGTGAGAAGCTCGTCGTGCACCAGATGGACGTGCGCACGGCGTTCCTGAACGGAACCCTGGAAGAGGAAATCTTCATGACTCAGCCTGAGGGCTTCGAGGAAGGGACAGATCTCGTTTGTTGCCTGAAGAAGTCGCTGTATGGCCTGAAGCAAGCATCGCGCGCCTGGAACGAGCGGTTCAACAACTTCGTCGTGGATCGTTTGAAGTTCGAGCGGAGCCTGAACGATCAGTGCCTTTACACACGAAAGGACGAACGGCAGACTTTGATCATCGTGCTCTACGTCGATGACATCGTTATTGCCGGCACGACGCTGAAGGCTGTGGAGACGATCAAACGCTGCTTCTTCAACGAGTTCGACATGACCGACGTCGGAGAGATAAAGTGCTTTCTCGGGATGCAAGTCGAACGGAACCGGGAGGAAGGCGTGATGCGGATCAGCCAGAAGCAGTACATGGAGAGTTTGCTGCGGCGATTTGGGATGGAAGACTGCAAACCTGTTTCCACTCCCATCGAAAGTCGCCTGAAGCTGCACAAGGGCACGGAGGAGGAACGGACGAGTCAGCCCTACCGAGAGCTCATCGGGTGCCTGACTTACGCCTGCCTCACCACAAGGCCGGATCTGGCAGCAGCGGTAAACTTCTTGAGCCAGTATCAGAGTTGCCCGAATGAAGCGCACTGGAAACACCTCAAACGGATTCTGCGCTACATCAAAGGAACTCTCGACGTTGGCCTTGTGTACCGGAAGAACTTGGAAGCGCCCCGTGGAAGTCTTCGCCGATGCAGACTGGGCGAACGACGTGCTGGACAGAAGGTCGGTAAGCGGTGGGATTTTCAAGGTGTTCGGATCGACGGTGGCCTGGATCACACGGAAGCAACAGACGGTCTCGCTATCTTCGACTGAAGCTGAGCTCACTGCGCTTTGTGCTGCGGTGTGTCACGAGTTGTGGCTGGGACGTCTCCTGCAAGATCTCGGATTCAAGCCAGAAGAACCGGTCCGAGTTCACGAAGACAACCAATCAACGATCCGGGTTGCGGAGGAAGCAAAAGACTTCGGGCGTCTCAAGCACGTTGATGTCAAGATTCACTTCATCCGTGACCTCATCAAGCAGAAGCGGATCAAGCTGGAGTTCATACCGTCGGCGAACCAGCAAGCGGACATGATGACGAAGGGGCTACCTGTAGCAGCTTTTCGCAAGCAGTGTTCCGCTATCGGACTGGAGCGTTGCAGCGGTTGAGCAGGAGTGTTAGGAAGGCAACCTCTGCCAACTAAACCAACCCTGTACCCCGGAAGTAGTACCAACCTGACGGCGCGAGTGTAGCTGTCAAACATCATTCTCAAGTAAAACGTTCTCGAATAAACACGCGGAAATTTTGTAGTCGAACTTAAATTCGTTTTAATTTCGTTTTCCGCTGCCATTCCGAAAACCACTTTACTCCTCCGTCAACAACTGTGATATTAGTCTTAAGCCAAACATAGATCTAGGGTTTTTCTCAAAATTTATTTTCCCTAAAAGAGCATGCAGCTAGCAACATCTAAACTTAGAAACATGTACCCTCCTGTAAAGGCTTATGAATTGATCTCAGTTGAAAGGTTCTCCAAATCCCTGAATTGCAAATGTAACATCCTGGAGCAGAACTGTTAAATTCTAATAAACACCAATTGAATTGAATTGAAAATATTCTTAATTGTTTTTTAATGCATAAAAATGCTATACAATCTAAAATTTAATGTTTGGGCTCATCCAGCAATTGAAAAAAAAACAATATTTAAAGAATTAAAATTATTTGATTTAAATAAAAAATCGGGAAAATCTGTATATCTGTATGTTTTTCTTAAAATCTGTATTTCTTTATATACAGATTCTGTATGACCTCATAACCTCAAAAATCTGTAAAATACAGATAAATCTGTATTTGTGGCACCCCTGCCTACATGGGCATTGTTTGGCCTACCCAGTACTTGTTTTAAAACAATTCTAGACACAAACTTTAATCTATTAACAATATTTTTCGATTTTTTTTTAAATATTTAATAACATATTTTTTCATTTTAAGTGTTTTTTAATAACCCAATGCGGTTTCAAAAACACCCAGGAAGCAAAAAAAAATTGGTCCAAGAAAATTCCAGATTTAGTTTAAATTCTATCAATGTCTCCCGAGTTAGAGTTACAGAACATATAAACAGATTTTTTTTTCTCCAAAATTTATGTTTCTCATACAAAAAAAAACGATATTTGGAATTTAAAAAAAACTCTATAAGCGAAAAAAATTCATGTTTAAAAACTAAGGGGTACCAGCAGCTTAAGCAAAAAGAAAAGGGGTACCTAGCCAAGAAAAGGTTGAGAAACGCTGCCTAAAACATCAAAAAATAATAAAAAATAAAAATAGTGTTTTTTTGCAAATCAAGCTTTAGTGAAAAAAAGTTAAATCGAGAAATTAAAAGTGAGAGTGTGTGCAACATGGAGTTAAACTTTCTGTGCAGTTGCTGTGAAGGTTCCCATGGCACTTCGAAAAGTTTAACTCCATGTTGCACGCACACACTCTCACTTTTAATTTCTCGATAAAAAATCACCAATTTTTTTTACCGTGTATAATTTTTTTTCAGCGTAGTCCATATCCATACCTACAACCCAGTCAAATCAATCCGAATTCAGAAACGGAATCTAATTAAAATCGTATACAAATTCCGTTTCAAACGCAACAACCGGTTCGAACACGGAACCGGTTGTTGCGTTTGAAACGGAATTTGTATACGATTCTATAGATTCCGTTTCAGAATTCGGAATGATTTGACTGGGAACTTTGCCGAAGGCACAAAATCGATCAAAAAATTCCTTTAAAAGATATAGATTTTTGAATTTTCACATATCATTTTTGTATGGACAGCTGCCAAATTTTTATGGAAAATTATATGGACAAACTAATGATGCAAAATGGCTTCTTTGGGCATACCGAAGGCACCAAAAAAGTTTCAGCTGGATTAAAAAATACAGAAAAAATCAAATGACCGAAATCTCAGAGAATTGCTCACCTGACGATCGCCTGTACTGCTTTCGCAAAACATACTTCACTGCGCTGAACGAAGTGCTGGCAGCTACTGCCCAGTCAAATCAATCCGAATTTTGGAAACGGAATCTAATTAGAATCGTATACAAATTCCGTTTCAAACGCAACAACCGGTTCCGTGTTCGAACCGGTTGTTGCGTTTGAAACGGAATTTGTATACGATTCTAATTAGATTCCGTTTCAGATTTCGGATTGATTTGACTGGGTGATTGGTCGGCCATCGAAAACACACACAATATTGATGATGCTGTTGCAACATTCAACAACATCATGCTAGATCTTTTCCGTGCGCATGTTCCCCCTCCGGTGTGGCCCAACTCTAAGCTGCGAAGACTTCAGCAACGCTGAGCTGCTGCATTAAAGAGATACTCAACATTGCGAAACCCATCCACTTATAAACAGGAATTCTAGACTTTGTCTCAAGAATAAACTGTTAATTTATAAACAAATTTTCAGACCTGCCATGCTTTATGCTGTGCCGATCTGGACAAGCTGTTGCTTAACCAGGATGAAAAAACTTCAGAGGATTCAGAACAAAATTCTGAAAATGATTCTGAAACTTCCTCCCTGGTTCAACACCAGTGAACTTCATCAATGGAGCACTTCCATTCGAGCAGTTTTTGCTTTTTTCTACAATGTATTTCTTATGGAGCGAACTGTCAAAACTGCTCGACTGCGGGTGGTCCATTAGCCGAAGTTGACACTTTGGATGTTATGTCCAATAAGATAATTGATGCATTTCGACAAAAATCATTGCAGTCTTCAGCTGCATTGATCCGCTCTTTATATAGTTTATAAGTTAGTTTTAAGGTATCCCTTTTCCCTTTTGTACATGTAGGACCTCCTACATTTGAAATCACTGAATAGCGAAAGCTACAATATTTCATGAATAAATGAAAGTTGCTAGTATTTAAAATTGAGGTGAAAAGTCATCAATTGTGATTGGACACTCAATAATATTTTAACTGAATGAATGTACATGTAAAAGAAAATCTGAGAAAAAAATAAATAAATAAAAAATAAAATAAAAAAAAAACATTGCGAAACCCTGCTACCAAGAGAGCTTTCTGCCGTGCTAGTGACCGTTATCGGAGGTACAAGCGTCACCGTTACGCTAGCCATATTAAGCGCACATAGCCCAATTTGAAGAAAGATCCGAAAAGTTTTTGGTCTTTCGTCATCAAGAAGCGGAAAGCATCGGGCCTCCCTTCAAGTATGTTCCTTGGCAACACCACCTCCACTTCAATCGATCGGACGTGCAACTTGTTTGCGGATCACTTCTCGAATGTGTTCAGTCATACCCAGTCAAATCAAACCGAATTCTGAAACGGAATCTAATTAGAATCGTATACAAATTCCGTTTCAAACGCAACAACCGGTTTGAACACGGAACCGGTTGTTGCGTTTGAAACCGAATTTCTATACGATTCTAATTAGATTCCGTTTCAGAATTCGGATTGATTTGACTGGGTATTGTCCCGACTGCCTCCCAAGTAAATGACGCCCTGGAATCTGTACCCGCAAACGTTCTCAACTTTAACAGTTTCGAGTTCTCTGAAAATGAAGTCAAAGCAGCCGCCACAAAATTGGAACCGTCGTCTTCTCCCAGACCTAATGGTATTCCGTTGATTATTCTAAAGAACTGTGCTGATTCGCTGGCGAAGCCGCTCTGCACCATTTTCAATAAGTCGATTGCATCGGCTGTATTTCTGTCCTGCTGGATGAGATCGTTTCTTGTTCAGCATTTCAAAAAAGGGGACAAACGTGACATTTCTAACTACCGCGGAATAACGTCGCTGTGCGCTGGCTCGAAATTGCTAAAAATCTGATTGTGCAAGTCTCTAGCATTTACCCTAAAACCATACATTTCCATCGACCAACAAGGATTTTTCACTGGCTGCTCCACGAACACGAATTAACGTCGTTTTGCCTGAGGAACATGGAAGAAGGTGGACAAGTGGATGCGGTGTATACTGATTTGAAAGCTGCTTTTGATCATATCAGTCACAAGATTCTGCTGGCCAAACTTGACCGCCTCGGCATGCCAAGCAGTTTAGTGCGTTGGTTCGAATCTAACATCACCGATCGTTATATGACTGTCAACCTGGGGAATGCCGACGCCTTTGCCATCACCTGTCCATCCGGAGTCCCCCAGGGGAGTACCATTGGGCCATCTGCGTACTACAACGATGTGAGCTTCGTACTTCCCGCTGGATGCAGACTACTTTATGCTGATGACCTGAAGATATTTCACGTGATCCAGAGTGATGAGGATGACTGCCGATATCTCCAAGACCTGATCAACTTATTAGCTCTCTCTGAGTATCCAGAAATGCTGTTTTTTATTATTATTATTAAATATGTCTTTATTGAACTTTCTTATAATAATTACATTTCATTTACATTCTAAGTGGTATGGCTAAATGCTCTTTATCTTTGTTATATTTTTCGTTTTATTATTAACTGTTCACATTCTTTTTTTAAATGTTTTAAATGCTGTTTTAATCTGATTTTAAAAAAAGGCTTTGTTTCAAATCAAGGGGAAGTGTGTTGTATTTAGTAGGAGCAATGAAAGATATGCGTCTTTGACCAAGGTTAGTTGAAGCATGCTCACGTCGCAGGTGGTCATTTTATGAACTTCGAATTGTTTTACATTTATGCATTGAATCGAATACATTTGGGTAAAAAAGAAAGAAAAAACAAACACTTTAACAACTAATCCTAACTTAAAATTAAAAAAGTAAATTCATTGAAATATTCAAAATCACTAGAACAAGTAAACTACGAACTGTATTTCCTCTAAGCGTTCTTACTTGTTCCGCACGAATTTTGCAACCACGCAGTGTTGTTGTCGTCTCGATGAAAATGTCCAGAAGTTCAGGTCACTACTGCCTTCATCCGTTGAAGCTGCTCGGTTTTCCCTCGGTTGCTGACTGAAGCCAAGAGGTGTTGTATTCTCTGCAACTTTTTGCCGCTGATTCAACGGCAATGGTTGCAGATTTGGAACCACTCGAACAGATTCTGCTCTTGGTGACGCCAAAGCAGGAAAATCCACGTCCGTGAAAGTTGGTGGTGTTTTGCGACGATTTGGTTAGTGCCTCGTCGTCGCTTGCTGCCGAATTTTCACAAACTCAGCTCGTTTTGGGCAGCTCCGATTCTTGGTAGAATGGTCGCCGCCGCAATTGAAGCATTTCGCTTCGATGTTTTCGTTGATTGTTTCGCAAGCTTGAGTTTTGTGCTCACCACCGCAAGCTTGAGTTTTGTGCACAACGACTCTTGATGAAACAGTTCCTTCCACCATGTCCAAACTGCAAACAGTTCGAACACTGTGTCACGTCACGGTGCACTGGACGATAACGTTCCCAAGACACGATGATGTTGAAAATTGCCCGAACTGCTTTCAGCTCAGACGGCGTTGTCGATCCTTTCTCGAGATGAATCAGGTACAGTTGATCACTATATGTCCTTGTTGTGTTTCGTCATCTTGAAGACTTCGATCACGTTCAACTTAAGAGTTTTGAGCTCTTCTTTCAGCACACTCACATCCATGTCGTACAGACCACGGAGGACTTGTTTCATGGGGCATTTACCTGGATCGTCATGGCTGTAGTATTCAATCTTTGTGTTGTTCAGGAAATCCCGAACGTAGTTGTAATCCTTTCTGGTAGGTAGCATAATTTTGAATCCATCAGCAGTGCATTGCATTGCAGTGATTCAGCACACAAGCGAATTTGATAAACCCGGTCAGCCACATTCGCACCAAATCCGATGACGATGTTTTCACAAAAATGGGTGGCAACTTTTCCCATCGTTCAAATTCTTGCTTCTCGCTTACGTCCACAGGGTAGCGAACTAGTTTCCAGGCTTTGCAGGTAGCGCTTCGGCATACTTTAGCTTCTTTAAATCTGCCGATCCTGCTGGTGAGGAATGCCTCTTTTTCTTGCCGTGAGGCATTTTTTGCACTTTATAGCACTTTTTTTGTGTGTGAGAGACGCACGTCTGACTCGCTTCTCTGATAATCGCAGACTAGAGATTCTCTGTGATTTCTTTCACAAGGAAAAGGCTACCTGTCGTCTAGACTTATGCTGTTGGCGGTGAAGCGCTGGAGCGGGTTTATGTTGTGAAGGATATTGGTGTCCTGCTGGATGCCAAACTAACTTACGACAACCATTACTGCAACATCATCATGAAGGCAATTAGGAGTCTAGGATTTTTAATCAGAACTGCTGTTCTATGCTCTCGTTCGTTCGCACCTGGAATTTGCGGTTATTGTTTGGAGCCCTTACGATCGAATCTATAGAACAAGGTTTGAGCGTGTCCAGAAGAAGTTTGCCAAGTTCACCTTGAGCTTCCATCCTCTACCGGACAACATTCCCCTCTCCTACGAGAACCGCCGTAGAATCCTGCGTTTGGCTAGCTTGGATAAACGTAGGACATTTTTGCGTGCCTCATGTATTGGAAAACTTCTTTTAGGTACTGTTGACGCCCCCAAGCTTGGATAAACGTAGGACATTTTTGCGTGCCTCATTTATTGGAAAACTTCTTTTAGGTGCTGTTGACGCCCCCAACATTCTGGAAATAGTGAAAATCAACGTGTTGGGACGGCGTGTAATTTATGGACACGTCCTTATTGTGTACATTCTGAAGAACAATAAGAATGTGGCGAATAAAGATCTGACGATCACTCTCTTCTTCAGACAGCCACCGTTCTAGACGGTTGGTCTGAAGTGTAGTGTAGCTCTATTGTTTTATTTCTGCTTGCATCCGTTGGTAATCTGGGATCCTGTAATCAATCAACACAACGTACTATGGGTCCTACTGCTTTGCGCGATCACAACGTTATGCCAAGGCCACTCAGGACACGTGAGTTCCTTCGTATTGATCTCCAGCGTACTCTCTACGGGCAGAAAGAACCGATTCGGGCAATGTGTGATGTCTTCAATTGTGTCCATGGCGTGTTTGACTTCGGAATGTCTGTAAATAGTTTTTTAAGCAAACTTCAATTTTTCAATTCGGTTTTATTAGTGAATTATCATGTTACAATTAGTTTATTCGCAGTACATAACAGAGTTTTGGAGTTCCTTTCAGCTGTGTGTTAAATCTCAATCCATTTTGGAACGGTTATTGCTAGGCTTAGTGATTTTTCACGCTTGAAAATTGCAAATTTCACGGGGACCTCAATTTCAAAACACCAAATTTCACGCAAATTTCGCGGAACGTGGAAAAAGTCAAAATAACTCTGATAATCTTATGTTTAAATCACAAAAACTATATTTTATGCTTCATTATATGGGTCATTCCATCTGAAGCGGAACAGCATTTGAAAATTACCATCTTCGATTCTGCTCAAATTTGGCAGAGCTGTTGAGACTATCAAAACATGCTAGAATCCCGAATTTCATCCAAATCGGACCACCCCCTCCATTTTTGTACCCTCCCAAAAAATTGACTTTTGGCGATTTTTGAGCAAAACCGCTATCTTCAAACGACGATAACTCAGGAACCACAAATCTAAGAGGGTCGGTCTTACACTCAATTTTGAAGGAAATAGGACGTAGAATCTATTTCCGTGATCAAAATTTAGATTAAAATATTTTGTCTACCTGTATTGCGCAATTGAAAACTTTAAATGGCCGTATCTCAAAACAGCCCTATTTATTTTTTAAGTTTGACCTCACCATTGTATTCCCCGTCCAATTTTACATAAGAATCACTTATAGACAGAAAGGAATATGTTTCGTTCCAGAGATATCGAATTTTAAAGTTTTGAGTATTTGAGATTACCTACATCAGCTTCATTCGCCGCATATATGCAAGAAGCACTCAGTCCTGCTGATCAATAATTACTACCTGAGGGCTTTTGTTAATTTGATTTGGTTAACCGCGGTGGATTTTCCTGAAATAATTCGAACTGTCAAAGATCCACCAAAGCATCTACCACATTAATCGCACAAAAATCTGTGGTAGAAAAATATCCACCGGTAGATGCTTTGGTGGATTTTTGACAGTTCGAATTATTTCAAGAAAATCCACCGCGGTTAACCAAATCAAATTAACAAAAGCCCTCTGGTGTTTTGTAAGATGAATTATTTTTATAATTTTATACGATTTTTAAATAATCAATACCTTGAACAATCTATTTTTTGTTTAAGGAATATTAATTGGGTAATTTTTAATGCACTGTTTTTCATGATCACAGTGTCATTGAACCATATTAAGAAAAAAATTAACTTTTAATATTTATTTGCAAATTTTTACTATTAGTTTTATTAAAGACACTTTACCATTATATTTGCAAATGCTACAACGTTTTTACAATATACCTATTTAAAAAATATAATTTTTTCTTTTGTTTTCATATTTTCCTTATTCCTCATTCCATCCCACTTTAATAAATTATTTCTTTTATTTGAAGCAAGCACAAATGTAGAGCTGGCTGTAGTAGATGAAATAATTATCATGGGTTCTAGAACTTTTGCCATGTGCGGTAGCGAAATAATGCCATTCAGCAAAAACCCTAAAATCTGACTTACGGTTTGAAAGATTGATTAAATTAAACCGATTTTTAGATTGTTTTCATCTAAATATATTTTTTTTAACTCTGGTACATTTAATTCGTTCGTTTTCGTTTCGTTTTACGGAGCAAGGTGGGGGACGCGGCCTCAAGTCAGTCCAAGTCCGGTATCTTGTGGAAAAACAAACTTAATCCACCTATGTGGTTGGAGCCTTCCTCACTTATTACCAACAATGGCTGATATGAAATTTCATCTCTTTCAGATACAAAAATTTCATCTCATTTTTAGATCCGGCTTTCAAAAAGTACATCAATATCACTTAAATGGCCATATCTCGAGACAGGGTTGCCAGATCTTCAATGTTTTGGACTCGTTGGAAAGGTCTTTTGATAACATAACCAACGATGGGTCGGATGATGGACCCGGACATAGTTTACATACATTTAAGTGAGATCCGGTTTCCAAAAAGTACATAAATGTCACTTAAGTTGCCATATCTCGAGACAGGGTTGCCAGATCTTCAATGTTTTAGACTCGTTGGAAAGGTCTTTTGATAACATAACCAATGATGGGTCGGATGATGGACCCGGACATAGTTTACATACATTTAAGTGAGTTCCGGCTTCCAAAAAGTACATCAATTTAACTTAAGTGGCCATATCTCGAGACAGGGTTGCCAGATCTTCAATGTTATAAGCTCGTTGGAAAGGTCTTTTGATAACCTAACCAACGATGGGTCGGATGATGGACCCGGACATAGTTTACATACATTTAAATGAGATCCGGATATATGTGAAAACACATTTTTATACATAACTTTTGAACTACTTATCAAAACTTCAATCTGTATAAAACTCGATCTATGGGACCCTAAACCAAGTCGAATGCAACAGGTTCGGGTCAAATCGGTTCAGCCAGTGCCGAGAAACATGAGCTAGTTTGTTGGTCACATACATACATACACACACACATACACACACACACATACACACACACATACACACACACATACACACAGACATTTGTTTAGTTTTCTATTCTGAGTCGATATGTATACATGAAGGTGGGTCTACGACGTTTTGATTCAAAGTTCATTTTTAGAGCAGGATTATAGCCTTACCTCAGTGAGGAAGGCAAAAAGGGTAGTGGCCGAACTAGTATTGCATACAAAATGAACACCACCGGAAGATATAGGGGATCGGGAGGGGGAAGGTGAAAGAAAATTAGTGTAGGTGTGAGTAGTAAGAACTTGGATGACTTGAGCAGTTACGGTAATCTAAGTTTAACACTGAATAAAGGAAATCTGAAATTATGATCCAATGTAAAAAGGCCCGGAGAAATTAAATTATGAGTTAATTAAATAAGAAAATGTAACTAATCGCAGATTTATACAAAGGAAACCTATGATGTATTTCAAATTTAAAGGAAATTAAAAAAAAAAAAAATACTGGAAAACAAAAAATGTAAACCAACTTGTCTAGGGAATACAAATCTTGAGGACTTTTTTCTGGGCCCCATCCTGTCGCGCCCGTCAGTAGTCTTGTCGTACATTACAACTAGAAGCAGATCTGCTAATGAAATAGTACACTCTCACCAGTTCAACTGATCATTTAAGTCCAATTATTCATTTACGGAAAACTAACTAACTTGAATCAACAACCTAAACAAAACTATCTGAAAGTAACTTGAAACTCAAATCCCCGAAATTATAATTGCAAAGCCAAACATTCCTTTACCTTGTTTTTAAACCTGACTTGCCGCTTCCAAAAGAGTGTATCTCTATCATACCTAATATAAACTGTCAATTGAGTGAAAGAGATGAACTCCTGTTCACAAAACCCTTGTGTCCATTTGAAATGTTAGGCTCCATTTGATCGTCAAAACTCCTGTAAATCCTCGATTCGCAACAATGGTCGATACAACCATAATCCGAGAACCGTTAGTTCAACAGATTAACGAATTTTGTCCGATATCATTTCATTATTGATTGATCGAGACTCTATGGATGTTTTGACAATTCCGAATGGTTAGTATATCACATAAATTATGCTCAGAGATTCTGATAGCATGAGCATGAGCATGAGCATGAGAGACCACCCATGGGTGTCCTTCTCCGTTGCTGAACAGGACCATAATATCCCATCAGCACAACCGGTCACACGCTTCAACGATCAAATGATGTTTCCCTTATCAACAGCATGCATGAATGCGCTGAAAAGATAAAACATCACGATCATCAAAACTAGAGCCGGTGCGAATAGGAAACAGTCGTTGGCCACCAACGGCGCCCGCCATGTCAGTTTGTAGATCTCGAGGGAATGGGACGGGAATGTTAGTTAGCACAGGCTGCTACCAAAGGTGGGTTCTATACGATATCCACACCCCCGCGTGTGCCGGAAAACTACTTCTACTTGGGATTTTGTTAGTGGGTAAGGGTAATGGCCAGGATTCAACATAGAGGATGATGATGCGACCCAATAATCAATAAATTTTGTTTAATGGTGTGATGTATTATGCATTCTCAAGGCAAACAGTCGGAGTATGCGAATGAGACTAGTCCCGGTTATTTGATGTTGAGTTTAGCATAAATGATTTAATCTTAGACAGCCGGCTGTGGAAAGATAAAACCAACTAAAATGTGAAAACGCGAAACCGCCCGGATCGAAATACACGCACAATCGGGGGGACAACAAAGACGGAAACGGCAACGAAAATCCTGCGCGAGGACCGCGACGCACACCGTTCAAATTCTCAAACGCAACTGTCTAACATCCCGAAACCGCCCGGATCGAAATACACACACAATCGGGGGGACAACAAAGACGGAAACGGCAACGAAAATCCTGCGCGAGGACCGCGACGCACACCGTTCAAATTCTCCAACGCAACTGTCAAACATCCCGAAACCGCCCGGATCGAAATACACACACAATCGGGGGGACAACAAAGACGGAAACGGCAACGAAAATCCTGCGCGTGGACCGCGACGCACACCGTTCAAATTCTCCAACGCAACTGTCAAACATCCCGAAACCGCCCGGATCGAAACACACACACAATCGGGGGGACAACAAAGACGGAAACGGCAATGAAAATCCTGCGCGAGGACCGCGACGCACACCGTTCAAATTCTCCAACGCAACTGTCAAACATCCCGAAACCGCCCGGATCGAAATACACACACAATCGGGGGGACAACAAAGACGGAAACGGCAACGAAAATCCTGCGCGAGGACCGCGAAGCACACCGTTCAAATTCTCCAACGCAACTGTCAAACATCCCGAAACCGCCCGGATCGAAATACACACACAATCGGGGGGACAACAAAGACGGAAACGGCAACGAAAATCCTGCGCGAGGACCGCGACGCACACCGTTCAAATTCTCACACTCAACTGTCAAACATCCCGAAACCGCCCGGATCGAAACACACACACAATCGGGGGGACAACAAAGACGGAAACGACAACGAAAATCCTGCGCGAGGACCGCGACGCACACCGTTCAAATTCTCCAACTCAACTGTCTAACATCCCGAAACCGCCCGGATCGAAACACACACACAATCGGGGGGACAACAAAGACGGAAACGGCAACGAAAATCCTGCGCGAGGACCGCGACGCACACCGTTCAAATTCTCCAACGCAACTGTCTAACATCCCGAAACCGCCCGGATCGAAATACACACACAATTGGGGGGACAACAAAGACGGAAACGGCAACGAAAATCCTGCGCGAGGACCGCGACGCACACCGTTCAAATTCTCCAACGCAACTGTCAAACATCCCGAAACCGCCCGGATCGAAATACACACACAATCGGGGGGACAACAAAGACGGAAACGGCAACGAAAATCCTGCGCGAGGACCGCGACGCACACCGTTCAAATTCTCACACTCAACTGTCAAACATCCCGAAACCGCCTAGATCGAAACACACACACAATCGGGGGGACAACAAAGACGGAAACGGCAACGAAAATCCTGCGCGAGGACCGCGACGCACACCGTTCAAATTCTCCAACTCAACTGTCAAACATCCCGAAACCGCCCGGATCGAAATACACACACAATTGGGGGGACAACAAAGACGGAAACGGCAACGAAAATCCTGCGCGAGGACCGCGACGCACACCGTTCAAATTCTCCAACTCAACTGTCAAACATCCCGAAACCGCCCGGATCGAAACACACACACAATCGGGGGGACAACAAAGACGGAAACGGCAACGAAAATCCTGCGCGAGGACCGCGACGCACACCGTTCAAATTCTCCAACTCAACTGTCAAACATCCCGAAACCGCCCGGATCGAAATACACACACAATCGGGGGGACAACAAAGACGGAAACGGCAACGAAAATCCTGCGCGAGGACCGCGACGCACACCGTTCAAATTCTCCAACTCAACTGTCAAACATCCCAAAACCGCCCGGATCGAAATACACACACAATCGGGGGGACAACAAAGACGGAAACGGCAACGAAAATCCTGCGCGAGGACCGCGACGCACACCGTTCAAATTCTCCAACTCAACTGTCAAACATCCCGAAACCGCCCGGATCGAAATACACACACAATCGGGGGGACAACAAAGACGGAAACGGCAACGAAAATCCTGCGCGAGGACCGCGACGCACACCGTTCAAATTCTCCAACGCAACTCAATTATGCTCAGAGATTCTGATAGCATCACTTAACTCGTTTACACAGAACTGTCGGCCTGGAATTATTAAACAATCTAAAGTTACAAAAAAAACTAGCTATTCTGAGTGCCTTGCAAAAAAAAACTTATTTATTAAAATACCAGATCCTAACCTAACACCCTCATTAAGATAAGAAAAAATCACGCTTCTGTTTTTGTGATTAATTAAATTATTTAATATATTCCTACAATGCCTAGAAGAGACCTCTCTTACTGTTGTGCGTAAGCGTTGCTTTGCTTTATGAATTTCTACCTAAGCTAACGATTTTTTTTTTTTTTTTTTTTTTGGGAGGGTGGTCCAGCCGCACATTGTTGATGTCGAAACCTCTAAACTGGGCCCTCGTCCTGTCACGTCCGTCAGTAGTCTTGTCGTACATTACAACTAGAACCAGATCTGCCAATGAATTAGTACACTTCGACCAAATAAACACTGACGCTGTATGGATCTGACTCTAGAATAAATGCACAGTTGTGTGTTATTCATAAGTCCAACTTATTCAATTATTCATTTAAGTCCGAATATTCATTTGCTAACTACCTTTTTTTTTTTTTTTGGGAGGGTGATCCAGCCGCACATTGTTGATGTCGAAACCTCTAAACTGGGCCCTCGTCCTGTCACGTCCGTCAGTAGTCTTGTCGTACATTACAACTAGAACCAGATCTGCCAATGAATTAGTACACTTCGACCAAATAAACACTGACGCTGTATGGATCTGACTCTAGAATAAATGCACAGTTGTGTGTTATTCATAAGTCCAAAATGTTCAATTATTCATATAAGTCCAAATATTCATTTGCGGATAACTACCTAACTTGAATTGAATACAAGATTTAAAGCAACCTATCCGAAAGCTACTCTTATCTCAAATCCCCGACATTTTAATTATTAACCAAAAAAACGTCTGGCTTCTTTAAAAAAAAAAAAACAAAGAAAAAATAACAGTTGATATTTTACAAGTCGTGAATTGAAAAAGAGACGACCATTTGTTCGTCAGAATTCCAGTAGATCCTCGATTCGCAACAATGGTCGATACAATCATAATCCGACAACCGTTAGTTCAACAGATCAACGAATTTAGTCCGATATCATTTCACTATTGATTGATCGAGACTCTATGGAAATTTTGACAAATCAGAATGGTTTTTATGCTACTTGAATGAAAATCACCGATTCTGATAGAATTACTAAATTCACTGTTACTAATTTTGTCCCTAAATAACTAAAGGCAAAGTATAAAAAGTTGATATTTATAGTTAAAATCCTAAATTCTACAAAAACTATTTTTTTAAAAACCCGCATCCTAACCTGACACCCACATTAAGATAGGGAAAAATCACATATGTAGCGGTTCATTGTACAAATGTGATATTTCCACTACCAGAGAACCTCCTTGTCTCGATGACAGCTTACCGGCCATCGATTAAGCCCTGAGACTACGCCAAAGTGGGTTCTCGCAGCATGAAGTGGTGTCCATGTGTAAAAATGGAAGCTTCAGCAATATACTGAACACTTCGATTTTAATTTCACATCGAATCAAATCATACTCTTTGCCAAACAAGCATCAAACCTATGACACTCATTATGACAAAGCCCAGGGAGGGTCCGAATATTCATTTGCTTACTACTTTGGATTGAAAATCTAAACTTTAATCTAAAATCCTCTGAACTTAATATTCAAAACTAAACCTTCCTTTAACTGTTGTAGTACTACTTCTATCAAAAACAATAAAAAATTATGAACTGATTAACAAATAGGATAGAAATCGCGATTAAAAAAACAAATTACCATTTACGTCAAAAGATCCGTAGTTCCTCGATTCGCAACAATGGTCGAAACAACCATAATCCGAAAACCGTTAGTTCAACAGATTAACGAATTTTGTCCGATATCATTACATTATTGATTGATCGAGACTCTATGGACAATTTGACATAAAAAGAATGCCTAGTATTATACAAAATCAAAGTTTATTGACAGCATTACCCCTACTTAACAATTGCAACTATCTTAAACATCAAATCTCATTAATCTTTGTGATTTTCTTACATTTTTAAGTTTTATACTTTCCAAAAATCCTCCTCCTTAATTATGCTTCACGAGTGTTTTATTCATGCTAATTCATAATTTTTAACACGATAATGTATCGTACACTTTTTCTTGTGACTTACAAGATCAATTACAATTTCCTGCTATCTGCGGGAATTCCATTCTGCCCTGTATTGCGTGTCGTTCTTGCTCTGTCCTGTGGGCTAGCACACAAGTTCACCGTATACTATTTTTTTTTTTAATTTTGGATTATACAGCAGTTTCCTACAGTGGTGTACATTCAATTTTTGCCTGATTTGGGATGAAATCTTATTTCAATAAATAACCAGGTAGCAGTTATTGACCAGCGCGCCCGAGTGCTTCTAGCATATGCGGCAAATAAAGCAAATACAGGTAATCTCAAATACTTAAAACTTTAAAATTCGATATTTCTGAAACGAAACATATTCCTTTCTGTCGATAAGTGATTCTTATGTAAAATCGGACGGGGAATACGATGGTGAGGTCAAATTTGAAAAATAAATAGGGCTGTTTTGAGATACGGCCATTTAAAGTTTTGAATTGCGTAATACAGGTAGACAAAATATTTTAATCTAAATTTTGATCACGGAAATAGATTCTACGTCCGATTTCCTTCAAAATTGAGTGTAAGACCGATCCTCTAAGATTTGTGGTTCCTGAGTTAGCATCGTTTGAAAATAGGGGTTTCGCTCAAAAATTGCCAAAACGTCGATTTTTCGGGAGGGTACAAAAATAGAGGGGGTGGTCCGATTTAGATGAAATTCGGGATTTTTGCATGTTTTGATAGTCTCAACAGCTCTGCCAAATTTGAGCAGAATCGGAGATGGTCATTTTCAAATTTGCATTTTTTCTTGCACTCTTCAGGTGGAATGACCCATATGTTATTCTGGTTTATGGATGAGCTCTATATATTTTTTGAAACAAAATCTAGGGCATGCGTATTCTCATTTACTGAACTGCTTAACTGCTAAAAATTGTTTGCTGATTTGCTTCTGTTTTATCATTTTACATTTTTTTTTTAAATTCATATCAAACCAAGATTTAAAAATCTTGTCCAGCCATAAAGTGTAAAATAATTTTAATTTTCAGCGACATTTAGCACATAAAAAATATTTTTTAAAGTTTTCATCTAACTTATCAAAAATTAAATTTTAAGTCAATAGACCAAAATAATGTGATTTGCAACGAAGTCCAAATTTGTATTCCAAATAGGAACAGAAAACATAAAATGTAGTATTTTTTAACAAATATCGTTAAAGCAAATATCGTTAAAATTAAACAGGACTCTGAACAAAAATCTGAAATGTTTTCAAAAGTTTTTAAAAAATACTCTTCATTTTTTTTATTTGATTTTTTTTTTCGTTTCAAATAAAATAGCAGTAAAATTGGTATTGCAGCGAATGAAGATATTAATAAATTTAGTTAGTTTCTAAAAGAAACTGAAAAAACTGAACAATTCTTTAGATGATACGTAGCATGCTTTTCAATTGAAATCTAATTAAATTTACTTTAATATGTCTTTATGGATGATATAATGATGTTGTTATTTAAAAAAATGATTTGAGGAAATTGATAAATTTCACGAATTTCACGCCGTCAACAAAATCGTCAAAAATACCTTATATTAGTAATTAAACCAGGGTATTCACTCGCGTAATTCAACAGTAGTTCATAAGATTATTTTCATTCCTATTTGAGTTTGATAAATTATTATAAGAAATATCGTTACAGTTTCACACAAACATAAAATTTCACGGGATTTCACGGAAAAAGCCAAATTTCGCGGATTTCACGCTGTCCGCGAAATCGTGAAATTTCACTAACCCTACTTATGACTAAGAGGTTACCAAGAGTAAGAAAAAAATTAGAAAAAAACTTACTAAATTTGCAAAAGAAAGAAGATAGAAAAAGAAAAAGCTTAAACTAGATCACAGTTTTTTTATTCTATTGTAGATGTGCTTAACTATTAGCTCCCCGGGGGTCAGAAATTGCTCCGCCTTGTTACGGCAGGTCCGGAACCGCGTCATCATATCACCCGCTAGAGCAGGGGTGACCAAAGCACGGCCCGTGGGCCAAACGTGGCCCGCGAACCCATTTTGAATGATCATGTGAAATGGACCGTTGACTACTAAATAGCTCAAATAAAAGTGAGCAAGCAGCTCTCCATTGTTGAGACATCTGAAAATGTTGATTTCATAGTGGAAAAAGGCAAAAGTGATTAGAATTGGTCGAACGGCTTAGAGTGATTAAATGGGTATATTTCCCCTAGTTGTAATTCTTTCTGGTAGGTAGCATAATTCGTCGCTAACATTTCAATAGGCGCCATAAACATAGGCTTTGTGTGAGACATAGCGCTTATTGAAATGTTAGCGACGAATTTTGAATCCATCAGCACACAAGCGAATGGAAGGGTCCCAGGCCGACTGGGTGAGAGGCAACCACGCTTATCCCTACACCACGGTCCCGGCAATAATCTATTTATTGTACTGGTAAGTAATTAAGATTAGAAACAATAAAATTATTTTACAGCTGTTTTTGTGTTTGTCTTGACAAAACAAATGTTTAACAAAATTACAAGTTTCGTACAACAAATTAAGATAAAAAAAACAATTTAAAATACGCAAGTTAAAAAAAATTAAAACTAAATCTTCTAACAATTATTTTAATTTTATAAAAAGAAAATCAGTTAACATATGTTTAACCTTATAAAGATTTCAGGAAACTTTGCATTTTATTTAATTCAACAGAAAATAATCTATGTATAATATTCAAGCAAGATAACCATTTGAAAGTTTTAAGCTCTAAATAATCTCTATGATATTTTTTTAAAATTTTGTCACCTTTTTTAAACAAAATAAGAAATTGAAATTAAATAGCAAAAACCATTTTTTTTTATTTCTCAAGCAAGGAAATCAGTGAAGAGTTTTAAGCTCTAAATGCTCTCTATGGAAATTTACCATTTTATTACCTGTATTCTAAATATTTTTTATTTTTCATACAGTTAACGCAGTTAATAATTTTTAGCTCTAAATACTCTCTCTGGAAATTTTCCATTGTATTACTTGTATTCTAAATATTTTTTTTTATTTTTCAAACAGTGAACGCAGTGAAGAGTTGTTAGCTCTAAATGCTCTCTATGGAAATTTGCCATTTTATTACCTGTATTCTAAATATTTTTTTATTTTTCAAACAAAGGAAAGCAGTGAAGAGTTTTTAGCTCTAAATGCTCTCTATGGAAATTTTCCATTTCATTACCTGTATTCTAAATATTTTTTTTATTTTTCAAACAAAGGACGGCAGTGAAGAGTTTTTAGCTCTAAATGCTCTCTATGGAAATTTGCCATTTTATTACCTGTATTCTAAATATTTTTTTTATTTCAAACAAAGGAAATTAGTGAAGAGCTCTAAATGCTCTCTATGGAAATTTGCCATTGTATTACTTGTATCCTAAATATTTTTTTTATTTTTCAAACAGTGAACGCAGTGAAGAGTTTTTAGCTCTAAATGCTCTCTATGGAAATTTGCCATTGTATTACTTGTATTCTAAATATTTTTTTTTATTTTTCAAACAGTGAACGCAGTGAAGAGTTTTAGCTCTTAATGCTCTCTATGGAAATTTGCCATTGTATTACTTGTATTCCAAATATTTTTTTTATTTTTCAAACAGTGAACGCAGTGAAGAGTTTTTAGCTCTAAATGCTCTCTATGGAAATTTGCCATTTTATTACCTGTATTCTAAATATATTATTTATTTTTCAAACAAAGGAAGGCAGTGAAGAGTTTTTAGCTCTAAATGCTCTCTATGGAAATTTGCCATTTTATTACCTGTATTCTAAATATTTTTTTTTATTTCAAACAAAGGAAATTAGTGAAGAGTTTTTAGCTCTTAATGCTCTCTATGGAAATTTGCCATTGTATTACTTGTATTCTAAATATTTTTTTATTTTTCAAACAGTGAACGCAGTGAAGAGTTTTTAGCTCTAAATGCTCTCTATGGAAATTTGCAATTTTATTACCTGTATTCTAAATATTTTTTTATTTCTAACAAAGGAATTTAGTGAAGAGTTGTTAGCTCTAAATGCTCTCTATGGAAATTTACCATTGTATTACTTGTATCCTAAATATTTTTTTTTTATTTTTCAAACAGTGAACGCAGTGAAGAGTTTTTAGCTCTAAATGCTCTCTATGGAAATTTGCCATTGTATTACTTGTATCCTAAATATTTTTTTTATTTTTCAAACAGTGAACGCAGTGAAGAGTTTTTAGCTCTAAATGCTCTCTATGGAAATTTGATTGGTGCGCTGGAAGTGGGGACGCGAAGTCGTGATTATGCAGGTTAATTTTTTGTGTGCTTTTGTGTCGCTATTCGTACGGGGTGAGTGATTGTGGTAGCATCATTGGTGCGCTGGAAGTGGGGACGCGAAGTCGTGATTATGCAGGTTAATTTTTTTGTGTGTTTTTGTGTCGCTATTCGTACGGGGTGAGTGATTGTGGTAATTGAATAATAGCATCATTGGAGCGCTGGAAGTGGGGACGCGAAGTCGTGATTATGCAGGTTAATTTTTTTGTGTGCTTTTGTGTCGCTATTCGTACGGGGTGAGTGATTGTGGTAATCGAATAATAGCATCATTGGTGCGCTGGAAGTGGGGACGCGAAGTCGTGATTATGCAGGTTAATTTTTGTGTGTGCTTTTGTGTCGCTATTCGTACGGGGTGAGTGATTGTGGTAATCGAATAATAGCATCATTGGTGCGCTGGAAGTGGGGACGCGAAGTCGTGATTATGCAGGTTAATCTTTTTGTGTGCTTTTGTGTCGCTGAATTATTTGTGTCTTGAGCGTCATTTTCGTTGGATAATTGGTGGTTTTGTGATTTTTTTTTGTGATCTTAATAAATTGTTTGTGATTTTCAAAGCCCTTCTTAAATCATCGTTGATCGGAAGGCACGGCGTCGGGTAAATTGTGTAATTTTTTTTCGAATAAGGTTTTATTTAATATGGTGAAAAAGCCATTTCTATATAATGATCGAAAGACGCACTGACATTTTAGATTAACTAATAGTGGAGTGAAATAATTGTGAGTGAGTGATTTTGTGTGTTAACCAGAAAGACCTTCCCATAGCATCGTTGCTCGGAAGGCTCGCCGACGGGTCTGTTATGAAAGTCCTCCCCATAGCATCGTAGCTCGGGAGGCATCGAAAAGCCAATACCTTATCCTACTAACCCAAAAAATAATAATCACGTGATGCTTGAAGGAGATGCTGTGGATTCAACGGTCTCAAGCGGTATCAACAAGTATATAGCGAAAAACTGTGTGCTTGATGAGTCTGCAACTTCAACTATCGGACTAACATTCCTCCCTTTCGTTGAACTGCAGGCTTCTTGGGAGGGCGCCGGTATTGACTAATAAAGTAGGGATCTTCAGAGGTTAAACAGTGAACGGATGGTTGGCTCCCACTGATAATTTTTGATTCATTGTTTAACTTCAGCTGATCTGTCAATAACGGAGTAGCAGCTCATTGGCAGTCAACCATGCTCATGCTTATGCTCATGCTCATGCTAAATGCTCTCTATGGAAATTTGCCATTGTATTACTTGTATTCTAAATATTTTTTTATATTTCAAACAGTGAACGCAGTGAAGAGTTTTTAGCTCTTAATGCTCTCTATGGAAATTTGCCATTCTATTACCTGTATTCTAAATATATTTTTTATTTTTCAAACAAAGGAACGCAGTGAAGAGTTTTTAGCTCTAAATGCTCTCTATGGAAATTTGCCATTTTATTACCTGTATTCTATTTTTTTTTTTATTTCAAATAAAGGAAATTAGTGAAGAGTTTTTAGCTCTAAATGCTCTCTATGGAAATTTGCCATTGTATTACTTGTATTCTAAATATTTTTTTATTTTTCAAACAGTGAACGCAGTGAAGAGTTTTTAGCTCGAAATGCTCTCTTTGGAAATTTGCCATTTTATTACCTGTATTCTAAATATTTTTTTATTTTTCAAACAAATGAAATTAGTGAAGAGTTTTTAGCTCTAAATGCTCTCTATGGAAATTTGCCATTATATTACCTGTATTCTAAATATTTTTTTTATTTTTCAAACAAAGGAACGCAGTAAAGAGTTTTTAGCTCTAAATGTTCTGAAAAATAAAAAAAATATTTAGAATACAGGTATTACAATGGCAAATTTCCATAGAGAGCATTTAGAGCTAAAAACTCTTCACTAATTTCCTTTGTTTGAAAAATAAAAAAAATATTTAGAATATAGGTAATAAAACGGCAAATTTCCATAGAGAGCATTTAGAGCTAAAAACTCTTCACTAATTTCCTTTGTCTCAAAAATAAAAAAATATTTAGAATACAGGTAATAAAATGGCAAATTTCCATAGAGAGCATTTAGAGCTAAAAACTCTTCACTGCGTTCACTGTTTGAAAAATAAAAAATATTTAGAATACAGGTAATAAAATGGCAAATTTCCATAAAGAGCATTTAGAGCTAAAAACTCTTCACTGCGTTCACTGTTTGAAAAATAAAAAAAAATATTTAGAATACAGGTAATAAAATGGCAAATTTCCATAGAGAGCATTTAGAGCTTAAAACTTTTCACTGATTTTCTTGCTTGAGAAATAAAAAAAAATGGTTTTTGCTATTTAATTTCAACTTATTATTTCGTTTAAAAAAGGTGACAAAATTTTAAAAAAATATCATAGAGATTATTTAGAGCTTAAAACTTTCTAATGGTTATCTTGCTTGAATATTATAGTTTATTTTCTGTTGAATTAAATAAAATGGCAAAGTTTCCTGAAATCTTTATAAGGTTAAACATATGTTAACTGATTTTCTTTTTATAAAATTAAAATAATTGTTAGAAGATTTAGTTTTATTTTTTTTTAACTTGCGTATTTGAAATTGTTTTTTTTTTATCTTAATTTGTTGTACGAAACTTGTAATTTTGTTAAACATTTGTTTTGTCAAGACAAACACAAAAATAGCTGTAAAATAATTTTATTGTTTCTAATCTTAATTACTTACCAGTACAATAAAAAGAATATAATTTTATAAATTTGTATATATTTTATCTGAAATTTCTTTCAACCATCCAGACGAGAGCATTTAACATAAAAACTCTCTATGAACACTCTGCTATACTAGGTTTCACTTCAGACGACTTCTACCAAACATGTCTCATATTACTTGTGCCTACGACGCGGTCGCTTTGTGTTTGTCGCAAGCAGTATTTATTATAAATATAGTTTTTATTTTTTATTTCGGTATCTATTGAAGATAGAGCTTTGGTGTCTTCGAGAGAGTTGTTCATTTTTGGTAGCTGAGCAACTTTGTCGAAAACAAAAAAATTTCTTTACCTTGTATCTTAGAAAATAAATAGTTTTTTCTTGTTTTGCACAACTAAAATCAATCAAATTGTAATGACGTCTGAGACAATAATATAGAACCTTTTGGTACCAGTTCCCGTCCCTTAAAATCGAGGTCTACAAACTGACATGGCGGGCGCCGTTGGTGGCCAATGACTGTTACCTATTCGCAACTGATCTAGCTTTAGCAATCATGGTGTTTTATCTTTTCAGCGCATTCATACATGCTGTTGATAAGGGAAACACCACTAGATCGTCGAAGCCTATAATCAGTAGTGCTGGAAGGATATTACGGTTCTGTTCAGCAACGGAGGGGTGTAGCCTTGATTACTTCAAGGGTCTTAGAATTTTGGACCATAGGCTGTCATCCGAAGTAGATCGGTGTCCTCAAGCCTGGCTTCGGAGCGATCACTAAACTGTACAGTTCTGGTTTGTGTTCTAAGAAAGAATCTCCTTTATTTGGTGGCTCCTGGCCCTTTTATATGAGTTTGGTTACATTTCTTACATCGTATTTGTAGAGTTTACTCATTGGAGACATCTGGAGTTGGCTCTCTCTGTTTATGGCCTGAAGTGTCCTTTGCGCTAAAATCAGCATTATCCAGCGTATGGCCACTTATCCGTAAAACCCGAAAAACTGTACAACCCGAAACAGTCCCATGCGCAAGCACAGCAGTTATGCCAGCGCATATTGAACCGATTGTTACACGCAGAAAAATGTTTTGTAGAATCAGCCTGTACGAGGTTTGTTTCAACAAAAATTTTGTTGAATATAATCAACGCCGATTTTGCGTTGAAACAAACCTTGATTTTCTCAATTCCACAAAAATCTTTTGTTGTTTTGAAAAAGTTGCTTTGACGTTTAGCGTTGATTCAACAAAAATCTTGATTTTCAAATCAACAAAATGTTTTGTTGATTCAAATATGCCTCATTTTTCTGCGTGTATGTAATTTGAGTCCTGGGCCTGGCTGTGTGTGGCTCACTCAGCCAGGCAGGGCAATAAATTAAAATTGAAGTGTGAAGCAGTACTAATTAGCTATGCAGGGTTGGTAAACCCGTGCAGGGGTGGTAACCTATCACAGGGGCAACCATGGGTGATCTCTCATGCTCATGCTCATGCTCATAAGTGATTCTTATATAAAATTGGCGTATTGATGGTGAGGTCAAATAAAAAAAACAATTTGGGGTGTTTTGAGATACGGCCGTTTGAAGTTTTCAATTGCGCAATACAGGTAGAAAAATAAATTAATCAAAATGTTGATCACGGAAATGGATTCTTAGTCCAATTTCCTTCAAAATTGAGACTAAGACCGACCTTCTATGATTTGTGATTCCTGAGCTACCCAAGTAACCACAAGCACTAAATCAAAACTCTAAATTCACTCTAAATAAACATTTCCGATGCTATGACACTTTAAATAGTCTTTCCAAATGTTTCGAAACATTTGTAGCTTGAAACATTATTACTTACCGTATAATGACATATAGAACAGCCAATTAAAGTTTCGAAGCATTTAGCACAACAATGTTTCGAAGCATTAGTGGTAAGCTTTATATATCACTGTAGAGTAAGCTTTTAATGTTATATCACATTTTGACATTTCTTAAAATGTTTCAAAACACTAACTTAACACTAGTGAGGGCAATAAGAGTTTGGCAGTATTTCGTGGTATGTTTATGTTTGCTGCAGGTGAAATCGTTCGGCGCACGGTTCAGCGTCTATAAAAATGTGAGTCAATTATACTTAGTTTAACTGGGCTTAGTATTAAACTATTCTTTTTTCCAGAACAGCTCCTTATCGTCGCAAGATACAATTTTCTAGTTACGATGGCTTCCTGCAAAAACAAAACTAGAAAGGAGGAGTTTTCGCTCTACGCCAGCTTCAACGACACTTTCGTCCACGTCACGGATCTTTCGGGCAAAGAAACAACCTCGCGCGTCACCGACAAGATGAACGCCAAGGCCGATCGTGACGAGGCCTCGCCCTACGCCGCTTTGTTGGCTGCTCAGGACGTCGCCGATAAGTGCAAGTCACTCGGAATCACGCTGCGTGCCACCGGCGGAAACCGCACCAAGACCCCGGGACCGGGTGCTCAGTCGACGCACCGTGCTCTGTCCTGTTCGTCAAAGAATTTTGTGATTTAGTGCTATTAGTATAAACATAAATAAATGCTCTGTTTTAATCTGGCAAGTGTTTCAGTTTTTCCTGAAGTTGTTCCTCAAGGAAGACTTAGTCGGCAAAAATCATCTGAATAAACATATTTCAGGACGGACGAGACGGTTGGCGCAGGGCATCTAGGTGAAACATCTCAGTACACGCAGTTTAGAATTTCGAAAGCAAAGCAACACAGCAAAAAAAACAAACAAACTTTTAAAATCGTCATCCCAGCGTAAAAGCACTCTCCCAAGAGAGAGAAAGAGCTGTGCAAAGCTTTTTGATTTTTCTATTTTTGTTCTGTCGGTAAAGTAGTATTTTGACGTTTTACCGCTGTATAACTTTATATCAACTCTAGACTTCGCCACTCAATTTTACCTCCATGCGTATAAAGTGAATATAAAGATTCAAGACTCTATAGACAAACTTTATATGTTGATATAGAGGGGATTTAAAGTTACCTTATACAGTCCCGCGGTTACTTGGGTATCGCCGTTTGAATATAGGGGTTTCGCTCAAAAATCGCCAAAAGGTCGATTTTTTGGGGAGGTACAAAAATGGAGGGGTGGTCCGATTTGGATGAAATTCGGGATTCTTGCATGTTTTGCATCCCAAGATTAGTGCGATCGTTTGTTCCGCAGCACGTTACGGAGGGAGCACATGAGAAGGCTTGCGGGCAGAACGACCTACTAGCGTAGCTGTCCAGCTCCTACGGACGCTACCAACGCTGCATCGCTAGTTGCGCTAGTCACCGCTAGGAGCGCACGAGATCATCGCAAACGCCCGCCTTGGGTAGCGGCTATGATCAGGACGATGGGACGATGGGACAAAGGAGTCCAGAAGGGGGAGGTTGAGGATCGCTGGGAAAACCCCGCCATTGCAACGGTCACTTTGCCTGGTATCTTGAAGCGAACGGTCGATATCCGTGAAAATCACCGTCACGAAGGAGTGAAGTTTGGAAGTGAAGTGGAAGCAGATCCGGTAGACGACATCCCGGAGGAAAGCCGTCCGATGATCGGAGATCCGGACGCAAGCAGGAGGAGCCTGCGTTGATTCGTGGACATCCAGGTAAATGTCGTTGCTTCCCCGATCTATCGCCGTCCAACCTCCCTCCGCCATAGCTGATTTCCGTCCCATTGTGCCCACAGAACCCCTCGGTGTACGTACGCTTCGCGTACAGGCCGGCACAGACGCATCCGTCCGCCGTAAGCCACCCGACACCCGCGGTATTCCCTGCGCGGTACCCAGTACCGCCGAGCACGATCGCTCACGCACGAGGATCGCCCGCGACACCGTTCCGGTGTGGGAACCGCCCTAGCGACGCCGCCATTTTGGTCTGCGGACCAACCGTCGCGAGATAAGACGCCAGCCTCGCCAGCCGTTACACCAACCGACTCCGGAAACCAGGCAGACCGGTGGATTCGTCCGCCGCAGTCCCAGAGTCCGTCAACACACTCGGGAACGTCGAGGCAGGTGGCGCAGAAGAGGGTCGAGTACGAGAACAGTAGCTGACCGCCCATAGTGGTCGCCGAACGTGAGACGAAGACGTGTCCCGCCCCGGTTGACCGAGTCCCGGAGGTCGGTGGAGGCGTGTAGCCGTTGTTCCAGGAACGCGAGCTGAGAGTGGAGAGAAAGCGGAAGCAGTTCCGGAAAGGGCTCGAAGAAGAAGGAAGAAGGACGTGTGAGGTAGGATTAGATAGTAAGGAAGTGGGGGATCGAGGAACGTAGAACGCGCAGCTTGAGTCTGCCGAATAAAACACGAGTCTCCGGAATAAAGTGGGTTTGTTTTGTCCGTTGGTCCAATCGAATGTTTCCCTTCCCGATTCCGGATTAACATGCCGACCCTGAGGCAAAGAGGGGGTGTCTCACTGATGCTGGGGTAGCCCACCATTAGTTACAGATTCTTCTAAATGCAGATGAAAGCTAGTGTGTTGAACCTGGGCGAGTTGCCGCGCAAATTTCGAAATATCCATCTGTTTTCGGATGCGGCCAGACTTTTTAACAAAATACGCAGTTTTCAAATGAAAATATGTTATCACACTGCATCGATTTTCGACGCTCAATCGATTCACCTTGATAGAACTCGTCTATCTCCAACCCTCGAATTTTGAGAAAATAAATTCCGTGGAGGTTGAGTAATGTTCGTATGTGGTAAAATTTTGCAAAATTTTATGTCGCGCCGTTCTCAGCTCCCATATATCCGATTTCGATTCTTCTACATGCAGATGAAAGCTAGTGTGCTGAACCTGGGCGAGTTGCCGCGCAAATTTCGAAATATCCATCTGTTTTCGGATGCGGCCAGACTTTTCAACAAAATAAGCTTTTTTCAAATGAAAATATGGTAATTTTTTTTCATTTTCATATCTTTTATTTATCTGAGAAATTGTAAAAGGTATAGGTTTTACTTTAAGGCAGGACGTCATTTCCATCTTCGTAAATGTGTCGATTCAGCATGAATTTTAATCGGGAAAATTGTCAAAAAATCACACTGTATCGATTTTCAACGCTTCGTCGCCAAGTCGACAAGTTGTCAAGTTGAGCTTCGAATACTGGCGCGTTATCCTCATTTGAAGTTTTTGAACTTTTTTCCTATGGGGCGAAATTTTGTCTATTTCAATTTAGTATTGTTATAAGTCTACATGGGCATGATTTATGGTTCAGATCATATGATTTCTTATGGGAAATGATGCAAGGAACATTTTTCCTGAAGCACGCAAAGTGATTAAAAATAAAGGAAAAAAGTTATAAAGGTTTTGTTGAAAATTTGGGAGATTTTCTGATAAAATTGCACACCCCTTTCCTAAAACCACAATGTTTTTGATATTCAGATCATTATTTCGATGAATTCTTTTTTGACAAACGTTTCTGGGCCCATTGAGTATAAAAATCACTACAGAAAAGTGTAATTGGTTGGGTTTATGCTCAACTGTATATCACATTTATGAATTTTGGAATTAACCGAATCAACATATTTTTGTGTGTTTTGGTTATAAAATGTACCGTTTACATTAAATTGTCATTTTTTTTGTGAGTACATGGTCCACATGATATTTTTTGTATCTAATTGAGACATACAGTGTAAATACAATCACAGGGTTTCTATTTCTATGCCTTTTGTTAATTTGTATTTCCATTTGGGCTATATTATTTGTATTGAAACTACAGAGTTGAACTTGCAATTATTGGTAATAACATAAATATTGCGTAAAAATCATTGAAAAGTTTAAATGTATGTAAATCTATTAATTTAATCTCAAATAAGTGAGCTTAACATACTAAAAAAGTCTGGCATCCAAATTTGAATCAACGAACAATACAACAATTAAATTGTTTTGCTAAAAAAACACACAAATAATTGAATTCACAGTGGCAGTGCGTGGCCGAATGGTTACGCTGTCCGCTTTGTAAGCGGATGATTCTGGGTTCGATTCCCATCTGCTTCAACCTTCCATCGGATGAGGAAGTAAAATGTCGGTCCCGGCCTTGGTTGTTAGGCCGTTGAGTCATTCCAGGTGTAGGAGTCGTCTCCATGCCATAAGTACAAACAACACACCAAACCAAGCCTACTCCGGTGGAATCGCTGGCGGCGGTTGGACTCGCAATCCAAAGGTCGTCAGTTCAAACACTGGAGTAGAAGGTTCCTTGGAGTAGAAAGAGGTTTGGGTGATCTCCCCATTCAAGCCTTCGGACTCCTAGGTTCGAGCAGAAACTTGCAAAAGAGACCACAAAAGACCCGGGGGTCGTTAATGTGGATGGTTTGATTTGATTTTGATTTACAATATTATCACCTGACCTCAAAATAAGTACGAGATTTCTTGTGAGGTTTAATAAGACTTATACAAATGAGAAAATCTAATGGAAACGGTACTTTTTATAACAAAAACAAACAAAAATATGTTGATTCGGTTAAAATCCAAAATTCATAAAAGTGGCTTACAGTTGAGCATAAACCCAACCAATTACACTTTTCTGTAGTGATTTATATACAAAAAAACATTGCGGTTTTTGGGAAAGGGGTGTGCAATTTTATCAAAAAATCTCCCAAATTTTCAACAAAACCTTTATAACTTTTTTTCCTTTATTTTCAATCACTTTGCGTGCTTCAGGAAAAATGTTCCTTGCATCATTTCCCATAAGAAATCATATGATCTGAACCATAAATCATGCCCATGTAGACTTATAACAATACTAAATTGAAATAGACGAAATTTCGCCCCATAGGAAAAAAGTTCAAAAACTTCAAATGAGGATAACTTTGATTTTTCCCGACCAAAGATTTTCGTTCCCCGCAAATGAACGGGGATGTCCCGAGCATGGGTAAATAACAAGGGAAATGCGTAATAATACCTTTCTCTGGTATCAGTACCAAATTTTGGTATTCCTGGACCCTTTAAAATTTGTCTTGAGGATTATGCAAGACCAAAATGTGGTATCATACCAATTTAAGGTATTGTTTCGATATTGCAAAATTGCAGAATTTGTCAATGGTCGAACACCACATTTTGGTATTCTTTTGGTATTACAGTATTTTATCAAATTCCTCTGAAACTATGGGAAAATGTTGACCAATTTTGACAAAATAATTAATTTTGCGCTAAAATGATGTATCAAAGCAAATGCTTTAATTGAAAACCGGAAATTTCAAACTTGATTTTAAACATTTTTGATATACCCCCTACAGAAATGACTTGAAATTGTGGAAAATTTTCTAAGTCAGGATGGCACATTTTGGTATTATTTTGGTATTAAAGTGTTTTATCAAATTCCTCTGAAATTATGGGAAAATTTTGACCAATTTTGACAAAATAGTTAATTTTGCGCTAAAATGATGTCTCAAAGCGAATGCTTTCATTGAAAACCGGAAATTTCAAACTTGATTTTAAACATTTTTGATATACCCCCTAAAGCAATGACTTGAAACTGTGGAAAATTTTCTAAGTCAGGATGCCACATTTTGGTATTGAAAGGTTTCATCAATTTTCTCTGAAACTATGGATTTTTTTTAATTTTTGACTTGATAATTAATTTTGCGCTAAAAGGACTTGAAACCAAAAATGTTAAACCTGATTTTTTTGTGATATACCCACTAATATTTTTTCAAACGCGTTGAAATTTCTCTAAGTCGGGATAACCAAATACTTTGAAAAACGAGTCAATCAACATATTATTGAATTTTGGTGAATTTCAATCCAGTTTCATTTAATAATACTTATTTTTCAATCTTGTTATTTTTCAGAAGCTTCAAGAACTTCAAGCACAGGCCGTTCATCAATGACAAATGCATTCGGTGTGGTGAAGAATATCACTAAGAACAACATGGAATCATCAGGTGAGTAGATTTGGCTGTTGCATATGGATCATTTCCGTTTTTTCACTAACTGCAACTGCTGCACTAAAAATGGTATGAAAATACAAAATTTTGGTATTACTTGTGCGAATACCAGCGACCAAAATGTGCTCTTGGTTGCCCACACAGAAAAAAAAATCATGGTAACATTACATCTGGGAAGGGGTACATCTTTTATGTCAGAAAAAAGGTGTAATTTTACCTATGGAAATGTGTAATTTTATCACTTTTCTGTTGTAATGTCACTTTTTCAGTCTAAATTGAGGTAAAATTACATCATAAAAGAGGTAATATTCAACCTTCCAAAATTAAAGCTTCCAAATTTACATTATTTTTTTCTGTGCAGTAATAGATGGTAAAAAACCATGAAATCATACCAAAATCATGTTTGTGGAAGACCACAGGAATACCAAAATATGACTTTCCAAGGGCGCGGGAATACCTAAAATTAAAACTATGGCAATACCAAGTTTTGGTATTCAAGCACACAGAAAAAAAAATCATGGTAATATTATATCTGGGAAGGGGTATATCTTTTATGTCAGAAAAAATGTGTAATTTTACCTCTGGAAATGTGTAATTTTACCACTTTTCTGGTGTAATGCCACTTTTTCAGTCTAAATTGAGGTAAAATTACATCATAAAAGGGGTAATATTCAACCTTCCAAAATTACAGCTTCCAAATTTACATTATTTTTTACTGTGCAATGTTCAAAAATCCAGAAGACCTCAAGTTGGTATTAAAATGATTTTATTTTGTGCTATTATTTTACCTTTGGAATAACATGGTTTGGTATTATTGTGCCCTTCCACATACAAGATTTTGGTATGATTTCATGGTATTTTACCATCTATTACTGGGCAACCAAGAGCACATTTTGGTCGCTGTTATTTGCCCAAGTAATACCAAAATTTGATATTCCCGTGTTATTTACCCCTGCTCGGGAGCATGGGTAAATAACAAGGGAAATGCGTAATAATACCTTTCTCTGGTATCAATACCAAATTTTGGTATTCATGGACCCTTAAAAATTTGTCTTGAGGATTATGCAAGAGCAAAATGTGGTATCATACCAATTAAAGGTATTGTTTTGATATTGCAAAATTGCAGAATTTGTCAATGGTCGAACACCACATTTTGATATTCTTTTGGTATTACTGTATTTTATCAAATTCCTCTGAAACTATGGGAAAATTTTGACCAATTTTGACAAAATAATTAATTTTGCGCTAAAATGATGTCTCAAAGCGAATGCTTTAATTGAAAACCGGAAATTTCAAACTTGATTTTAAACATTTTTGATATACCCCCTACAGAAATGACTTGAAATTGTGGAAAATTTTCTAAGTCAGGATGGCACATTTTGGTATTATTTGGGTATTAAAGTGTTTTATCAAATTTCTCTGAAACTATGGGATTTTTTTTACCAATTTGGACAAGATAATAAATTTTGCGCTAAAATGACTTAAAAAAATGTTAAAGCTGGTTTTAACATTTTTTGATATACCTGTACAGAACCGGATGGGCCGGATCACGCTGGAGAGTTCCGGAGGAAATCAAACACCGCGAAGGGTAGAGTTTAAAAACGAACTTTTATTCGCCACTCGCAAACAGACCGAACTTCTCCAACGGACACTTTATTGGGAACCGGATGGGGGCCGAATCACTCTGGCTAGTTCCGGAGAGAATTGAAACCGCGACACGTAGAGTTAAAAAACACAAACTTTATTCCTCTACTCGTACACGAAACTACATGTAACATACATGGATCAGATCGGTGCATCTTCGCGCCACCGATCGCAGTAAGCTGGGAGGGTTAATATGGTGAGAGTGGGACCACAGAGAAAATTTAAATTATAGAGAAAGAGCGACTTCAGAACTGCCACCTAAACAGGCGAGAATTAGTACGCGCGGGGTAGCACCAGCCGCGCGTACCACAGTACATCATTAGTCGTCTCTTTTGCTTACCTCTACCAATGGAACACCTGACGGGGTGTTTCACCAAACTGCCGCCAGGTTCGCATATGTTTTACGCCAAATCCCTCTGATGGTACATTCGATGAACTAAATTTTAACCGATAGATTGCACCACTGTGACGTAAACAGTTACCGTACGGAGTAGTAACATTGGTTTTAAATAAATTTAATCAAATTCTTCATTTTTAAAAAAAAATTAAGCCTACACCCAAAGTAAAAATATATCTCAAAATCTGCAACATTGGATTTGCTGCAGAAAATGTCATATTTTATAACATTTTTTGCAGCAAGCCCGTAGATCATTTTTGCCCGCGTGTAAACATGTCAGCGATCTGCAGTTCTCACCAACACACATAATGCTGGCCCGTCCCCGAGCAACACTCCAAAGAGAAGCATATGTTGGTGCTCTTTCACTCTATTTTCATCAAGCGTCCATGGCGCGGTGGTAGCGTGTCGGATCAATAACCAAGAAGTTGGTGGTTCAATCCTCGTTCTGCTAAGTGTTTTTTTTTGTGAAATACAACCAAAAAGCCGTCGGTAAAGTCGATAATTGTCGGTAACGGGCAAAAATGTCATACCCCTACATCGCAAAAAATGCATGAGGACAGATTTCATGCAGATTCTGATATACTTTCATGCCGCCATGCATCACAATCATGCGACTGCCAGTTGGGTGTAATTATGTAAATGTTTGCAGAACTGACATAACTATACACTGAAGATTAAAATTACGCCCAAAATGTGTCGATCTGACACATTGAATGTGTACACCGCGTTGTATTGGAATCGATGTGTCGATTCTACACATTGCGCTGGTTTTTGCTCAAAAAGCCATCCAATGTGTAAACTTTTCTTCAGCCTGTTTAATTAAAGTTGCCGTTGGGTGTCGCCACCAGTCTTGGACTTTGACGTTAGTTAGAGAGAACTGGAGAAAACATGCGGTTTTTTACAGTTCGCATTTTGTTGGTAATTTTCAAGTTTTTTCCATGTTTTCTTACAATACTAATCTTTTGATTTATTTCGCAGAATACCCAATTATCGGCAGCCAACAGCAATCACTCCTAGAATGACCGACAACAACAACTTCCACATCCCGCAGCATGTCATCAAGCAAGAGCCGTCGGCGGCGCCGGGTTCGTCATCCTCGCAGCACCAGTTCCAGGTGTACTGTCCCAGAAGGGGTCGCCGGCGACGACGTTGAAGGTGATCGAATCGATGGACTCGCCAACGTCATCGTCGTCCGTGTCGGTGACGGGTTGGACTACAGCACGCTCCATCACCACCCGCAGCAGATCATTGAGTAAGATCCGACGAGCGATCCGAACCATCCGGTGAACGTTATCATCGAGTACCAGCAGGTGGTGGAAACTCAGCCATCGATCGAGCAGCAGAAACAGAGCGTAATTGAAGCGCTCTGCAGCTGGCTCACAAGAATCGGCTCCAGCGGAAGCGGTTGCGATTGGACAATCAGCAGCACGAGAACAACGGTTCCGGCTATCCGAGCGACGAGGACGACGAGGAGGACCCTCGCTGGAAGGTGGTTCGGCGCTGGTGCTGCGGCGGGTCAAGAGTCCATCGAAGAGCAGGAGCAAAGTATTATCGAGGCACTTAACCAACAGCAGCAGCGAAAACAGTCAATTCATGAACCCGCCAGCAACCAACAGCAGCCGCAGCAGCACAACCCGCCACTCTATGGAAAGTTACTGCTGGCACGGTCCACACCAGAAATGAAATCAAGTTATTTGATATTTTTTAGAAATAAATTTTTTAAAGTTAATTTTAAACATTTGAAACAATCTGAAAAGAAAGAAAAAAATAATCCACTCATCAACAGATGGCAGCACAATATTCTCGTTTTCATGAGCTTCCCATTTTTGCCACCAGGTGGCCACCACCAAAACAAAAGTTAAACATTTGATGCGTTTTTGCCCAGAATCCTGAAAATGTGTCGGGTGGTTTACACGGCGCGATGGTTGAAGCGTGGTCTTATGCCAAAATGGTTGGATTCTACACTTTTTGGCGTAATTCTGATCTTCAGTGTACTTCAATATTTTTTTTAAATATATTTTCGTGAAATTTCTCTTAAAACAGAAAAAAATATTTTTTTATTTCAATACCGTATGGTGGTACTGTACGGTTGGATCTGTTTATGTTTACTGCTGTTGTTGTTGTTGTTTTTTTTCTCTTTTCAGAAGCTGTGTTTTAAGTTTGCTCTCGAGCTGGACGAGGTCACGACGAAGAAGCAGATGATCAGGACGGGTGGATGCGGCCAAGGATGCGTCGGAGAATGTGATTTACCGGATCAATATTCCGACCAGCCGGTGCGATCTGCTGTGCCAGTTGGGACTGGTCCAGGGGCTGCAAGTGAAGGAGTTCCCAGAGTTTAAGAAGGTTGCATCAGCGAAGGGTCCCCCGCAGAAGCTGATCGTTACGGAGGCCACCAAGCAGATTCGGCCTTTGCGGTGACGGCCGATTGGGACGAACGACTTGGACACGCTGAAGGGACCATTTACGCACGATGCCAAAGCGCCGAAGGACATTAAGTTTGTTCTGTTGAACCAGGTTGCTGGAGTTATCACTCGACACACAAAGGCCAACGTCTACATCGGCATCGACGACAGTGCCGAAGCGCTGCAGCCAAAATGCTGAACCGCGTTTTTCCAACCACGCGAAACGCCTCCAACCAGCTGGAAGTGCTCAACCCGCCAACCCGGCACGACATGCTGCACGTGTGTGACATCGAGGACGTTGGCGCGTACGGCTACAACCGCATCCCGAAGACTCTTCCGGCCACAATGCACATCGCCCGCCAATGCCCCCTGAACAAACTGACCAGGCTCCGTGAACAAATCTCCCATGCCGGATTTACTTAAGGCCTGACCCAGGGGCTGCAAGTGAAGGAGTTCCCAGAGTTTAAGAAGGTTGCATCAGCGAAGGGTCCCCCGCAGAAGCTGATCGTTACGGAGGCCACCAAGCAGATTCGGCCTTTTGCGGTGACGGCCGATTGGGACGAACGACTTGGACACGCTGAAGGGACCATTTACGCACGATGCCAAAGCGCCGAAGGACATTAAGTTTGTTCTGTTGAACCAGGTTGCTGGAGTTATCACTCGACACACAAAGGCCAACGTCTACATCGGCATCGACGACAGTGCCGAAGCGCTGGCCAAAATGCTGAACCGCGTTTTCCAACCACGCGAAACGCCTCCAACCAGCTGGAAGTGCTCAACCCGCCAACCCGGCACGACATGCTGCACGTGTGTGACATCGAGGACGTTGGCGCGTACGGCTACAACCGCATCCCGAAGACTCTTCCGGCCACAATGCACATCGCCCGCCAATGCCCCCTGAACAAACTGACCAGGCTCCGTGAACAAATCTCCCATGCCGGATTTACTTAAGGCCTGACCCTCACACTGTGCTCGCGGGACGACATCGCCGGCTAGCTGAACCGAGATATCGAGAAAATCCCGGCCGTTCACATCGCCAACCCGAAAACCCTCGAGTTTCAAGTCGTGCGAACCTCGCTCATCCCCGGACTGATCAAAACCCTGGCCGCGAACCGCAAAATTCCCCTTCCCCTTAATCTGTTTGAAGTGTCCGACGTGGTCATGGCGGATTCCAAGGCCGAAGTCGGGGCCAAGAACGAGCGTCGCGTTTGTGCCGTCAAGCTGCTGGATCGCTTCTTCTGTTACTGGGATGCCCTAGGACAAGCAGGATTACTCCCTGCTCGGCCGCATGTTAAGGTGATCTCCGCCAGTGATTAATCACCCGGCCTCGCTAGTGCTTGCCGCGCAAGTGCACTCCTCGAACCCGCCTCCCGGTGCCCAACTGGTTTCAGATCTACACGCCCAGTTTAATTGCCCCCAAAAGTACGCCATGCTGAAATCGTTCGATAGGTCGTCCCCCACGGAAAAAGATCCCGAACGGTGATAAGATCACCCGGCCCGTGTGCTGTCACTCGAAACCTTGCATCCGCAGTGTCCCCTATCACAGAGAGCTTGTACCGTTGCCACCGCAGTACTTCCTGCGCATCGTTTCCGACCGGTGGATTGTCGCTGAGACGCAACTTACGATTTCGTTTCGCCACCTAATTCTACCTGAGAAAAACCTTCCACCGATGAAGCTGCTCGATTAGCAGCTGCTACCGATAAGTGCCCTGCGCGAGCCACGCTTCGAAGAGCTGTACCCGGACCGGTTCCCGTCGGCAAGACGACGATTGCGGAATTTGCAGTTTTGCGCATGTTACAGCAGAATCCGGGTTGTTCATTTGGTCTCGAGGAACGCGCTGGCCGAGCAGATCTTCATGGATTGGCACCAGAAGTTTGGCCAGAACTCGGGATGCAAGGTGGTCAAATTAACGGAGGAAACCGGAACGAATATTAAGCTGATTGCCTAGGGACAAATTATCACATTTTAAAACTAAAAAAAATGAAATTTAAATTTTTTTATCCATTTTTAAGATAGATTTTTTGCAATTTCAAAATTTAAAAAGTTTCAAAAATTTAAATTTTTTTAATTTTAAAAAAATTAAAGGATTCATAAATTTTTAAAATTCAAAAAAAAATCAATTTCAAAAATTCATAAATTTTAAAAAATTAAAAATTCTAAAAAAAATAAAAACAAAATAACGAAGTTCAGAAATTAAAAAAAAATCAAGCCGTTCCTGGATCGCATGCCGGATAAAACGCTGAAGCTGCTGGGTCATGTGGAGAAATACCTGGAGAGTCGTACATTAGCATGGGTTCGCCAACGTCCGACAAAGATTCGGACCATCCGCTGGTGGATCGGCATCACGAGGATCCGGAATGGGTCCCGACACCAAAGGCGGCCGCAGCTCGAACTCCGCTGGACTGGAGTTCAGCGACGCAGCGTGAACCAGCGTTGTTGAGGCTCTCTACCCGCCGGGATGTGACAAAGGTCCGGAAGGTTCACATTTTGTTCATTAATAAAACAATTCTGGAAGAAGAAGACAACCTTGAGACCCCTACCCCCTCCATCCCCGCCCATATTATTTTATTATTTTATTTGTTCGGAGCGGACTGTATTTTTTTCACACAAACTTCCGGCGGACTTGGGGAACCAGTTTGGAGGGTCGGAAGTATCGCAAACTCAAACACAACACTAGAATTTTCTCTAAACTATTCTATTAACTAAACATTACTTAATTTTAGATGTAAAAACTAGCGTCTCTTCCGACGATCGCGACGACTTAGCTCTACGTCCGACCGGTTCGGCTGCTTGCGATAGACTTGTTCCGACGCGCAGGTATCTCGTTGTCCTCTTTCGTTGCGCGCCAAAATCCTTCACGAACGTCTTCGTGCGCCGTTCGTTCTCCCTCTCTTTCTCTCTCTCTCTCTCGCTAAGGCCGTCGTCAACGGCGCGCTGTTGCCAGCCGCGCGCACGTCGTTGCACGCGTTTTTCTCGTTGTTGGCAACGACGCAGACTGGGTTGCCAACTTTTTTTCGATTGTCATCGCACCAAGCGCTGTGCTGCCAAAACATCAAAATTTTCTTCGAGCTGATGCTGTCAGGCTCGAACATCCTCCACCCACGAAGAACTACAGATTGTCGAGGGAGACAGATTGGCCGATGCAAAATAAATCGGCACTGGCAACGTATGTTTTGCGCTTGCAACACTGCCAGTTTTGCTGGGCGTAAAGGGCGGTTGGTGTCCAGCACGTTTGGTGTCCAGAAACATTGGCCAATCTGTTTGCCTTGACAATCTGTACGAAGAACTGCCGTTGCACTATGGGCCATCTCCATACAAACAGGCGGCCAAATTATTTTTTTGCTTTTTAAATGTTTTTTCATACAAATTTGGGTAATTGTATGGTATTCAAATGATATACGTCGATTTTTATGACTTTTCATGTTTTTCAATAGTTGATTGTTTATAATAAATAGTCTTTTCATACATTTGCAAGTGCAACAGAATTGCGTATATATTGTATTGCAAGTTTATATTATAAAATTATGGATAAGCTAATACATCCCCACTTTAAGGACACAACCCCTCCCTCCTGTTTCTTTCACCCCCCCCCCCTCTCCTCCTCCCCTCCAACAAAATTTTGTTAAGCGTAATAAATTCATTTTAAGTCAAATATTTATTATTTACTGCTGTGTGTTTCTTTTTGTGAGTCCATGCCATATAACTTGAGACCCCCTACCCTAACAGAAAAATTAATTTTATTCAAAATATTAACTATGAAGTAAAACGATAAAAATAGAGTTTGTGACAGCTTCAGGATATGTTAAAGGTACTTTTATGATGTTTTATACTAACCAACATAGAACTTAAATGTGAATCAGTTTCATGGATTGATCGCAGAAATTCATCATGCTAAGTCAACATTTTGCTGAATACTTTTCCGGTATCAAACTGAGATTCTCCAGTTTCGCTTGAGAAACTTCGGTACGAATACCTTATTTTGACTAAGGTACTCAATGTAGGCAACAGAAAATTCCAATAAAGTCATTTCGAACTTCTTGAAACCAGGTATTGATTTTTGAAGCGACGATGCCCACGAAGTAGGTAGCAAAGCAAGTGAAATAGGGGAAAGTGGGGCAAGTGTAACAAGCTAAGGAAATGCTCGTTATAACCCATTAAAAAGTTAAAAAATCTGTCGGATTTTATTATCATCATCTTATTCTAGGTCTTGACTAAGACTTTGTTTAAACAAGTTTTAAAAAAATCCTGTTTTTTAATGTGAAAAATTGATTTTAAAATTTTTGATTTTCCGTACGTTCTACTCAACTAGTGGGGCAAGACGAGCAACCCGTTGGGGCAAGAGGAACAATGCATGAAAAAATATGGTAATTTGCTAACAATTGAACTGTTATCACTTAGATACATCAGATTAGAATGTATTTGAATGGTTTCTTCCATTTTTAGATTAAATAATAATATTTTACTAAAAAATTTATCGTTTTTACGAAAAAAAAAAATACTACTTCGATGATAAATAGTAAATTTTCATAATATCACTATACTTTGTATTTACAATTTTTTTTAACGATTGTTTATCAGTTTTTAAGTACTTTCATGTATTTATTTCCCAATAAAATATGTTGTTGCAGCAAATCGTATTTTTTTCCATACTAAAAATCCATATGGTACACTTGCCCCACCTGAACAAGATTTTTTAAAAGCTCTCAACAAAAATAACTAAAAGTTAAATCATACTTTGTAATAGGTGCATGTCATTTGTAGGGACACTACTGATCTAGGAAAAATAGCATTTTGATAAAATGAGCCTTAAAACGAACCCTAAGCCTTATTTTGTACTTTCCAAATATTATAAGAAAACAAAGGTTTCGAAAAAAACTTCATTAAATCTTATGCCCCGTGGCGTTTACGTCATTTTGGCGGTTATGCGGTAGTAGAATCAGCTAATTGCATTGCTAGCAACAATTCCTCATACTGGAAATAATCAAAATTGTACAAATTACGGCCGTAGGAGCGATTGTTCCTTTTGCCCCATATGGTCGTCTTGCCCCACCTTCCCCTAAACGGGCGCATATGTAGATTGCAGCAAATTTTGATAAAACGTAAATGTTCAAAATGGCATATCTCCGAAAACGCAAAAAATCGCAGGCTGGAAATTTCAGCAATGTTAGATTATAATCCAATCTTTCAAGTGATCTTAGTTTCATGTTTAGCATTGGTTAGCAAAAAAAGTACTCGATTAACAAACACAAAAAAATATGATTTGTCAAAAAAATGCTCCAGTTATTCGATGAAAACTTCAGTTTTTGGTTTAGAAACTACATTTTATCTATTAATAGTTTCAAAGCTTATCTCATTACCTTTCCAACGATGTATATTTGTCCTAGTAAAACATTTAAAATGGCTGAGCTATGTTAAAATTAAACAATCAGCCTTTTTTACGAAAAACGCTAGTTTTTTACTCCATTTTTTGACTTTCAGCTTGCGTATCTCCGTAACAAACAAACTTAGAGCTTTGAAAATTTGGATTTTTCTTAGTTAGAATGTTTACTTTCGAGAAAAAAATACCAAAAAATATTTGGAGAAGGTCACTTTTTTGAAACTTGGCCACCCAATGTACCATAGTGGGATGGTGGGGCTATAGCTAAATAGAGGTCAGGATAACAATAAATTCGTAATCAGTCCAGTGGAAGACACTGGAGAGTGTCTTGTGTCGCTTTTCCCTCAAGGAGTAGGAGGAGGCTTATTATCTTGATTTGAGTGGAATCGCTCTTGAGGAGCGATGCTGGGAGAGTTTCTCAAGTACATGGAACCACAATTGGTTGGCACATGCGGGGGATTCTGGGAAGAATGCAGATGACCGACGACAAGGTGACATTTACCTTTTGGGATTGACGGATTTTGGATTTATATTTTGGTGTTGTAATGAAGTGTATTTATTCATACGTTAATATAGGATGATTTTTCTTGTAAAATAAATAACGAAATAAATACGAAAGGCATGAGGATGTTTGAGAGTACCGTGAAATTGCCGTAAAATTTTAATGTTTTGTAATTGGCATGCCGAGTAATTTCGATTTTTTTGCCGTGAAAAATCACTACCCCTACAAATAGGGTAACTCTGCCGTTTTACGGCGATATGATGTATACGCCATTTTGGACATTTTCAATTTTATTGTACAGTCTGATAAAGAATCTTAAAAGCTACCTCCTTACGAAATATTTTTTCAAAAAACTGCTCTGGGGCCCATTTTATCAAGCAAACAAACTATGATGTATACGCCAATTTTACTCATCATGATGTATGTATACATTGAGAATTGATAGAAGTCAAATTCAATACTGTTTGAATGTTGATTTGAGGTTTTGGGACCAAATCAAGATTGGGCAATATTTTATTACATTATTTCGATTTAATTCTTAAGGGGACGTCCATTAGGCATCATCCATAAAGTACGTCACGTTCTGAGAGAAGAGGGGGGTTTTGAGAAAGCGTGACGTTGCGTGTTAAAAGCATAGGGAAATCGTGACAAAGGGGGGTGGAGTAAATTTTGGCTGATTTTAATGTGACGTACTTAATGGATGACACCTTATCCACATCCACGTAGACACTTTTTTGAAAATTCTAGACCCACCCACCTCCCTTGCTGACAATTGTTCATGCAAAAAATGTGGAGCATAGACAATCGCTAAGGGAGCGTTCTTTTATTACGTAACGCAAAAAATCAGATTTTTAGATCCCCCCTCGTAACAAAATTTCCATACAAATTTTAAAAAATTGTATGGAGCATAACACGGCCTTCAACCCCCTCCCCCAACTGCGTTACGTAATAAAAGAACGCTCCCAAAACCTCCCCCCCCCCCTTAAAAAATCCACTTGGACAATGCATTACGGGATCCACTCAGCTATCAAAATAGCTGGCACAAAAAATAAAGCCAGCTTTGATCGCTTTGATCGAGCAATGTATACATACATCATTGGGCAGGGAAAGTAGTGATTTTTTATTGCTATTTTTTCGGCCAAATGATGTTTGTGGTTTAAAATCGTAGAGAATAGGAAAAAACAAGAAATTTTGTAGGGGCCACATTTTTATTGTACTTTTTAACAGTTTCTACAGAGCAGACCTCAAATTAGTCATTTTGAATTGAAAAAATGAACAAAAACAGAAAATCGTGTCTACAACAAAATCATCTCAATGGCGTATACATCGGGACTGGCAACACCAGCCAGCAACAGTCAACTGTTCGGAGCTCCTCAAACTTTTCGATTTTTTCGCCGTAATTAACAGTGTTTACCCGCGAGTTTGCTGCTCCAGCATGCCAAGGGCCAGCCGTGGCCGTGGCAGTTCGAGTGCGGCCTCGAAAACCCGCGAAGTTCATCTACCGGCAGAGTGCAGAAAGGTAAACATACCAACGCCGCATCGACCGCCATCGCGCACGGGAGCGTGCCCGGTGACGTCACCGATCCTTCTTTTTTACACGTGTCATACCGTCCACGTGAGTCCCCAGTACGGACGAGACAATCGACCCGGGCATCCGGAAGTACTTCCGACCAGCAGCAGCAGCAGCAGTCCACCAGCACTACGACAACAACCACTTCCAACGTTCCCACCAGCAACGAATTTGAGATGCTGAGTGGAGAAGAAAACAACACCGCCAGTGACAGCAGCAGTGCTAGCGACGACGATGACGAAAGCAGAAAAAGTGTAACTCTCCGAAGGAACGACGACCACCTCCAATTTTTGTTTTGGATACGTTAGCGAACGATGTTGACGAGTTGCTTGAGGGACTCCAATATTGTCTTAAAATTAGTAAAACTTCGGTGCAAGTGATTACGCATAAAAAACAGAATTTCGACTTGGTAGTGAAGAAGTTGAAGTTGCGAAACTTCAAATTCTTCACATTTGACCCAGCAGAGAAGGTCCCAGTGAAGATCGTCCTTCAGGGATATCCGGACCGCCCGATCTCCGACCTGGAAGAACACCTGTCGGGCGTCAAGGTTAAGCCTCGAGAGGTCAAGGTGCTCTCGAAATCGACAACGGTGACAGGTACGTACACATTGTACCTCCTGTACTTCGATCGTGGGTCGGTCAAAATCCAGGACCTACGGCAGATCAAAGCACTGGACGGCTTCTTCGTGACGTGGCGATTCTACACGAAGAATCCGACCGACGCAGCGCAATGCCACCGCTGTCAAAAATTCGGACACGGTTCAAGAAACTATAATCTTCCACCCCAGTGCGTTAAGTGCGGTGAGACCCACTTCACCGAAAGGTGCAATCTTCCGCGGAAAGACCAGCTGGGGGAAAACGCCCAGCAGCACAAAGCGCGCGTCAAGTGCGCGAACTGTGGTGGAAACCACACGGCGAATTTCCGTGGCTGTGCCGCGCGGAAAAAGTACCTCGAGGAGCAGGACAAGAAGAAGAAAGCGCCAGCGTCCCGCCAACCTCCAAAGACTTCGAGCACGAACGCTGCAGCAGCTGGCGGCGGAGCGGTTCCATCGACCAACCCAGCGTTCCCTCCCGGTTGGGGAGGTTCGTACGCTAGAGTAGCCGCTTCTGGGAGCGGTACTTCACCGCGACAAGCAGACGTTACCGGAGATGATCTCTTCACGCTTCCCGAGTTTTTCGCTCTTGCTGGAGAGATGCTCAAGCGCTTTCGTGCCTGCCGGAACAAGGCAGAACAATTCCAAGCTCTGAGTGAGCTTATGATGAAGTATATCTACAACGGATAAGCTGCCTTGTGCAGCGAAGTTTTTCGACGTCAAAAGACAAAACAAACTGTGATCTAGTTTTAAGCTTTTCTATCTCTATCCTTTTCCTTAGCAAATTTAGAAGGTTTTTTTAAAATAATTTTTCCTTCTGTTGGCAAATCCATTGTTAGAATATCCAATTACATCAAAATGAACTATAGTACAAATCATAGTTGAAAGGTACTCCAAAACTCTATTAGGTTATAAGAATTACGAAATTGTGAATTGATTATTTACTAATAAAAACTAATTGAATTGAATTGAATCTCAATGGCGTATACATCATATCGCCGTAAAACGGCAGAACTGGAAAAACAGGCCTTTGCCATGGACTGTCGTCAATAAAAGTTTCATCGACTTCTCTTGATTTTCTACGAAAAACAAAATATATTTCTACTGTGGAAAACCACGGAACTCCAAGATATCAAATTAGGGGAAAATTGGTCAAAATGGGCCTTTGTCGTCAGTTATAAGAAAGTTGCCCTTCCTCGATTTGCGTGTAACTTTGTGCATGGGTTTTTGATTACGAATTCCAGGTTCATTTTTCGATATCTCGCGGCAAAGTCTGGTGATGATTTGAAAATTTGGCGTCAAATAGACTGCAAAGTGTCAAAGAGACGGATCATCCAGTTGAGATATGCTACGCGTGGCACCTGTCAATAAGCCTTGTATTTTTTCTGAAGAATGCGTTGAGATTTCAACAGTTTGCTTTCAAACCGTCTAATTCCTGTTGCTTGATTTATCTTGACAAAACTTTCGGAAAGTATACAGACGATTTTCAGATTTTTTTTTTCAATTTCGCAATTTCGATTTTACATTTATCCCTAGGCAGTGAATTTCACCCCATTTTCCGCTAAATGCTGATTAAATCCTTTGGTGAGTATGAATTACAGTTCTGGCTCGATGCCTCCAATCTCTTAATACTTGATTGAAATAAAAGCTCACCTCCGCTTAATGAGATCATTGTGTAAGTCCAGCCAAATCGGTCACCAACGTAAATCCCCTTCTCAACAGCACACACTACCCGGTTCAGCGACACTTAATCGACTCAAAGTCTAGCCGTGTACCACGAAGAGGAACTAATCGGCATCGTGGCGAATTCGCCACTAATCCGTCAGCTTTCATTCATGAATGGAGCCCTTTATCTGCGCACCTCAACAAGAACAACAAAACATGGTCGTCGCTTCAAGCGAATTCACCGAACAGGATTAGAGCAAAGTTCCACCCTCTCCCGGTTGGGGGCTTCCCATTGGCCTGTTGGAATCGACGCCGACGTCGCCGTTGGGCGTCAGAGACAGGTGCAATTTATGTCACACAAAAACGAACAAACACAAATACTGTGTTTAATCCTTGCCACATTGTGTTGTGTTGCTATAAACTACCGGGCGGAAAAAAAGGGGTCGCGACTAACCTCGTAGTAAGCCGTGGACTATAACGAACGCTCGCACATGGCTTCCTAAGCCCGTAATTACACTTGTAATATGGAACAGCAAACACAGCAGCAGCAGCAGTCCGGATTGGATGGTGAAAAGGCACCGTGCTCAGCAGTGCACACTTGGATCGGCAAAAGCTGATTATCCCGTGTCTTCAGAGGCCATTGTTTTGGTTTGTCGCATGTATATTTGTGCCGAATTGTACTAAAATGTTATTTTGGACAACCTTGAAAGATTCGCCTGGTGATCTCTTGTCTTAGTTATAAAACTCAGTTTAAATTTTAGACCGCAAAGAACCGCAAAGTTCTGCGGTAAAATTTACGAAATAGGCTTGGTTGCTTCAGGTTTATTATGATTAATTTCATTGTAATTTAATGGCGTACTGCAAATGTTAATTTTGATGAAAACTTTTAGTCTTTTCCGGGACTAATGTTTGAGGTTAAGTCCTTTTCACAACCAAACAAAATTGCAATTTGTGGCATGAGCAGAAAACGTCAACGAGTTGTTTTCTCTCCGGTGGACAAAATTATTCATTCGCAGTAGGCTTCTTCCTGCGTATTCTTTCTGTTTAGTCCCTCAACCATAATCACGCAGCTGAGCTTGCAGCACTGATTTCTGCGACAAGATCGCCAGCTCCACTTGCTCGCACCCACATTGTCATTCCGCGGTGCAGTTTAGTGAAATTTGCGTCGAGCCTTCAAGAGAAACGCTTTCATGTGGGCAGGCTGGCTATAAATCCTCGACTAATTTCCGCTATCTCGGCGTTGTCATCGCGAATAGTTTGCCATCGCCGCCTGCTGCTGTGCGTCCACCACCAGAACTATGGTGATGATGCTGTCGCGGCATAACGCTGTACCCTAGTCGCGCAAAGTGTTTGGCTACACGCCTGCTTGGACCTAGAACTTGGGGATTGTAACCCTTGGACACATTTGATTGCATTTAAAAGGTTTGATTGAAAATATATGAAGGATCCTCTGATATTCAAAATGAGTAAAAAATACCGAAACAGTAAACAATTTGTAAGCTTATTTGAACGTATAAATCAGTTGATAAGCCAAGGCACACGATGAAGGAAGTGTCTGCCAGTCTCGAGTTGGACGATAAAATGGTCGCGATATTCATAAATTTGTGTTGGTAAATAGTCAAGACCGCAGGTTGATGATGGTGTGATGGAGGCAGTTGCTTCCATTCGTCACGTCACCGCAAAAGTGTCAGGCAAAGTCGCGTATGAATTACTAATAGAATCCTGATAACTTTACGTGTTTATGATTTCGTCTTTGATGATAAAAGTCGAAAGATTTTTGCCTTCCTCACTGAGGTAAGGCTATAATCCCGCTCTAAAAATGAACTTCGTATAAAAACGTCATAGACCCACCTTCATGTATACATATCGACTCAGAATCGAAAACTGAACAAATGTCTGTGTGTATGTGTGTGTGTATGTGTGTGTGTATGTGTGTGTGTATGTATTAGGATGTAACAAAACCACACTTTTTTTGCGGGCATTTCAGGGGATGATCCCCTAGGTGTACTGAGTCAGAATCCCAAATATGAGCTCGATTGGTTGCGACAGAACCTGGCGCTCCGGCTTTAAAGTTTAAACGGGATTTAACCCGTAAAATCGGTGCGTTTTGGTTTTTGCCATCTTTGAGTCCTTCAACGATTTTTGGATTTTTCAAAAAACCTCATGAGCTTATAGTTTGTGTTCCAGGGTACAACTTTGCCGAAGACTGCGAAGAGATTTGACCGCTCTGAAAAATGGTACAGAATTTACAAAATCTTTTCTCTTGTTTTTCTGATAACGTAAAACATGTTCTGGCAACACTCGCTTTTGATGCGCTCTTTCGGCAAACTATGCAACGCATGCTACGGTACGTCGCGACGCGTCGGCATGTATTTGTCCAGCGTCGTGTTTTTGTTTTTATTGTTGTGATTGTTGAGAACGAAAGTTCTTATGAAACTGCAAGCAGATCTCCAGTTGATTCTCAGGGTTCAGTTGGATGCCCAGGCAGAACCGATTCTAAACCTTGCTCGAGTGCCACCTAACGCGGCTGTCTTGAAAGCGCTTTATAACGCACGGATGTTGTGTGTATTTTGAATATTCCGTATTCCGGAAGATATTCCGAGTGACTCGCATTTTAGTGAGAGTTTCCACTCGCTTTGTAATCAATCAAAGAGTTATTGTAATTTGGCAATAAAATCAGTCATAAATAAATTAATATACTGCATTGACAACATTAGTAAATACTATTTTCATACAGCAGAGTTCTCTGGCTAGATATTTTGCGAATTCATTAAACACCAATTGTACTATGCTCGAGCATAGGTTCGCTAACATGCCCCCCAGCACCACAACTGGTCGTGACAAAAAAGATCCACACGGGTTAATGACAGGACCAGGTGGGCTTAGAACTAAATCCTGCGAGTCACTGCCAAATAGAATATCGGAATCTACGACAGATTAAAAGAACAGCACCGGTGATAAAATCCTCTGGCACCATCGAAAACATAAGCACAACATCCAAATAAAGCATTTTCTTTCCATGTGTCAAACTTTGATCGTTGTACGCTGGATGTTTTCTCGCTGCTATAGTTACGACGCCTGGCCCTGCCCACTGAGAATTTTGGCTCGAGCCTCGAGTCGATCTGGCTCGAGATCGAGCCTGAATCGAGTCGAGGCTCGAGCCAAAATTCTCAGTGGGTGGATGCGCGCGTTCAAAGAAAGTGTTGCCAATACTAATCAAACAAATTAATGGCAAAAAGTTTTTTTTATTTTCAAATCATTGTACAAGCAGTACTAATTATCAAATCTCTTCGCAGTCTTCGGCAAAGTTGTGCCCTGAAACTCAAACTATAAGCTCATGAGGTTTTTGAAAAATCCAAAAATCGTTGAAGGACTCAAAAATGGCAAAAACCAAAACGCACCGATTTTACGGGTTAAATCCCATTTAAACTTTAAAGCCGGAGCGCCAGGTCCTGTCGCAACCAATCGAGCTCATATTAGGGATTCTGACTCAGTACACCTAGGGGATCATCCCCTGAAATGCCCACAAAAAAGTGTGATTTTGTTACATCCTAGTATGTATGTATGTGACCAACAAACTAGCTCATGTTTCTCGGCACTGGCTGAACCGATTTGACCCGAACTTGTTGCATTCGACTTGGTTTAGGGTCCCATAGATCGAGCTTTATACAGATTGAAGTTTCGATAAGCAGTTCAAAAGTTGTGTATAAAAATGTGTTTTCACATATATTTGTATCTCACTTAACTGTATGTAAACTATGTCCGGGTCCATCATCCGACCCATCGTTGGTTAGGTTATCAAAAAACCTTTCCAACGAGTACAAAACATTGAAGATCTGGCAACCCTGTCTCGAGATATGGCCACTTAAGTGATATTGATATACTTTTTTGAAGCCGGATCTCTCTTAAATGTATGAAAACTGTGTCCGGGTCCATCATCCGACCCATCGTTGGTTAGATTATCAAAAGACCTTTCCAATGAGTCCAAAACATTGAAGATCTGGCAACCCTGCCTCGAGATATGGCCCCTTAAGTGATATTGATGTACTTTTTTGAAGCCGGATCTCACTTAAATGTATGTAAACTATGTCCGGATCCACCATCCGACCTATTGTTGGTGGATAAGTTAGTTTTTTTATTTCAATTTCTTCCAAAACCATCGGAAAAACTAAAAATTGCAAAACATCTGGTCAGGAGTAAAATGCATTTTTAAACATTTGTTTTTATTCAAATGCTAAAATGGAAAATGGATTGTTATTTATATTTTTATATTTATTCCCCCCCCCCCTTCCCTCGATTTTGGCATAGATTGCAACGGTCTAACTGTGTCATTTTTGAGCCAAATCGGTTAAAAGGGGCAGAGAACCATGGTGCAGGGGTAAGCGTGGTTGCCTCTCACCCAGTCGGCTTGGGTTCGATCTCAGACGGTCCCGGTGGCATATTTCGAGACGAGATTTGTCTGACCACGCCTTTCGTCGGACGGGGAAGTAAATGTTGGCCCCGGTCTAACCTAAAAGGTTAGGTCGTTAGCTCAGTCCTGGTGCAGGAGTCGTCTCCCTGGGTCCTGCCTCGGTGGAGTCGCTGGTAGGCAGTTGGACTCACAATCCAAAGGTCGTCAGTTCGAATCCCGGGGTGGATGGAAGCTTAGGTGTAAAAAGAGGTTTGCGATTGCCTCAACAATCAAGCCTCCGAACACCTAGTTTCGAGTAGGAATCTCGTAATCGCGATCGCCAAGGCAACCCAAGTAGCAAGACTGATTGATTCTTAAGCATTTTTATAATAGTTTTATCAAATTCAATAAAGTTTTGTTACATCTTTCAGCAAATCCAACTGGTTTTACCATTCCATAAACTTAAACATATTTTAAAGAGTTCTTCAAGATATCATAAAGAATTTTGTTTAGAAGTTTTAATTAGGCTTTCAACTTTAAACTTTAAGTACGCCTGAAGAATTCATGATGCAGCTTGATTAACTTAACAAATGCTGCTTTAAATCTGTTAAGTTTTCTGTAAACATCTTATCAATCTTGTTAGATTTGTACTTTCACTTTGACATATTCAGTTGTACGTGAACAGCGCAGTGATATACATTAAGAGGCAAGTTGATTTTTCGAAAAACGCTTCCGGGCATAATTACTAGTGAATTTTCGGTTAATGTTTTAGAATTACAAATGACTTAATAACTATGTGTTGATAATAATAAAATATTTTTTAATTGGTGATTTGTATCGTGTATTAATTGTGATAGAATTGAGAGAAATCGGAATATTTCACCGAACCAGAAATTCGTTTGCTTTGCAATTGATGCATTTTCTGGTGCTGTGCAGTATCATTATTGTGTCAAAGTGGATATACATCATGTTATTTTGCAATTTATCGTTACTAAACGAGGTATTTTATCAAATTGTTTTCGTTCTAGTGTTCTTCGTCCTACCCCTTTATCAAAGCCTTTCAGTCTTGATTAGAACTTCTTTAAATACATATGGTTTTCAAAAAGTAGTTGAAAAAACTTTTCATCCTTAGAGTTACCTTGTTCAAAACTATCAAGATTTTATTATGTGTGTTGCTACACAGAAAAAAATATTTCTGTAAATTTACATTATTTATCATGTACCAAAAGGTATCATGATAAATGATGTATATTAACATTAGGTTCATTGGAAGTTTACATTAGATTCATTGGAAATTTACATTAGTATTAAAAATTTACATTAGTTTTGGAATTTACATTAGTTCAAATCAACTAATTCTGATTGGCCAATGGGAATGAGAAGCTCGACTTGGATTGCAGTAGGAAAAGGGTGTGGCCTATGTTCTACTTTAAAATGAGTGAAGCGGGCAGCAAAAGGAAATAATGATTTTAAAAAGTTGTTTCACAGGTAGGGGACGCTTTCTCGTCGACGGCCAAGTGGAATAACGCTGGACTGGAATCGAACGGACGACGGGTAGAATGTTCGGTGTTACTGCTGCTACCCTTTGCCGACTGAGCCATCTTCGCATTTTATAAACGAGCGACTAAAGCATCAACTTGTTCAGGGCAAGGCTCAGGCAGTGGGCCTGCGAAGTATGAGAGCGATAGAAAGAGAACCAAATATAACTATTTTTAGTTCGGGTAGTTTTGAAGTCAACGTTTGGCAGAACTACATTGGATATATGATTTACATTAAATAGGAATTTACAGGAAGCCGAACACGGGTAGAAATTCATCAGATTTGAGTTTCCATGCTCAACGTTTCCATTAGATTCATGATTTACATAAGATTTAGATTTACATTGGAGTAATTTCCATGACTTTTTACTCTTTACATCATATTTAAACATAACATTGAGTGAGTTTACATAAGAAACAGTAAATACTATTGCGTAGGCCTAGAAAATAAGTCCGTTTTCTGTAAATGTGAGCTACCGTGTAGATATGTAAACAAAAAACCCCCCGTTCGCTCGCAAACGCTGCTAACGCTCGCTTGAAAACAATAATTTGCTTGAACTGCGCACCAACACTATCATGCGCAATCACTTCCGCTTGCTGCGAAAAAATAGTCTGTGGCTGCCAGTGAACGAACAAGACGTGTGGTGGAGAAGCTCCACGCTGTGTGTCGATCGGTTTACCGCGTGGACGGCGAATCTGTCCGGTCGTCGAAACCGCGTGAGCGGAGAGAAACCCGCCGCCGGGGATAATATCCGTTCCCGCACCCCGGACATCGCGACTTCACGACGTCGGCTTCGTTGAGCCGCAGATTGGGCCGGCCAAATAGGATTCGCTTCCAGAAAAACTCCACACGAAAAGCCACAACATCCTGCTGCCGCGGTAATTCCGGCGTGTTGGCCAACCAGCAAGGTCACGGCAAACGGATCCCGCATCGAAGAACAAGCTGACAAGTAAGTGCGGAAGAAGCCATATCGCCACGGTTCTAACTTAAGAAACTCCCCAGATTTGGCCACGGACGGAACAAAGACCGGCGGGAAAGAAAGACGCTCGACGGTGCGAAACACCAGTGGCACGACGAGCACGCGCGCAGGAAGACCCGAATCGCAACGAAGAACCACAGGTAACCAAGCGGCTGCTTGTTTCCGGCCAAAACTCACGCCACATCTCCTCCCCCAGATCAGCGCGATTCCGGCAGCAGACACGGAACGCAAGAGAAGCCCAGAGGTGCGATTAAAAGCAGGCGCAGCCGCCAGAAGGTAAAAGCACTCATGTTTGCCCGAAAGAGGCGATTGCTGATGTTTCGCTTTCCCATCCAGATACACCGGCATCGGCAGCTCACCACTCCCACATCATCGGGCTCGGCCCGAACGGAATCCGCGCGGAAGAAGACGCAAAAAAGGCCCCAAAAAGGGTGAGTGCCACGCCAAAGACGCCATCTTGAACGGGATACTAATGTTGGTTTCTGCAGGGCCTTTTGTGTGGAGTTTTCGCTCGACGGGCGCAGCATCGCACGGAGCAAGTGGCAATCGACCAGCATCGCCGTCGGACACTGTGACCAGCGGCGGATCGGCTGGGCGAGCGGACATCGGCCGAAATCACTGTCGAACGCCAGCCTACGGCGTTTCGGCGGAGCGGCGAGTGGAAGACATTCATCACATCGGCTCGGAGAAGTCGTGTGCCAGCGAGCCGGATTTGAAGAACGGCGACGTGCGCCGAGGAGCAGCATCGCCAAGGGCGGTGGCGGAAGAACACAGCTGGATGAGCGGGCTGAGCAGCACGCGAAGGGGGTAGGAAGAACAGTGGCGCCACTGGTAAGAAGAAAACCGCGCATGTCTCGCGCTTAGATATTAAGAGAAAGTCAAGGCTTGCTAGGAAAGTTTAGGCTACGGTAAAGAACATGAAGCCCGAGGGGCAACGTGGGGTGTTGGTACGGTAAATACAAGCATGTGAGCCAAAATGTTTGCTATGTTGGGTATTTTATTGAGCTAGCCGGAATGTGCGATTACAAATGGCGCCCAACTAAATTCGAACCAAATTTATGTTGTATTTTTGAGATTTTTGTAAGCCCGTCGTGGTGAGTTTTTCTGATGCCGTACCGATTCATGTTGTAGCTATTTTGTAAACCATTTGTGGCAAAAATTAAAGTTATGTTTTAAAGTTCTTGTTGTTTGGGATAATTTTGCTTTTGAAGACCTTTTGAGAGTTCAGCGAAGATGATGGAGGTTAATCCCATTGATCTGAGCAATGAAGAACTCAACTTTGAGTTAGAGCTTCGTGGTGTAGCAGGCCTTGGGCCGATGACGCACAGAATTAAGTGTACGACACTAGAGAAAGTTATGCAAGCTGATTTGAAATCGGGGAGAATTTACGCATCCTCGTCTCACGTAGTGGATGGTTCGTCGGAGATTAAAATCTGTCAATCGCGGATCAATCGTTTGTTGCCCCAAATTATCACCGGAATAGAACGGAACAATATCGCTTTCCTCGAACCAATCGTGTCGCGCTTGAACCATTACTACAATCGGCTCACCCTGGTTTCGCCGCCGTCCGCGGACATGCGAGAAGAGTGGACAGGAGTGCGAGACACGATAACGCGTACGAAACGGCAGGTTTTCCGAATTCTTTACCCAGCCAACCAGTCAACAAATCAGTACAGTGTCAGTTCGGTTTCAAACTCCACAGCGCCGGCGCACAACAGCACAGCTGTCAGCAGCGATAGCGCTCAGCAAAACAATCAGCTATCGCTAGCAGGTGCAGCTGGGGGCGATTCGTCGGGCATGGAGAGAGGAAGTTCTGCAAGCGCGCGAGGAGCATCAACCGGAGCCATCCCGAAAAGGACATCGGACCAAAGCGTGAATGATCTGCTACTTCTGTCGGGTCAAGCTTCGGCGCAAGCCAGCAACGCAGCAGCACAAGCACGTGGAGGACAAGGCTTACCGGTCGATCCAAGGCCGCATTTGCTAGGTCGAGGGCGAGGGCGGCCAATTTTCAACCCGAATCATCATCAGCGCAACCCTCAGCCACTTCCACCGAACCTAGGACGAGACATTACTCCACCGCCACGGCTGGGGAACGATGACGCAGAATACAACGAACTGAGGGATCGGGTACTGTGTGATCTGCTTCGCCGCGAACGTCAACCAGCCGAAGGCGCGCGAATTCCGAAGGCAATCCACAACTGGCCATTCAAGTTCCGTGGAACTAAAGATTCCACCAACCTGAACACGTTCCTGGATCGAGTAGAATCATTCGCTCTCTCGGAGGGAGTCAATAACGCGATGTTGCTGCGGGCGATCAAGCACCTGCTGCAGGACGACGCTCTGGACTGGTACAGCCGTGCGCTCAACGAAGGAGAATTGGACACCTGGGAGAACTTTAAGCTGATGATCCGGCAAGAGTACCTGTCGAGCCATCACGGCCAGCTGCTGCGCGAAGAAGCATCGTCGAGATACCAAGGCGCAAACGAAAAGTTCCAGAAGTACTATCGGGATATCTCTGCGCTCTTCCGCTTCGTGCAACCGCCGATGTCACAGGAGGACAAGTTTTTCATACTGAAAAAGAACATGAACCCAGAGTACGCAACCATCCTGGCGTCGGCAAGACCGCAGACAATCCAAGACATGGTCGAAGTTTGCAACGCCTATGACGACACGCGTACGCTTCTCACACACCAGCGTCGAACGCCAATCCCGCACAGTTCGCTTCTCGAGCCAAATCTGGCCACACCCAGCGGTTCGCAGCGCTCACAAGCAAACAACGCAGGATGGCAGAGGTTTGGCGGCAGGGTGAATGCGATCGACAGTCGGGAAGAGAACCAGGACAGGCGAGGGAGATACGACGCGGCAAGCGCGGACCAGCGGGACAACCTGGACGAGGACGATTGGACGGAACAGATAGAACAACTGACGCAGCAGATTTGTGCGATCCGTACACAGTTTCAGAAACGCAGCAACGAACAGTACAGAAGAGGAGGAAACTATGCAGGACAGCGTTGGCAATCCCATCAACAACATCCGGTAGCAGAAGAACAGCAGCCGATGGGGGCAAGAAACAACCATCAGCAAAGCGAGTCCGCGCAACCGCGAGTCAACCAGCGTAGTCCAGAACAAGTAGCGACAAGACCAAGGGCGGAACAAAGACAAGGCACGTTGTTGTGTTGGAATTGCGACGAAGAGGGACACCGTTTCACTGATTGTGACAAAGCGCAAGCCGTGTTCTTCTGCTACAGATGCGGCCGCAAAGGATACACGCTCAGAAACTGTCCGGAGTGCTACGCAGAACAGGGAAACGGTCAAGCGGGGAGCCAGTAGCAGAGGGTTCAACCTCCTCGCGTCAATTCTACAATCCCTCGAATTATCCTGAACTCCAACATATCAACTCAATTATCATCAACACCGGAAGCGAAAACCGTCCACACGCGACGATCAACATATTGGGCAAAGAGATCACCGGTCTGCTGGACAGCGGAGCGAACTGTTCGCTTCTCGGAGGAGCTTGGGTGGACATCGTAGACGAACTGCAGCTGAAGAGAGGAACACTCAAGGGCGGCATCCAAACAGCGGACGGAACGAACCACGAGATCGAGGAGTTTGCGAACCTACCAATAGCGTACAACGGAAGACACGAAACGATTCCAGTTCTGCTGATCCCTTCGCTACCAAACTCTTTGATTCTCGGCATGAACTTTTGGGAAGCCTTCGGAGTCAAAGCAATCTGCTGTTCGATCACGACAAAACCGATCGAAACCGAACCGGATCCGGAACCCATGCGAGAACTCAACAAGCAGGAACAGTGGCAGCTGGACAAGGCGATCGTGAAGTTTCCGTGTAGCCGGGAAGGCATGATCGGACGCACAACGAAGTACGTGCACCGAATTGACATTGGAGAGGCGAAACCGAAGAAGCAGAGGGTCTACGTCATGTCGAAGTACGTGCTGGATGAGGTCAACAAGGAGGTCGACCGGATGCTCGCGCTGGACGTGATCGAAGAAGCAATGTTCAGTCCCTGGAACAACCCGCTGGTGGCGGTGAAGAAGAAAACGGGCCAGTATAGAGTGTGTCTGGACGCGCGCTACCTGAACTCGATCATGCAGAACGAAGGGCACCCGATTCCGCAGATCGCCAACATCATCAACAACCTGGGCGGCTGCAGGTACATCTCGTCGATCGACTTGAAGGACGCATTCTGGCAGTTGCCGCTGGAAAAGGAGTCAAGACCAATGACAGCGTTTACTGTACCGGGACGTGGCCACTTCCAGTTCAAGGTTGTACCGTTTGGGTTGTGTACAGCGAGCCAAGCCCTGGCGCGCTTGATGACGCATCTATTCGCCGATCTCGAGCCGCATGTTTTCCACTACCTAGACGACGTGATCATCTGTTCCAGGAATTTTGACGAACATCTTAGGCTGCTGAACATCGTTGCCGAGCGACTGAGGGACGCAAACCTTACGATATCTCCAGACAAGTCGAAATTCTGCCGCAGCGAGATGAAGTACCTGGGATACGTGCTGAACGAAAACGGCTGGAAGGTCGACGAAGGCAAGGTAGCGTGTATTGTGAAGTTTCCGAGACCAGAGAACAGAAAGGACGTACAACGTTTCTTGGGGCTTTGCGGTTGGTATCGTCGTTTTATCGCCAACTTCTCGTGCATTGCAGTGCCGCTCACCGAGCTAACGAAAGCGAAAGTCAAGTTCAAGTGGACTCCGGCCGCTGAGGACGAGTTCGTAAAGCTGAAGTCGTTGCTAGTGTCTGCGCCCGTTCTGGCCATGCCGGACTACTCGAAGCCGTTCAACATAGCGTGTGACGCAAGCGACACGGCCATCGGTGCGGTACTCGCGCAAGAGATCGACGGAGAGGAACACCCGATCGCGTACTTCTCGCAAAAGCTGTCCGCTTCGGAGCGCAACTACTCAGTGACGGAAAGGGAATGTTTAGCGGTCATCAGAGCAATTGAACACTTTCGTGGTTACGTCGAAGGAGTAAGATTCACGGTGTACTGCGACCACTCGGCTCTGACGTACTTGCGATCGATCAAGAACCCTACCGCGCTGATGTGCAGATGGATTTTGCGGCTAAACGCGTTTGACTTCAAGATCGAGTACCGAAAAGGATCGTGCAACGTCGTCCCCGACGCGCTCTCAAGGATTGTTGCGTCGCTGGTGTTTGCGGTGAAGGCGATGGACGACAGCTGGTACAAGCGAATGAAGCAGAGCGTGGAAAAACAGCCGGACAAGTTTCCGGACTTCAAAGTTGCGAACGGCGAGCTGTACAAGAACTGTCGCTGCAAGGATGAATTGGGAAATACGGTGCACAAATGGAAGAAAGCAGTTCCGTTGGGCGAAAGAGCAGACGTGATCAGCAAGTTCCACGATTCGGTGACCGGTGCGCACTTGGGATTCCAGAAAACGTGGCAAAAGCTGCAGAACTTCTACTACTGGCCAAAGATGCAGCAAGACGTTGGTCGTTACGTTCGCTCCTGTGCGGTCTGTAAGGCCAGCAAAGCGCCAAACACCAAGATGATGCCGACGATGGGAAAGCTCAAGCCAGCGCGCGTGCCCTGGGAACTCATCTCGATCGATTTTGTGGGTCCACTGCCGAGGTCGAAAGACGGGAACACGGTTCTGCTCGTGATTGTAGACTGGGTAACGAAGTACGTGATCGCGCACCCCATGCGAAGCGCTGACACGTGCAAGATGGTGGCGTTCTTGGAGAAAGAAGTCTTTTGCGTTATTCCAGGCCAAGGATCGTGCTCAGCGACAACGGCAAGCAGTTTGTGTCAGCAGCGTTCAAATCGCTTCTCGCACGGCACAAGATCGAGCACATGACCACCGCATACTACTGCCCGATGGTCAACAACGCCGAGCGCGTCAACAGAGTGCTGGTCACCTGCATCCGAGCACTGCTCGACGAGGATCACCGTTCCTGGGACGAGAACTTGCCGTCGATTGTTGCGGCGATCAACAGCGCGAAGCACGAAGCCACCGGGGTAAGCCCGCACTTTGCGAATTTTGGAAGGGACCTGATTCTGCATACCGATCTGTACAAACAGCAAGATCTGAACGCGCCGCACGATCCAAAGCTCGCACAGGACTTGCGTCTGTCGAATATCAAGCGAATCCACGAGTTCGTCATCCAGAAGATCAAGAACAACCACGAGAAGTCCAAGCAGCGATACAACCTGCGCACTCGAGCCGTGTCGTTCAAAGTGGGAGAACTTGTTTGGCGGAAGCTGTTCTCGTTGTCGTCTAAAGCAGATCACGTCAACCAGAAGCTCAACCCGAAGTACGTTCCGGCGATCGTGAAGGCGGTGCTCGGCCACAACCTGTACGAGCTGGAGGACATCTCGAGTGGCAAGCGAGGACGGTACCACGCCAAAGACCTGAAGTCCGACTGATTCTACATTCCCAAAGCTATGTCTGCAACCAAAAGGTTGCTAACCAGATCGACAAGAACAACAAACACGCAAAGCGGTAAACATGTCATCTGAGGAACGAGGAGGAGAAAGGTCATCAAGCTGTTTTGCAGCGGTATGACCCAGCCAGCTATGTAGCCTTCATACCACGCGAGGAGGACCAGACAAACAACACACGGTGCGAAGCAAAGCGCGAGCAACCGGGATGGCGAGGAAACAGTAGGAGAGTCCGGAACGTTGAAGCGCGCCGAGGACAACAGTAGCAGTACTGGCTTACCGTGTAGTGCAGTGCCGACGAAGACAAGCCTCATGCAGAGGTTCTGGACGCAGCACGCACTGACCGCAGGAGGGCAGCAACTGGAGCAGCTTCGACGCAGGACAGCCGCTGGAGAACTGACAACCGGGAACGCTGACGCTGGAGGAAACCGGACAAGAAACCACAACAACCACCGAGCACAAGCGCTTCTTGGGCCCTGAGCGCAAGCGTCGGCGAGAAAACCCCGATTCAGATCAGAAATCTTGCTATGAGCATGCCAGCTCCAAACTTCTCAAAACACCTTCGGGTAAAACACTTTCTCTTGCCTGGACCGGCACAATCGTCCAGTGTTGTCACGATTCAGCTCACTCTCTCAGGTCTTCGGTCGTTGAGGCATCACCATGACACTACCATCAAAAGCAACGCGAACCTAGGGCGCGGACGTCCAGTCGGGAAACCGCTGGATTTAACCCTTAGCCGGACTCATGGTGATAGGAGACGGGGAAATCCTCTCAAACCTCCGGGAATCGACCACTCTCTCACGACTATGTCGACTTTGTCGTTTGAGAGCTTCTAGAGTGCTAATCGTTATCTCCACCGATTTTGACACCTAGATACTAAGCAAATTATCCCTAATCCTTTCGTTAGTTATTATTCAATGTTAGTTGTAGAGCTTGCAGTTAATTTTCAGATTATTAGCTGTAAAGATCATTGAATGTTACCATTTGGGGGCACGCCAGAAGGATGCAACAAGAACTGCGCTGGAGGCGCTCTGGGCCAGGTCAACGTTGGCCAGCTGATCGTTTTCTGTGTGGCCGTGCAGCCACAACTTCGAGTTTGTTTATGTTCAGATTTGATTGATCATGATTTGGAGAGCAACCCCGGCTCTCGCACTGAAGATTTTTGTTAGTTTGTATGTGATGTAGTTCACACCGATCAGAATTTGCCTCCAGCACGCTTCTAAGGAAGTGAAGTTTGAAAATTTTCCGTGTGGAACTTCCGTACCACACGGAAAATTTTTGCCCAAATGGTAGGACTGTATTGCGTAGGCCTAGAAAATAAGTCCGTTTTCTGTAAATGTGAGCTACCGTGTAGATATGTAAACAAAAAACCCCCCGTTCGCTCGCAAACGCTGCTAACGCTCGCTTGAAAACAATAATTTGCTTGAACTGCGCACCAACACTATCATGCGCAATCACTTCCGCTTGCTGCGAAAAAATAGTCTGTGGCTGCCAGTGAACGAACAAGACGTGTGGTGGAGAAGCTCCACGCTGTGTGTCGATCGGTTTACCGCGTGGACGGCGAATCTGTCCGGTCGTCGAAACCGCGTGAGCGGAGAGAAACCCGCCGCCGGGGATAATATCCGTTCCCGCACCCCGGACATCGCGACTTCACGACGTCGGCTTCGTTGAGCCGCAGATTGGGCCGGCCAAATAGGATTCGCTTCCAGAAAACTCCACACGAAAAGCCACAACATCCTGCTGCCGCGGTAATTCCGGCGTGTTGGCCAACCAGCAAGGTCACGGCAAACGGATCCCGCATCGAAGAACAAGCTGACAAGTAAGTGCGGAAGAAGCCATATCGCCACGGTTCTAACTTAAGAAACTCCCCAGATTTGGCCACGGACGGAACAAAGACCGGCGGGAAAGAAAGACGCTCGACGGTGCGAAACACCAGTGGCACGACGAGCACGCGCGCAGGAAGACCCGAATCGCAACGAAGAACCACAGGTAACCAAGCGGCTGCTTGTTTCCGGCCAAAACTCACGCCACATCTCCTCCCCCAGATCAGCGCGATTCCGGCAGCAGACACGGAACGCAAGAGAAGCCCAGAGGTGCGATTAAAAGCAGGCGCAGCCGCCAGAAGGTAAAAGCACTCATGTTTGCCCGAAAGAGGCGATTGCTGATGTTTCGCTTTCCCATCCAGATACACCGGCATCGGCAGCTCACCACTCCCACATCATCGGGCTCGGCCCGAACGGAATCCGCGCGGAAGAAGACGCAAAAAAGGCCCCAAAAAGGGTGAGTGCCACGCCAAAGACGCCATCTTGAACGGGATACTAATGTTGGTTTCTGCAGGGCCTTTTGTGTGGAGTTTTCGCTCGACGGGCGCAGCATCGCACGGAGCAAGTGGCAATCGGCCAGCATCGCCGTCGGACACTGTGACCAGCGGCGGATCGGCTGGGCGAGCGGACATCGGCCGAAATCACTGGCGAACGTTGTGCCTACGGCGTTTCGGCGGAGCGGCGAGTGGAAGACATTCATCACATCGGCTCGGAGAAGTCGTGTGCCAGCGAGCCGGATTTGAAGAACGGCGACGTGCGCCGAGGAGCAGCATCGCCAAGGGCGGTGGCGGAAGAACACAGCTGGATGAGCGGGCTGAGCAGCACGCGAAGGGGGTAGGAAGAACAGTGGCGCCACTGGTAAGAAGAAAACCGCGCATGTCTCGCGCTTAGATATTAAGAGAAAGTCAAGGCTTGCTAGGAAAGTTTAGGCTACGGTAAAGAACATGAAGCCCGAGGGGCAACGTGGGGTGTTGGTACGGTAAATACAAGCATGTGAGCCAAAATGTTTGCTATGTTGGGTATTTTATTGAGCTAGCCGGAATGTGCGATTACAATACGTGCTGTGTAAATTTACATTTTTTTTTCTGTGTACGCACTGTCATTTACAGTTTTGCTTGTTTTTGCGGATTTTTTTAACTTTCATTTTTTAAAGGGTTGCAATGGATGAAAATAAACATTTTTATGCATGTTTCTATTGTGAAATTGTCTCAGAAACACGAATATGATAAAATTATTATCAGAAAATGGGATCCAAGAGGTCCCCCGAGCAAAAATTTACAGCCAAAAAATTCACTAAAAGTAAAAGTATCTAACTGCCTTACCCAAAGCGTTCTCAGTCTAAAATGGTAGTCCCAGATGTCCCCTACAAGCTGCAGCTCGAACCGAGTTGATATTTGGATGGAACACTTTTTTATTTGAGTTTGAAAATTGTGTTATTTTTTCACTAAAATGCCAATAACTCCCTTTAGATCCAACCAATTGGGATGTTCTACCCTGCATTTTGTTGCATTTTTAATGCCTTTCAGATGCATTTTGAATTTTGAAATTAAATTGAATTTTGCAGAAGTTACAGCCTTTTTACGATTTTTGACGTTTTTGAACCTTCAAACTTTGTGTCCCGATTGGCCCCACTTCCCCTTGACCTAGAGTGCTCATATTTTGGCCAGATGCTAGTTTTATATATACAAACAACCCCTGAAAATTTCAGGCAGATTGTTGAGGTCCAAACGACGTCCCATACAAAGGGATATGCCCTGTTCGTGAACTCGCTCTTAAATCAAGCAAATCAGCATGCTGTTCCTTTTTTGTACAGGTTTTTGGTTCTCTTTTAGAGAGCATTTATAAATGCTTTATGCTTTGTTATAAGTTTTAGGAGTTCCTAGAGGTTGCTACAAAAATCTTTTCCAAACTAGAAAGTTTTAATCGAGCATTAAATTGTTACTTGGGAATGCTGTAGAGCGAATAATTTGATTTTTGATTTTTCGGTTAAGGTTTAAGGGTCCTTTTGAACGTAGAAGTTTGTATGGAAAATATCGCAAAAATGTATTGGGAAAGGCAAACGTTTCGAAATTTCACCTAAAGTTGGCGTTATATGTGTCGGTTTATTGTCAGATGTGAAATTAAAGTGTAAAATTTCATTACAAACAACTTTGTCGAAGACCGCTAAACGATCCGAGTTAACCCTGACGAGTTATGAATGATTCAAAGATGAGGTTTTTGTATGAAAAGATTTTGTTTTCACCAACTTTAACGATCTATTGCGACTCTTTAACCTCAACCGATTTGGCTCAAAATTGGCACAGTTACTTATTTTTACCTAGGGAACTGGGGGTCTGGTAATATCCCCAGAGCTACTGTGTAGTTATCAGAGCCATAAAATATAAAAAAAAATCCGTAAAATTATACAGTTAATTAATATTTGGAAAATATTTTCGAAATTTGTCAATTCACAATAAATTTCTTCAAAGAAGTTAACAAAAGTTTTTCCCATTTTCAGTTCCAACATGCAAACTACAAACCAACGGGAGGGGATGACACAGATTTCGTGGCCGTGACATGGCCACATATCACTTTTCATGCAGCAGCCCTCGTGTGTTGTTTGTGTTGACAAACTAAATGAATCGTACACCTCCTCGAACGATACTTGACATGGCGCATCACGCTTCGTGAGGCTCGAAACGATCTGTATCTTCAAAAAACATCCAACTAATTGATGCTGCTACTCCAATTCTCGGAACCTGAACTCCGGGTTTTCCTTTTCCGATGGAGTGCGCAACGTGCGGGTAGTTAAAGGGAAATTCAATTTGCACTACACTAGATGTTTTCGAGCAGACAAAGTAGGGCGCGGACATGGCCCGAATCGTGCCCAGATTCCTCTCCCGGTTCTGTTCTGCCTTTTGCAACGTCAAATTCCGCGACCATAAAAATAACTCAACTCAACCTGCAGCTCCTGCTCGCGGATCACGGCGACGACGCACTTTATAATGTGTTCATTAGTTTGCACCGCGAAATGCCACATCTTCCAGGTCCAGCGGAGAAGTGGCCACGAAGACGAAGACGATGGTCAAGACGACCCAAAGTTATGTGCCACTTGGCGAGATGAAATTTTTCTTCTCTACACCATTTTGGAAGATCGACCGAGACCGGGACCGGGGGGACCTATTGGGAAACGGGTTTTTCGGTTCCCGATCAGCAGCGCACTATGGGCCATCTCCATACAAACAGGCGGCCAAATTATTTTTTTGCTTTTTAAATGTTTTTTCATACAAATTTGGGTAATTGTATGGTATTCAAATGATATACGTCGATTTTTATGACTTTTCATGTTTTTCAATAGTTGATTGTTTATAATAAATAGTCTTTTCATACATTTGCAAGTGCAACAGAATTGCGTATATATTGTATTGCAAGTTTATATTATAAAATTATGGATAAGCTAATACATCCCCACTTTAAGGACACAACCCCTCCCTCCTGTTTCTTTCACCCCCCTCTCCTCCTCCTCCAACAAAATTTTGTTAAGCGTAATAAATTCATTTTAAGTCAAATATTTATTATTTACTGCTGTGTGTTTCTTTTTGTGAGTCCATGCCATATAACTTGAGACCCCCCCCCTACCCTAACAGAAAAATTAATTTTATTCAAAATATTAACTATGAAGTAAAACGATAAAAATAGAGTTTGTGACAGCTTCAGGATATGTTAAAGGTACTTTTTATGATGTTTTATACTAACCAACATAGAACTTAAATGTGAATCAGTTTCATGGATTGATCGCAGAAATTCATCATGCTAAGTCAACATTTTGCTGAATACTTTTTCCGGTATCAAACTGAGATTCTCCAGTTTCGCTTGAGAAACTTCGGTACGAATACCTTATTTTGACTAAGGTACTCAATGTAGGCAACAGAAAATTCCAATAAAGTCATTTCGAACTTCTTGAAACCAGGTATTGATTTTTGAAGCGACGATGCCCACGAAGTAGGTAGCAAAGCAAGTGAAATAAACGGGCGCATATGCAGCAAATTTTGATAAAACGTAAATGTTCAAAATGGCATATCTCCGAAAACGCAAAAAATCGCAGGCTGGAAATTTCAGCAATGTTAGATTATAATCCAATCTTTCAAGTGATCTTAGTTTCATGTTTAGCATCGGTTAGCAAAAAAAGTACTCGATTAACAAACACAAAAAAAATATGATTTGTCAAAAAATGCTCCAGTTATTCGATGAAAACTTCAGTTTTTGGTTTAGAAACTACATTTTATCTATTAATAGTTTCAAAGCTTATCTCATTACCTTTCCAACGATGTATATTTGTCCTAGTAAAACATTTAAAATGGCTGAGCTATGTTAAAATTAAACAACCAGCCTTTTTTACGAAAAACGCTAGTTTTTTACTCCATTTTTTGACTTTCAGCTTGCGTATCTCCGTAACGAACAAACTTAGAGCTTTGAAAATTTGGATTTTTCTTAGTTAGAATGTTTACTTTCGAGAAAAAAATACCAAAAAATATTTGGAGAAGGTCACTTTTTTGAAACTTGGCCACCCAATGTACCATAGTGCGTTGATATCCAGGCGATCCAAAGGTCACTCTTTCGCCTCCTATGTGTGGCCGTACTTTGACCAGGTATGTGTTCTCTCAATTCTTCGCCGGGCGCTCTTGGGATCCGCAAGTCGATGCGGTCCCCTTTCGCCCTGTTGTCCAAACCCGGGCTAATCTTCGTTACGTTCTTACAGGATGCGCCGGTCAGCGCAGTTGACAGTCGCAGGGGCTGCCAAAAGGCCTGGCCGACTCGTGGAATGTACTCCAGGGATTGTTGGTGCTTCCCGATTGTCGGAAACCGACATCTTGTTGTGCTTCTCCATGGACTTTCTCCTATTCCGTCTGGTGTCACTCGCTTTAGTGGGTTGGCGTACACCGACTGCTCGTGTGAGTGGGATCTTCCAGTGCCACTCTTCTTCTTCCATGCCGGTGCTGCAGTTGCTGGATATTTCGAACGCTCATCGCTCAGATGTGTGTCAACTGCAGCAGCCTTGTGCGGCGCCGAGGCCGCCCTTGTGCGCGTCATCTGCTCCACGAGCCACGATGCGTTTTTTGGTCTTCTCATGTACACTGATTGCATCAGAGCGCTGCGTCTTGGGACCTTGAACCTTGTGTCGTTGGACAGAAATTGCTCGGCTTGAAAAGCCAGCGTCGTCTTCGAATATTGTACCATCGTGTGGAACGGAAGGTACGTCTTCTTAAAATCCATTGGATCACTCACCTCACTTGAATCCTTGTAGGCTCGATCTTCTCGTGCACTGGCTTCGGTGTGCTGCTCTAGCTTGGGTCGATCCTCAAACTCTGTGCCTTGAATCAAGACCGCTTCTTCGTGTGCTGCGCCACTTCCAATCGTGCCGTCCAAGACCTGGCTGAAGCTCGTCTCGCGCAGAGCCACCAAGTTGACTCTGACGGCGAGTTGGGCTCCAGCAGGAATCATCGATGTGTCGGAACGTGGCTGCATCTGCTCGACGCCAGCCATCTCGTTCGCGTTGTGTCCGTCCAGAGTGTCCTTCGTCAAATGTGCTTCATTCTTGGTTGCTGCTATTAATAAACCACGGCAACACTATGGGCCATCTCCATACAAACAGGCGGCCAAATTATTTTTTTGCTTTTTAAATGTTTTTTCATACAAATTTGGGTAATTGTATGGTATTCAAATGATATACGTCGATTTTTATGACTTTTCATGTTTTTCAATAGTTGATTGTTTATAATAAATAGTCTTTTCATACATTTGCAAGTGCAACAGAATTGCGTATATATTGTATTGCAAGTTTATATTATAAAATTATGGATAAGCTAATACATCCCCACTTTAAGGACACAACCCCTCCCTCCTGTTTCTTTCACCCCCTCTCCTCCTCCTCCAACAAAATTTTGTTAAGCGTAATAAATTCATTTTAAGTCAAATATTTATTATTTACTGCTGTGTGTTTCTTTTTGTGAGTCCATGCCATATAACTTGAGACCCCCCCTACCCTGACAGAAAAATTAATTTTATTCAAAATATTAACTATGAAGTAAAACGATAAAAATAGAGTTTGTGACAGCTTCAGGATATGTTAAAGGTACTTTTTATGATGTTTTATACTAACCAACATAGAACTTAAATGTGAATCAGTTTCATGGATTGATCGCAGAAATTCATCATGCTAAGTCAACATTTTGCTGAATACTTTTTCCGGTATCAAACTGAGATTCTCCAGTTTCGCTTGAGAAACTTCGGTACGAATACCTTATTTTGACTAAGGTACTCAATGTAGGCAACAGAAAATTCCAATAAAGTCATTTCGAACTTCTTGAAACCAGGTATTGATTTTTGAAGCGACGATGCCCACGAAGTAGGTACACGCAGAAAAATAAGGCATATTTGAATCAACAAAACGTTTTGTTGATTTGAAAATCATAATTTTTGTTGAATCAACGCTAAACGTCAAAGCAGCTTTTTCAAAACAACAAAAGACTTTTGTTGAATCGAGAAAATCAAGGTTTGTTTCAAACCAAAATCAGCGTTGATTATATTCAACAAAAATTTTGTTGATTCAAACCTCGTACAGGCTGATTCTACAAAACTTTTTTCTGCGTGTAGCAAAGCAAGTGAAATAAACGGGCGCATATGTAGATTGCAGCAAATTTTGATAAAACGTAAATGTTCAAAATGGCATATCTCCGAAAACGCAAAAAATCGCAGGCTGGAAATTTCAGCAATGTTAGATTATAATCCAATCTTTCAAGTGATCTTAGTTTCATGTTTAGCATCGGTTAGCAAAAAAAGTACTCGATTAACAAACACAAAAAAAATATGATTTGTCAAAAAATGCTCCAGTTATTCGATGAAAACTTCAGTTTTTGGTTTAGAAACTACATTTTATCTATTAATATTTTCAAAGCTTATCTCATTACCTTTCCAACGATGTATATTTGTCCTAGTAAAACATTTAAAATGGCTGAGCTATGTTAAAATTAAACAATCAGCCTTTTTTACGAAAAACGCTAGTTTTTTACTCCATTTTTTGACTTTCAGCTTGCGTATCTCCGTAACGAACAAACTTAGAGCTTTGAAAATTTGGATTTTTCTTAGTTAGAATGTTTACTTTCGAGAAAAAAATACCAAAAAATATTTGGAGAAGGTCACTTTTTTGAAACTTGGCCACCCAATGTACCATAGTGCGTTGATATCCAGGCGATCCAAAGGTCACTCTTTCGCCTCCTATGTGTGGCCGTACTTTGACCAGGTATGTGTTCTCTCAATTCTTCGCCGAGCGCTCTTGGGATCCGCAAGTCGATGCGGTCCCCTTTCGCCCTGTTGTCCAAAACCGGGCTAATCTTCGTTACGTTCTTACAGGATGCGCCGGTCAGCGCAGTTGACAGTCGCAGGGGCTGCCAAAAGGCCTGGCCGACTCGTGGAATGTACTCCAGGGATTGTTGGTGCTTCCCGATTGTCGGAAACCGACATCTTGTTGTGCTTCTCCATGGACTTTCTCCTATTCCGTCTGGTGTCACTCGCTTTAGTGGGTTGGCGTACACCGACCGCTCGTGTGAGTGGGATCTTCCAGTGCCACTCTTCTTCTTCCATGCCGGTGCTGCAGTTGCTGGATATTTCGAACGCTCATCGCTCAGATGTGTGTCAACTGCAGCAGCCTTGTGCGGCGCCGAGGCCGCCCTTGTGCGCGTCATCTGCTCCACGAGCCACGATGCGTTTTTGGTCTTCTCATGTACACTGATTGCATCAGAGCGCTGCGTCTTGGGACCTTGAACCTTGTGTCGTTGGACAGAAATCGCTCGGCTTGAAAAGCCAGCGTCGTCTTCGAATATTGTACCATCGTGTGGAACGGAAGGTACGTCTTCTTAAAATCCATTGGATCACTCACCTCACTTGAATCCTTGTAGGCTCGATCTTCTCGTGCACTGGCTTCGGTGTGCTGCTCTAGCTTGGGTCGATCCTCAAACTCTGTGCCTTGAATCAAGACCGCTTCTTCGTGTGCTGCGCCACTTCCAATCGTGCCGTCCAAGACCTGGCTGAAGCTCGTCTCGCGCAGAGCCACCAAGTTGACTCTGACGGCGAGTTGGGCTCCAGCAGGAATCATCGATGTGTCGGAACGTGGCTGCATCTGCTCGACGCCAGCCATCTCGTTCGCGTTGTGTCCGTCCAGAGTGTCCTTCGTCAAATGTGCTTCATTCTTGGTTGCTGCTATTAATAAACCACGGCAAGGGTGTGGGCTGGGTTTATTCCGAAAGTCCGCGACGGCTGACAGCGCGTCCGGCGCTAGTTGTCCAGAGGAGCTGGCTTCTGGCGTCACTTGATCCGTTTCGGCCTGTTGTGGAGCACCAGGTTGCTCCACCTTCGTTTGTGTTGTCGGTTGCTTTGGATTTCTCCGGTAGTCGGCGTGCAGCAGGGTGTGGTGCCGCTCCTCGCACGTCGCGCACGCTCCGGTGGACACACACTGCGTCGAGGTATGTCCCGTCCGGAGGCAATTGAAGCAGAGTTGCTTCTCCTTCGTCTTGATCAGCCGCTGGGGGGCTGTCATCGCTACCCGAGCAGGGTAACACGGGAATACCAAATTTTGGTATTACTTGGGCAAATAACAGCGACCAAAATGTACCCTTGGTTGCCCAGTAATAGATGGTAAAATACCATGAAATCATACCAAAAGCTTGTATGTGGAAGGGCACAACAATACCATACCATGTTATTCCAAAGGTAAAATAATACCACAAAATAAAGTCATTTCAATACCAAGTTGAGGTCTTCTGGAGTTTTTAACATTGCTTGAATACCAAAACTTGGTATTGTCATGGTTTTAATTTTAGGTATTCCCGCGCCCTTGGAAAATCATATTTTGGTATTCCTGTGGTCTTCCACAAACATGATATTGGTTTGATTTCATGGTATTTTATCATCTATTACTGGGCAACCAAGAGCACATTTTGGTCGCTGGTATTTGCACAAGTAATACCAAAATTTGCTATTTTCATACCATTTTTAGTGCAGCAGTTGCAGTTAGTGAAAAAAACGTAAATGATCCTTATGCAACAACCAAATCTACTCACCTGATGATTCCATGTTGTTTTTAGTGATATTCTTCACCACACCGAATGCATTTGTCATTGATGAACGGCTGTACTTGAAGTTCTTGAAGCTTCTGAAAAATAACAAGATTGAAAAATAAGTATTATTAAAATGAAACTGGATTGAAATTCACCAAAATTCAATAATCTGTTGATTGACTCGTTTTTCAAAGTATTTGGTTATCCCAACTTAGAAAAATTTCAACGTTTTTGAAAAAAATATTAGTGGGTATATCACAAAAAAAAATTTAAATCAGCTTTAAAATTTTTGGGTTTCAAGTCATTTTAGCGCAAAATTAATTATCTCGTCAAAAATAAAAAAAAAATCCATAGTTTCAGAGAAAATTGATGAAACCTTTCAATACCAAAATAATACCAAAATGTGGCATCCTGACTCAGAAAATTTTCCACAATTTCAAGTCATTTCAAAAATGTTTAAAATCACGTTTTAAATTTCCGGTTTTCAATGAAAGCATTCGCTTTGAGACCTCGTTTTAGCGCAAAATTAATTATTTTGTCAAAATTGGTCAAAATTTCCCCATAGTTTCAGAGGAAATTGATAAAACACTTTAATACCAAAATAATACCAAAATGTGGCATCCTGACTTAGAAAACTTTCCACAATTTCAAGTCATTTCTGTAGGGGGTATATCAAAAATATTTAAAATCAAGTTTGAAATTTCCGGTTTTCAATGAAAGCATTCGCTTTGAGACTTCGTTTTAGCGCAAAATTAATTATTTTGTCAAAATTGGTCAAAATTTTCCCATAATTTCAGAGGAATTTGATAAAACACTTTAATACCAAAATAATACCAAAATGTGCCATCCTGACTTAGAAAACTTTCCACAATTTCAAGTCATTTCTGTAGGGGGTATATCAAAAATGTTTAAAATCAAGTTTGAAATTTTCGGTTTTCAATGAAAGCATTCGCTTTGAGACATCATTTAAGCGCAAAATTAATTATTTTGTCAAAATTGGTCAACATTTTCCCATAGTTTCAGAGGAAATTGATAAAACACCTTAATACCAAAATAATACCAAAATGTGCCATCCTGACTTAGAAAATTTTCCACAATTTTAAGTCATTTCTGTAGGGGGTATATCAAAAATGTTTAAAACCAAGTTTGAAATTTCCGGTTTTCAATGAAAGCATTCGCTTTGAGACATCATTTAAGCGCAAAATTAATTATTTTGTCAAAATTGGTCAAAATTTTCCCAAAGTTTCAGAGGAATTTGATAAAACACTTTAATACCAAAATAATACCAAAATGTGCCATCCTGACTTAGAAAATTTTCCACAATTTTAAGTAATTTCTGTAGGGGGTATGTCAAAAATGTTTAAAATCAAGTTTGAAATTTCCGGTTTTCAATGAAAGCATTCGCTTTGAGATTGCTTTGAGACATCATTTTAGCGCAAAATTAATTATTTTGTCAAAATTGGTCAAAATTTTCCCATAGTTTCAGAGGAATTTGGTAAAACACTTTAATACCAAAATAATACCAAAATGTGGTGTTCGACCATTGACAAATTCTGCAATTTTGCAATATCAAAACAATACCTTAAATTGGTATGATACCACATTTTGCTCTTGCATAATCCTTAAGACAAATTTTTAAGGGTCCAGGAATACCAAAATTTGGTATTGATACCAGAGAAAGGTATTATTACGCATTTCCCTTGTTATTTACCCATGCTCGGGTAGGAATTGCGGACACTTCCAGCTTTTGTGCTGGCCTAGTCCGCACACGTCGCACGTCTGTGCCGGCTCTCTTCCGGCGGTCATGGCCATTTGCTGCTGACCCGGGTTGTCCTTTGCGTTCTGCCCGGGTGGCTTCTTGGTGGGATGTGACGAGTCCTTCTCGTCAGCGATCTTGCATGTGTCGATGATTGTCTTGGGCTTCTCGATCTTGTGGTTGTTCTCGGACCGTTCACCATGCGGGATGGTAAACTCCGGTCGTACCCGATCTTCCGTGTCCAGCTGCTCTGTCAGCAGCTTCCCGGAACGCTTCTGGGCCTCGTTGGCGCCTCCGACGACCTTAGTGGTTCTTGGGTTCGTTGTCTCGTCCACCCATTGTGGTACACCAGGCGTGTACGCATTTCTTCGTCGTGTGGGCTGGCTCACCTTTAGCAACTTTTCTTCGATGACCGTTAGGACCTCCGTGTGCAAGTCATCGAAGGCGTCGTGGAGAGCATCCTGCTCGTCCCGTAAGGTTGCCGAGACCATGCCGAGGATTTGACCGTATGCCGTGTGCCCGAGCATGGGTAAATAACAAGGGAAATGCGTAATAATACCTTTCTCTGGTATCAATACCAAATTTTGGTATTCCTGGACCCTTAAAAATTTGTCTTAAGGATTATGCAAGAGCAAAATGTGGTATCATACCAATTTTAGGTATTGTTTTGATATTGCAAAATTGCAGAATTTGTCAATGGTCGAACACCACATTTTGATATTATTTTGGTATTACTGTATTTTATCAAATTCCTCTGAAACTATGGGAAAATTTTGACCAATTTTGACAAAATAATTAATTTTGCGCTAAAATGATGTCTCAAAGCGAATGCTTTAATTGAAAACCGGAAATTTCAAACATGATTTTAAACATTTTTGATATACCCCCTACAGAAATGACTTGAAATTGTGCACGGAAAGGGGATCCATCGCCAAATCGCGATAAAGTTCGCTAAAACTAGCGAAAAATGTCGCTAATTTCTCAGCCTGCACAAAAATTACCTAGAATCGCTATTTTTTTTCGCTGGTTTGGAAACCGATGAAATTCTACCAAACCAGTGAAAAAACACTGGTTTGGTGAAAAATGTCGCTGTTTGGGGATCAGTTTTGCTAGAATCAGAAAATTTTCTCGCTGGTTTGGAAAAAGCGGCAGGGCACCAAAATCAACCAGGAGATTATTGTACTGGTTTTGGGAAACAATTCGCTGGTCCAGCGGATTTCTTCACTGACCAGTGTTCTTTTACGCTGGATCAGCGTTTTCTATCGCTGACGTCCGGGTTTTTTTCCGGCGGCAGCAGCTCGTACCAAAATCAACCAGTAGATTATTGTGCTGGTTTTGGGAAACAATTCGCTAGTCCAGCGGATTTTTTCACTGAACTGGTGTTCCTTCACGCTGGATCAGCGTTTTCTATCGCTGACGTCCGGGTTTTTTTTCCGCGGCAGCAGCTCGTACCAAAATCAACCAGGAGATTATTCTACTGGTTCCGGCAAAAAATCCGCTGGTTCAGCGAATGTTTCCACTGGACCAGTGTTTTTTGCACTGGATCAGCGTTTTTTATCACCGACGTTTGTTTTTTTGTTTTGGCGGCAGAAGCCTATGCCAAAATAAACCAGGTTGTACTTACTTGCCACAGCACAAACTGTTCCGCGGCCATGGTCAAGTTCCTCGCCTACGATTCTTGCTGCCACCTGCGACAATTTGTGCACTCATCTATGCAGCAGTACAAATACATCTCCAGCTTCACTGCACCGTATTTTTCTGCTGCGAGAACTTTATGGAAACGTGCTTCTTTTCATTGAAAAGAACCTCACCTGTTGAGTATGTATTTTAATGCTGAACACTTGATGCAGAACTTTTTCATGCTTTTTTGTTTTGAAAATACCCTAAAGCAATTCGATTGCCACAAATCGCTTCCGAACGTGAACAATAACAAACATTTATGACGGCTGTCGGAAGAATGTGTATCAAACCAGCGAAAACTTTCGCTGAAAAGAAACCGTTTCGAAATAACAAACCAGCGAAACCAAGTTGCTGGATTTGATTTCGCGCAGCCACCTTTTCAGCGAAAAATTTCGCTGGTTTAGAGAAAAATTTCGCTGATATCAGCAAAACCAACCCAGCAAAATTCGGTCGCTGGTTTGGCGATCGATCCCCTTTCCGTGTGGAAAATTTTCTAAGTCAGGATGGCACATTTTGGTATTATTTGGGTATTAAAGTGTTTTATCAAATTTCTCTGAAACTATGGGATTTTTTTTACCAATTTGGACAAGATAATAAATTTTGCGCTAAAATGACTTAAAAAAAATGTTAAAGCTGGTTTTAACATTTTTTGATATACCTGTACAGAACCGGATGGGCCGGATCACGCTGGAGAGTTCCGGAGGAAATCAAACACCGCGAAGGGTAGATTTTAAAAACGAACTTTTATTCGCCACTCGCAAACAGACCGAACTTCTCCAACGGACACTTTATTGGGAACCGGATGGGGGCCGAATCACTCTGGCTAGTTCCGGAGAGAATTGAAACCGCGACACGTAGAGTTAAAAAACACAAACTTTATTCCTCTACTCGTACACGAAACTACATGTAACATACATGGATCAGATCGGTGCATCTTCGCGCCACCGATCGCAGTAAGCTGGGAGGGTTAATATGGTGAGAGTGGGACCACAGAGAAAATTTAAATTATAGAGAAACAGCGACTTCAGAACTGCCACCTAAACAGGCGAGAATTAGTACGCGCGGGGTAGCACCAGCCGCGCGTACCACAGTACATCATTAGTCGTCTCTTTTGCTTACCTCTACCAATGGAACACCTGACGGGGTGTTTCACCAAACTGCCGCCAGGTTCGCATATGTTTTACGCCAAATCCCTCTGATGGTACATTCGATGAACTAAATTTTAACCGATAGATTGCACCACTGTGACGTAAACAGTTACCGTACGGAGTAGTAACATTGGTTTTAAATAAATTTAATCAAATTCTTCATTTTTTTAAAAAAATTAAGCCTACACCCAAAGTAAAAATATATCTCAAAATCTGCAACATTGGATTTGCTGCAGAAAATGTCATATTTTATAACATTTTTTGCAGCAAGCCCGTAGATCATTTTTGCCCGCGTGTAAACATGTCAGCGATCTGCAGTTCTCACCAACACATATAATGCTGGCCCGTCCCCGAGCAACACTCCAAAGAGAAGCATATGTTGGTGCTCTTTCACTCTATTTTCATCAAGCGTCCATGGCGCGGTGGTAGCGTGTCGGATCAATAACCAAGAAGTTGGTGGTTCAATCCTCGTTCTGCTAAGTGTTTTTTTTTGTGAAATACAACCAAAAAGCCGTCGGTAAAGTCGATAATTGTCGGTAACGGGCAAAAATGTCATACCCCTTGAAATTGTGGAAAATTTTCTAAGTCAGGATGGCACATTTTGGTATTAAAGTGTTTTATCAAATTCCTCTGAAACTATGGGAAAATGTTGACCAATTTTGACAAAATAATTAATTTTGCGCTAAAATGATGTATCAAAGCAAATGCTTTAATTGAAAACCGGAAATTTCAAACTTGATTTTAAAAATTTTTGATATACCCCCTACAGAAATGACTTGAAATTGTGGAAAATTTTCTAAGTCAGGATGGCACATTTTGGTATTATTTTGGTATTAAAGTGTTTTATCAAATTCCTCTGAAATTATGGGAAAATTTTGACCAATTTTGACAAAATAGTTAATTTTGGGCTAAAATGATGTCTCAAAGCGAATGCTTTCATTGAAAACCGGAAATTTCAAACTTGGTTTTAAACATTTTTGATGTACCCCCTAAAGCAATGACTTGAAACTGTGGAAAATTTTCTAAGTCAGGATGCCACATTTTGGTATTGAAAGGTTTCATCAATTTTGTCTGAAACTATGGATTTTTTTTTTACTTGATAATTAATTTTGCGCTAAAATGACTTGAAACCCAAAAATGTTAAATCTGATTTTTTTTTGTGATATACCCACTAATATTTTTTTCAAACGCGTTGAAATTTCTCTAAGTCGGGATAACCAAATACTTTGAAAAACGAGTCAATCAACATATTATTGAATTTTGGTGAATTTCAATCCAGTTTCATTTTAATAATACTTATTTTTCAATCTTGTTATTTTTCAGAAGCTTCAAGAACTTCAAGCACAGGCCGTTCATCAATGACAAATGCATTCGGTGTGGTGAAGAATATCACTAAGAACAACATGGAATCATCAGGTGAGTAGATTTGGCTGTTGCATATGGATCATTTCCGTTTTTTTCACTAACTGCAACTGCTGCACTAAAAATGGTATGAAAATACAAAATTTTGGTATTACTTGTGCGAATACCAGCGACCAAAATGTGCTCTTGGTTGCCCACACAGAAAAAAAAATCATGGTAACATTACATCTGGGAAGGGGTACATCTTTTATGTCAGAAAAAAAAGGTGAAATTTTACCTCTGGAAATGTGTAATTTTATCACTTTTCTGTTGTAATGTCACTTTTTCAGTCTAAATTGAGGTAAAATTACATCATAAAAGAGGTAATATTCAACCTTCCAAAATTAAAGCTTCCAAATTTACATTATTTTTTTCTGTGCAGTAATAGATGGTAAAAAACCATGAAATCATACCAAAATCATGTTTGTGGAAGACCACAGGAATACCAAAATATGACTTTCCAAGGGCGCGGGAATACCTAAAATTAAAACTATGGCAATACCAAGTTTTGGTATTCAAGCACACAGAAAAAAAAATCATGGTAATATTATATCTGGGAAGGGGTATATCTTTTATGTCAGAAAAAATTTGTAATTTTACCTCTGGAAATGTGTAATTTTACCACTTTTCTGGTGTAATGCCACTTTTTCAGTCTAAATTGAGGTAAAATTACATCATAAAAGGGGTAATATTCAATCTTCCAAAATTACAGCTTCCAAATTTACATTATTTTTTACTGTGCAATGTTCAAAAATCCAGAAGACCTCAAGTTGGTATTAAAATGATTTTATTTTGTGCTATTATTTTACCTTTGGAATAACATGGTTTGGTATTAGGGTAATTCTCCGCCAACTCACACAGCAGTTGCCCCGACCCCTCTTCGATTTGCGTGAAACTTTGTCCTAAGGGGTAACTTTTGTCCCTGATCACGAATCCGAGGTCCGTTTTTTGATATCTCGTGACGGAGGGGCGGTACGACCCCTTCCATTTTTGAACATGCGAAAAAAGAGGTGTTTTTCAATAATTTGCAGCCTGAAACGGTGATGAGATAGAAATTTGGTGTCAAAGGGACTTTTATGTAAAATTAGACGCCCGATTTGATGGCGTACTCAGAATTCCGAAAAAACGTATTTTTCATCGAAAAAAACACTAAAAAAGTTTTAAAAATTCTCCCATTTTCCGTTACTCGACTGTAAAAAATTTTGAAACATGTCATTTTATGGGAAATTTAATGTACTTTTCGAATCTACATTGTCCCAGAAGGGTCATTTTTTCATTTAGAACAAAATTTTTCATTTTAAAACCCCTTATGTCTATATATCAAATTTTTTGTAATTGTCTGCTCTACAACTTTGTAGAACATTGTTACACTCTAAAAAATAACCCTGCAAAGTTAGAAAAAACACGAAATTTTAAAATGAAAAATTTTGTTCTAAATGAAAAAATGACCCTTCTGGGACAATGTAGATTCGAAAAGTACATTAAATTTCCCATAAAATGACATGTTTCAAAATTTTTTACAGTCGAGTAACGGAAAATGGGAGAATTTTTAAAACTTTTTTAGTGTTTTTTTCGATGAAAAATACGTTTTTTCGGAATTCTGAGTACGCCATCAAATCGGGCGTCTAATTTTACATAAAAGTCCCTTTGACACCAAATTTCTATCTCATCACCGTTTCAGGCTGCAAATTATTGAAAAACACCTCTTTTTTCGCATGTTCAAAAATGGAAGGGGTCGTACCGCCCCTCCGTCACGAGATATCAAAAAACGGACCTCGGATTCGTGATCAGGGACAAAAGTTACCCCTTAGGACAAAGTTTCACGCAAATCGAAGAGGGGTCGGGGCAACTTTTCCCGATTTCGTGTGAGTTGGTAGAGAATTACCCATTATTGTGCCCTTCCACATACAAGATTTTGGTATGATTTCATGGTATTTTACCATCTATTACTGGGCAACCAAGAGCACATTTTGGTCGCTGTTATTTGCCCAAGTAATACCAAAATTTGGTATTCCCGTGTTATTTACCCCTGCTCGGGAGCATGGGTAAATAACAAGGGAAATGCGTAATAATACCTTTCTCTGGTATCAATACCAAATTTTGGTATTCCTGGACCCTTTAAAATTTGACTTGAGGATTATGCAAGAGCAAAATGTGGTATCATACCAATTTAAGGTATTGTTTTGATATTGCAAAATTGCAGAATTTGTCAATGGTCGAACACCACATTTTGATATTCTTTTGGTATTAAAGTGTTTTACCAAATTCCTCTGAAACTATGGGAAAATGTTGACCAATTTTGACAAAATAATTAATTTTGCGCTTAAATGATGTCTCAAAGCGAATGCTTTCATTGAAAACCGAAAATTTCAAACTTGATTTTAAACATTTTTGATATACCCCCTACAGAAATGACTTGAAATTGTGGAATGTTTTCTAAGTCAGGATGGCACATTTTGGTATTATTTTGGTATTAAAGTGTTTTATCAAATTCCTCTGAAACTATGGGAAAATTTTGACCAATTTTGACAAAATAATTAATTTTGCGCTAAAACGAGGTCTCAAAGCGAATGCTTTCATTGAAAACCGGAAATTTCAAACTTGATTTTAAATATTTTGGTATTCCTGGACCCTTAAAAATTTGTCTTGAGGATTATGCAAGAGCAAAATGTGGTATCATACCAATTTAAGGTATTGTTTTGGTATTGCAAAATTGCAGAATTTGTCAATGGTCGAACACCACATTTTGATATTCTTTTGGTATTAAAGTGTTTTACCAAATTCCTCTGAAACTATGGGAAAATTTTGACCAATTTTGACAAAATAATTAATTTTGCGCTAAAATGATGTCTCAAAGCAATCTCAAAGCGAATGCTTTCATTGAAAACCGGAAATTTCAAACTTGATTTTAAACATTTTTGATATACCCCCTACAGAAATTACTTAAAATTGTGGAAAATTTTCTAAGTCAGGATGGCACATTTTGGTATTATTTTGGTATTAAAGTGTTTTATCAAATTCCTCTGAAACTATGGGAAAATTTTGACCAATTTTGACAAAATAATTAATTTTGCGCTAAAATGATGTCTCAAAGCGAATGCTTTCATTGAAAACCGGAAATTTCAAACTTGATTTTAAACATTTTTGATATACCCCCTACAGAAATGACTTAAAATTGTGGAAAATTTTCTAAGTCAGGATGGCACATTTTGGTATTATTTTGGTATTAAGGTGTTTTACCAAATTCCTCTGAAACTATGGGAAAATGTTGACCAATTTTGACAAAATAATTAATTTTGCGCTTAAATGATGTCTCAAAGCGAATGCTTTCATTGAAAACCGAAAATTTCAAACTTGATTTTAAACATTTTTGATATACCCCCTACAGAAATGACTTGAAATTGTGGAATGTTTTCTAAGTCAGGATGGCACATTTTGGTATTATTTTGGTATTAAAGTGTTTTATCAAATTCCTCTGAAACTATGGGAAAATTTTGACCAATTTTGACAAAATAATTAATTTTGCGCTAAAACGAGGTCTCAAAGCGAATGCTTTCATTGAAAACCGGAAATTTCAAACTTGATTTTAAATATTTTTGATATACCCCCTACAGAAATGACTTGAAATTGTGGAAAGTTTTCTAAGTCAGGATGCCACATTTTGGTATTATTTTGGTATTAAAGTGTTTTATCAATTTCCTCTGAAACTATGGGAAAATTTTGACCAATTTTGACAAAATAATTAATTTTGCGCTAAAACGAGTTCTCAAAGCGAATGCTTTCATTGAAAACCGGAAATTTAAAACGTGATTTTAAACATTTTTGAAATGACTTGAAATTGTGGAAAATTTTCTAAGTCAGGATGCCACATTTTGGTATTATTTTGGTATTGAAAGGTTTCATCAATTTTCTCTGAAACTATGGATTTTTTTTTATTTTTGACGAGATAATTAATTTTGCGCTAAAATGACTTGAAACCCAAAAATGTTAAAGCTGATTTAAATTTTTTTTTTGTGATATACCCACTAATATTTTTTTCAAAAACGTTGAAATTTTTCTAAGTTGGGATAACCAAATACTTTGAAAAACGAGTCAATCAACAGATTATTGAATTTTGGTGAATTTCAATCCAGTTTCATTTTAATAATACTTATTTTTCAATCTTGTTATTTTTCAGAAGCTTCAAGAACTTCAAGTACAGCCGTTCATCAATGACAAATGCATTCGGTGTGGTGAAGAATATCACTAAAAACAACATGGAATCATCAGGTGAGTAGATTTGGTTGGTGCATAAGGATCATTTACGTTTTTTTCACTAACTGCAACTGCTGCACTAAAAATGGTATGAAAAAAGCAAATTTTGGTATTACTTGTGCAAATACCAGCGACCAAAATGTGCTCTTGGTTGCCCAGTAATAGATGATAAAATACCATGAAATCAAACCAATATCATGTTTGTGGAAGACCACAGGAATACCAAAATATGATTTTCCAAGGGCGCGGGAATACCTAAAATAAAACCATGACAATACCAAGTTTTGGTATTCAAGCAATGTTCAAAATCCAGAAGACCTCAACTTGGTATTGAAATGATTTTATTTTGTGGTATTATTTTACCTTTGGAATAACATGGTATGGTATTGTTGTGCCCTTCCACATACAAGCTTTTGGTATGATTTCATGGTATTTTACCATCTATTACTGGGCAACCAAGGGTACATTTTGGTCGCTGTTATTTGCCCAAGTAATACCAAAATTTGGTATTCCCGTGTTATTTACCCCTGCTCGGGCGGTACGCATCGTACGCGGCTTCTACGTCCTTCTGGCACGTCTTCAACGTGGCCCATGTAAGCGTCGTGGCACTTGCCACGCTTTCAAGTATAGTGGTGAGCTTACCTTGAGCCAGCTCACGCTGATGGACGATCTCGCTGAACCGCTCCATCTTCTTCGCACTTGCTGCTACGCTGGGGATCACGCAGTGCTCGTTGTTACCGGACTTGCCGCCGGTCTTCTACGATGTGGCCGCCTCCTCCGATTTCACCAGCCTCTCCGGTGGCTTCTTCGGGCAAAGCGCTTTGGCCACCGATGCTACAGTCGCAGGGCACTGAGCTCGGAACGGCTGCTGGAACCGTTCACTTTGTCACTTTGGGGTTCTTCTTCCCGCTTCACTCGTACTTTGCGCAGAACTTCCAGAACCAGTTTCCAGAACGTTCTGCGCACCTTTTCCGGAACCACTTTCGCGGAAGTCTTTTAGCGTTCACTGTCGGGACCAGTTCCCGAAAGCGTCTTCTCTTACTTTTTGAGCTTCTTCGCTTCCGGACCACTTCGCGGAAGGTTTCTGCTCCTCTTCTTTGGAGTTTACTTCCAGGACCACTTCCCGAAAGCTTCTTCCGACTCTGCCTGCTACCTCCGCTTCTTCTTCTCTGGAGTCGACGCGTCCTTACTCAGCGCCGCTCCCGGGAGTTGTTGCAGGCACCTTAGGGCAGTTTCCGGCACAAGAGGGACACCAACGATCGGACCCAGTGTCCGAACCAAGCACGGAAAACAGCCAAGTCTGTAATCGCGGTACTTGGGGGAACTTTGTGTCCTCTTGGCCGGAACTTCACTTCACTTGAACCTTCTTTCCGGAACCTTTTTCCGGCTTCAGAAGGTTCTGGACGCATCCAAGATGGCGTCGCTTAGCACTTTTCACACTTGCTCTTCGGACGCATTCTGGTCGATTCCAAAATGGCGTTGCACTTTTGCGCTGGGCACTTTTCTTCAAAATGGCGTCTTTTTTCACAGGCTCATTTTTTCAGCCAAGATGGCGTCCTTTTCCACTTTCTTCGCGGCGTCTTTTTCCACTCTGGGCCTTTTGCCCACTTGCCGCGATAAAAACGACCCTCCACCTTGCACTGTCTCCACACTCCCGGTTCACCATATCCGGCTCGTTTGGACCATGTTCGGAGCGGACTGTATTTTTTCACACAAACTTCCGGCGGACTTGGGGAACCAGTTTGGAGGGTCGGAAGTATCGCAAACTCAAACACAACACTAGAATTTTCTCTAAACTATTCTATTAACTAAACATTACTTAATTTTAGTGGTAAAAACTAGCGTCTCTTCCGACGATCGCGACGACTTAGCTCTACGTCCAACCGGTTCGGCTGCTTGCGATAGACTTGTTCCGACGCGCAGGTATCTCGTTGTCCTCTTTCGTTGCGCGCCAAAATCCTTCACGAACGTCTTCGTGCGCCGTTCGTTCTCCCTCTCTTTCTCTCTCTCTCGCTAAGGCCGTCATCAACGGCGCGCTGTTGCCAGCCGCGCGCACGTCGTTGCGCGCGTTTTTCTCGTTGTTGGCAACGACGCAGACTGGGTTGCCAACTTCTTTTCGATTGTCATCGCAGCAAGCGCTGTGCTGCCAAAACATCAAAATTTTCTTCGAGCTGATGCTGTCAGGCTCGAACATTATTTATTATTTATTATTATTTTATATGAATCAAATCGACACATCAAGAACAAGTAAGCGCACATGTAGATTACGAAGATGCCCAGGTGATCACGCAGCTTGATCTAGGCTCGAAGGAAGGTCGATGAATGCCTCGAGGAGTTCCTGGCGGCCTTCCAGATGAACAGCCTGATATTATGACGACGGCGCGATTTGCGACAAAAACGGCTCCGACTTGTCTTCTTCTTCATCGTCCTTAGCGGAATCGGTGCTAGGTGCTCCGAAAGTACCTGCTTGTACTTTTGCTTGCCCGAGCTGAGTATGATGTCGCGCACGTTGAGCTCGTCGAGGATAAAGTTCACGAGGGATTTGATGTCGTCCAGAAATTCCTTGTTGACGATGACCTCCGTCATCGGGTACTTGATGGGGACGGTTCTACGATCGCGCATAACACAGGTCAACTTGACGACGGCCTGCATCCGAGAAAAGGCACGCTCAATCGGCAGGTTGATGTACTTCATGTTTGAAGTAACGCTTTCATCTCCTTGGCCACAAACTCCAGCAGCGACTCCTTGAACGACGTAATCCACACGTCCATCACGTTCGTCGAGCGCTTGCTTGCGTGACGACCCGCGTCATATCGATAAACAATCTTGTTGAACCACAGCAGGAACACGTCCTTGATGTCGTCTTCCTTGAAGCTGAAAGATGCATCATTATTAGCAACGACTTCTAGAGAAACGCTCAAGATATCAAACTCACCGCAAATTCTCCGCGCGCACAACCGACGAATTGATGAGGTACTGCCGCAGCGTGTCCGCTTCGTACTTGTGCAACATCGCCATCGTCACCTTCAGCTTCTGTCCCTCCACTAGGCCACCGTTCATCAGGGCCATGGCCTTGGCGGCATCGGCCGCCTCCACGTACTGGACGTAACCGAAACCCTTGGAGCGACCAGTTTCCTTGTCCATCACCAGCCGTAACGGTTCCGAACAGAGCGAATTATGCCGCCAGCTGCTGGATGTTGATGGTCCGCTTCAGATATCCCACAAACAGAACCTTTCCCTTGGTGGATTCCTTCGGGGCCTTGGCCTTTGTAGCAGCGGGACTGGCAATCGGAGCAGGAGCCTCTCGACCTCGAGACGGGGCGCCTCGACGGATTCCGGCGGTTAGAGCGGTCATTCGCACGAGATCATCATCCGTAAAGGTGGCCAAAATCAATCCGACTGGACGTGTCATCGTACCGAGCCTGAATTGACCTAAATTGTTTAAATTTCTCAAGCATTTAAATTTTTTAGCAAACTTACGTAGAACTACAGCAGGAACTCGTCCCGCAGCCGCTTCCGCCCCGTATTTGTGCACCACCTTCACCGGGTCCGGGTAGTTCTTCTTGCGCTTGCTCATCTTCTGCCCGTCGGCGGCCAGCACCAGTCCGGTGCAGTTCAGGTTCTTGAAAAGGGGCGTCGAGATGACGAACAGCGTGTAGGATCGCGCGTCTGATCGATTCCCTCGGGAAGTTGTTGGTCAGGTAGTCGGCGGCGTTCTCGAACGGGCCATCAAACACCTCAAAATGTGCTTTCAGCACGGGATTTCCCGGCACGGCGGAAGGAAATTCGATGTGATCGATGCCGATGTGACTTTTTGACGGACACATTCAACACAAAAAAAAAGTTTGACAGATCTAGCTGTCAAGACCGGGGAGAGAAAGAGAAAACATGATGATGGCGGCTGCTGTCACGCTGGTAGTAAACGATTTAAAAAATGTATGGGGGAAATCAATTTAAATTCAATATCTTTCAAATTAGAGATCGATTAGGGATAAAACTTGACCTGGTAAAAGCTATTTTTTTTGTGAATCAGCAGGTCAAATTTTGATACCCTGCGATTTGTAGTTGCTGAAATATTCATAAAAAAGTAAATTTCTCAGAACAAATTTGAATTTCTTACCACCAAATGAACAGCGCCATCTATGAGAAATTTTGGCCCGTCGGGTAATCCATTCTTTACAATACCCATTACGATTTTTTTTTAAATTGTTGAAATTTCTAACCAAATACTTTGAAAAACGAGTCAATCGAAAGATTATTGAATTTTGGTGAATTTCAATCCAGTTTCATTTTAATAACACTTATTTTTCAATCTTGTTATTTTTCAGAAGCTTCAAGAACTTCAAGCACAGGCCGTTCATCAATGACAAATGCATTCGGTGTGGTGAAGAATATCACTAAGAACAACATGGAATCATCAGGTGAGTAGATTTGGCTGTTGCATATGGATCATTTCCGTTTTTTCACTAACTGCAACTGCTGCACTAAAAATGGTATGAAAATACCAAATTTTGGTATTACCTATGTTCGGGTGGTAATTAAAAACCAAATTTTTGTCCAGCAGTCGTATCGCGACAGCTTCAAAACTAGAATTAAGTATTTTTATTTAGAGTTATCCAAACCTACTTGCAGGCCAAGTGCGAATGATGCTGATGATACCTCTTCAGTTGACGCTCAGGCGAGGAACATCCTGGAAGGAGCGTCACTGACTACGTCCGTAGTCCTGTTAGATCATACTTGATCAAGACAGTATAGCTCTGGTTCCTTGCAAGTGTCCTATTTTCTTACCTCCACGTTGGCTTGGTATTCATGATGACCTAGCTGGTGGCCTGTGGAAACGGATCGTAAACCTTTGACCACCGCGGGTCAAAGTCGAGACGGCTAAAAGAAAGGGGCGCGACAATGTGGGAAAGGGAAGTAATTTGTGATTGTAGACGGTATTGTTTTGATTCGCAGTATGTTGAGTCAACTGCTGTGGATGTACCTGAGCATCGCAGAACGGGGTTTCTCTTCTTTCCATTTCATCTACCACCTATCTTCTGTTTATTTTGTTTCACTGATTTTCTAACGCGGCTCTGTTTACTATCCTCCATTTGATTTCGATTTTACTCATTTGATTCTCTTATTTCTCAACGCTTTTTCACTCTATTTTACCAATTGATGCTGCTGTAACATACTTTCTGCTTTCCCTGCTTTCCCCCTTCCTAATCAATCAATCAATCAATCAATCCTTAATTTGGCAGTCAATTTTGTTTATCATGTGCCTTTTCTTTATTTGTCTATTTGAATAATTCAATATTCATTTTGGGCCAATATCCAAATTTGGGCCTATAAATTGCCCTCAATACAATCTAAGCTTGTTTTTTACCTCTATTTATTAATTATTGTTAATTTCTTTATCTACTTCATAAATTACTATCTTTCTTTTACTATTGATTCTTCAAATAGTATATTTCTTTCACTGTCCATTGTTTTCAATCTTTACCCTTTTCTTCAAACAAATGAGGTTCGAGCCCTTACTCATTTTTTGGAGTGATCAAAGAATTAACACAAATATTACTATTGTACTTTTGAAAAACTTTTATAAAATGCTTAGGACCAAAATTGTAACAAAACACCGCGACAAAAGAAATAGCAACATAAAAACACGACTCAACACTAGGAAAGATTTCAGGAGAAAACAAAACACAGTAAAATAACAACTAGTTTTTGAATTCAAACTAAAAATAAAACAGTTTTTGCTTTAATGAAAGTTGTTAGGCACACTATAAATGATTAGGCGCTTATACTTACATCAAACCCTACGTAATGTACCACCCCCGGCCGAGTTAAAATGCGTAACCGGAAAAGAAGGTGTGCATGCCTGGCACGAACACTCAAAGCGTGTTCTAGCGTGCTGCTCGTACTGACTCAGAGCAAGGGTGAGATGTAGGTGTAAGGGCAGTGCGTGTTCGTTGGGAACCTAGTGCATAAGATCGGTCAAGGCCCGTTCTTACACTGAAAATTGCGAATTGCGAATTGCGAATTTTAATTATCCAAACCTACTTAATTGGTCTTCCTTTCCCGATTGACTCCTTTCCTTCCCGACTCCTCTTCCTCTTCCTGTCCTTCGTTCCTTCCTTCCACTCTTCCTACATTTGTGTGTAAGTTTTATTAATATTTGTTTTCTTCTTTTTAGGTTAAAACTCACGCTTGATCGATCCGGTACAAAGCTGTACCAAGTGACGGTGCGATTCTAGTGGAGATCCAGGTGCGTAACTACAGGAAGGTTTTTCTAGTTTTAGACTAACAATTTCTCATTTTTCTTCTTCTACTTACAGTTTTAGCAGCAGAAATCAAGTTAGCGTCTAGCTACGGTAGCAACGATTGGACGATTGCTTGATATATCCTAGGTAAGTAATTTTGTTTAAGTTTCATACATGAAAACAACTAATATTTCTTTTTCTTTACTTACAGGTGTGTAAATTGGAGTTTTCAATAAATTCAATCTACTTTCACAACGAAATATGCTTTTTTTTTCGCGCAACTAACCGAAAGAAAATATCCCGCACTAAATTCCCTTACTCTTCGCAAATGGTGACTTGCAACGTGTGTCTTGAAGCTGGGTGTCACACACGCACTTTGTTTTTGCTTGCTCCTCCTTTTCGCGTGTGTTGACAGCCAAGACGGTGTCGGACGATTGCACCGTCGCCGTCACACCGCATGGCAGTGTTCCCATCTTGGCGGTCGCAACACCCCAGCCCGTAACATCCGTCGGGCATTCCAGCACGTCGGATTTACCGTCCATTATCTCCAACACCGCTAAGTTCGCTACGGCTCTCCTGTTGACCTTCCCGTCCGCACTCCTCACGTCCGCTTGCCGAACTCGCCCGTCCGACCCCTTGAAGACCTCCTCCACTCGACCTCGTACCCAGCTCTTCCGGTTCTTGCCGTCAACCACGAACACCAGGTCTCCAGCTTCGAGCGGCTTCCGATCCTCGAACCACTTCGGGCGCCGGTTAAGCGATGGCAGGTATTCCTTCGACCACCGCTCCCACATCTTGCCCGCCAGCTGCTGACTCCGCTTGTAGACATCTCGCAGTGCAGCAGCGGTGTCCACCGTCTCGTCCACTTTGAGGTCCGCGCTCGTTACCGTCCCGCGCAGGAAGTGGTTTGGCGTGATGGCTTCTTCTTCAGCGGAATCTTGAGGGACGTACGTCAACGGCCGAGTGTTGATCATGTCTTCGGCCTCGGCCAAAGATGTCGAGAGAATTTCGTCGGTCAGCTTTCGTCCGTCGTCAAGTGCGCGCAACGCCTCCTTCACCGATCGCACCATCCGTTCCCAGGCCCCGCCCATGTGGGGCGTCCCCGGTGGAATAAAGGACCATGAAGTGGTCGGTGACGTCATCTGCTCCGCGCACTCCTTGTTGATCTCCTTCGTCATCGCCGCGTCCGCTCCCCGAAAGCACGTAGCGTTGTAGGAGAACACTTTCTCTGGAACGCCGCGTTTGCACGCGAACCTCCGGAGGGCCATCAGGCACGATTGCGGGGTGAGGCTATGGACCACTTCGAGATGCACCGCCCTGACCGCTAAGCACGTGAAGACTGCGATCCAGCGTTTCTCTCTGCGGCGCCCCACCGTGACTTCGACCGGTCCCAAGTAATCGACGCCTACTGCGCTGAACGGTCGCATGGTTGCTGCAGTGCGTTCGACCGGAAGCGGCGCCATTGTTGGGACGAACGGCACGCAACGGTTCACCTTGCACCACACACACTCCTTGACGACCTCCAGGATCGCGGCCCGTGCGTTTGGAATCCAGAACTTCTGGCGCAGCTCGTTGAACACGGTCTCCCGATTCGCGTGACCGTACTTCTCGTGGTAGTGCTGGATGATTTTCTTGGTGACGTCGTGTTTTCGACCCAGGATGATCGGGAATCGCTTGTCGAACGGGATCGATTCGTTCTTCTCCAGCCTCCCACGAACGCGCAGAACCCCATCCTCGTCGAGCACCGGCAGCAGCTTGTAGAGCGGACTTGACCGCTCGATCTTCTCTGGCAACTCACCCTGCTTCAGTTGTAAGTTCTTCGTCAGCACACTCATCTCGTCGGGGAAGCTCTCGAACTGCGCTTGTTTCCACATAATCCTCTCGGCCTTCTGCAGCTCGTCTTGTTGCAGCGGTTGGACATCCGTCTCGTGCTGCGCTTTGACCAGCTTGGCTAGGCGACTCGTGGCCTTTGCAGTCAGTACTGGACGGCCGTCCTTTCTGCGACGACAATTTTCGATGAAGCGTACCGCCGTTGCAGTCACCCTCACCAGCTTTGTCCACGTCGAGACCGCTTCTACATTGACTGTCCCGTGGAACAGTACCACACCTCGTGCGTCTTCATTCGTCTCCTCGATCTGCTCAGGCGGTGAGTCGTGGTCATCCTGCTCGAACAGTATCGCCGGACCGTTCCGCCATTCCGAATCGTTCTGCAGTGGCGGTCCAGGTCCCCACTTCGTGAGAACGTCCGCGATGTTCTTCTTGGAAGGCACCCATCTCCAATCGTCCAGTCTCGTCAGCTCCAGAATCTCCCCGACCCGAAAGGCGACGAACTGCTTGTACTTGTAGGGATCTGCGTGCAACCACGCAAGGACAGTCCTCGAGTCACTCCAGAAAACGGTACGGTTGATCTGCAGCGTGTGAGTTCCGAGGAGCTGCTGGCTAATGCGCGCTCCCATGCACGCCGCCATCAACTCCAGTCGTGGAATTGATTGTCGTTTCAGCGGTGCTACCTTCGATCGCGCCATGACGAGACTGCAGTGAACTTGGCCGTCGATGACCGCGCGTAGATACGCCGCACAACCGTAGGCCAGCTCGCTCGCGTCGCTGAAGATGTGCAGCTCGAGACTCTCGACCGACGTGGACATCGCATCGCCGAAGTAGCTCCGGGGAAAACGAAGTGCTTCGACTTCCGGCAGCAGTGCCGTCCACCGCTTCCACAGAATCCAGGCTTCGTCGTCGATGTCTTGATCCCATCTGCATCCGGTCCGCCACAAATGTTGGATGATGATCTTCCCGTGGATAGTGAACGGCGACAGCAGGCCGAGCGGATCGAAAAATCCCATCACGCAGCTCAGTACGATCCGTTTAGTTGGTCTTTTCCCCTCTTTCAGGTACTTCATCAGTTCTTCGCGGTGCATCACGGCGAAGGCGAATTCGTCCAGCTCCGGGTCCCACCGCACGCCAAGTACGCGTTCGCTGGGTGTTTGCTTGTCCTGGTTCAGCAGCACAGGACTCATCGGCTTCTCTTCGCCCAGAGCAGTCAGCACTTCCGGCGAGTTGGACACCCAGTTGCGGATCTCGAAACCTCCTTGTTTGTGGACGTGGCTCACCTGCTTCGCTCGCTTGACAGCTTCCTCGACGGTGTCAACGCTGTCAAAATAGTCATCGACATAGTGCCGATTGATGATCGCTGCCACGGCGTCCGGGTACTGACCGGCATGCTCTTCCGCATTGCGGTTCTTGACGTACTGCGCCGACGCCGGCGAACTCTTCGACCCGAATGTAGCGACGTCCATCACGTACACTTTCGGCTCTTCGTTGATGTTGTCCCGGAAGAGGAAGCGTTGAGCTTGCTTGTCCCCGGAAATAATCTTTAGCTGGTGGTACATCTCGCGGATGTCCCCGCCGAAATCAACTCGTCGTTCGCGGAACCCACAGATCACCGACACCAGTGGCACAAGCAGATCAGGTCCCTTCGCCAGCATAGAGTTGAGAGAGACTCCATCTACCGTCGCGGCCGCATCCCAGACCAGCCGAACTTTCCCCGGCTTCTTCGGGTCCACCACCACGTTGAGCGGCAGGTAGAACGCTTTGTTGTTGTTTGTTCCGTTCAGTTCCTCCGCGGTGGCTTCATGCGCGTATCCCTTGGCCTGGTGGTCTTCAATCTGCTTCTTGACGTTGTCGTACAGCTCTGGCGAACGCTCAAGTTTCTTCTCCAGCTGCTTCATCCGCTTTACAGCCATCGGGTAGCTGTTCGGGAACTTGACATCGTCGGTTTTCCACAGCAGTCCGGTCTCGAAGCGGTCACCCACGCGACGTGTAGTTTCCTCCATAATCTTCCTCGCACGTTGGTCCTCAACCGACTCCCGCTGCACAGTCACCACCGCTTCTTCCAGCGAATAGTGGCTTTTGAGTAGATCGTGCAGCTCCTCATTCGTCACTTCTTGGTGGCATCCGAGGAAACAGCTCGCGCTCGCCGACTCTGCATCCCGAGGTCCATATACCGTCCAGCCAAGCTTGCACTGGACTGCCACCGGATCGGCAATCGTGCCGACCTTCGTTTCTGCGGTGCGAACGAGTGAATATTATTCAACCCGATCAGCATTCCCGGCCGGCCATCGTACGAATCCACCGGAAGCCCGCGCAAGTGTTCGTAGTGCGCCGAAATTTAGTCAGCGTTCAGGGTTTGACGTGGCAACATCAGCTTTTCCACCGTGCGGACGGATTGCAGCAGCAGCTTCTCGCCATTCGCACCGTTGATCGCCGACGCCCAAATGTTCGTCCGTCTCGAATGCTGTTCAACTCGCGTTATGTTGGCCGTCCACTTGATGGTGAGCTTCTCCTTCGTCCCCAACAGTCCCAAACGGTCAGCTAGACCACCTTCGATCAGGGTGAGGGACGAACCCTCGTCGAGGAACGCGAGCACGGTCATCGATCTCTCACCGCAGTAGATTTTGACCGGAAGCATCCGGAACAGAACGGGACTGGTGGAGGTGATGTGCGCGTTCATGCCAACTGCCCTCGTCTCCGGGTGAAGCAGAGGATTGTGTGGCTCGCGGCACTCTCCGACGTTGCAGCGAAGTTTGAGCTTGCATTGACCGCCGTGTTCATTCAGGCAGCGTTGGCATAATTTCCACTTCGTCGCCATCTTCGCTCGATCCTCATATGGCAGCTTCTTGAAGTCCTCGCATGTCCACAGTCGGTGATCCATGCGCTGGCACACCCTGCACAGCTTTTGTGGCTCTCGCCGTTCTGTACATTCCTCGGCTACGCTGTGGTTGAACAGTGCGGCTTTTTCCTTGTTTCGGCTTCGGCCGCTCGGTCCCGACGCCGCTCTGACGTCCGGCTTGTAGTCCAGGTTGACCGTCGCCTCGCACGTATCCTCGACGATCTTTGAGAGAAAGTTGGTGAGCGTGCGCAGATTTACTTCGCGCTTCTTGCGCTTGTAGTGCACCCAACTCCTCTTCTCCCCGTCCGGAAGCTTGTCGACGAGTTCCTGGATCAAGATCGGATTGACCAGGTGCGCCGTCAGTTCTGCGGCCTCGATGTGCTCGCACAATTGTTCCACTGCATTGCCGAACGGGATGAACGATCCCAACTTGTCCGCTCTCGGCGGCTCCAGCTTGCGCACTCGTTGCAGGTGGCTTTGCAGCAGCACTTCTGGGCGACCGTAGATCTGGCGAAGCTTGGCGATCACACGCGGAACCGACTTGGGCAGAATGAGCTGGCCACGCACCTCCTCGAGCGCTCTGCCTTTCAGGCAGTCTTGTAGGCGCACGAGATTCTCCACGTCCGTGTACCCGCAGGCTTCATTCGACGCTTGGTAGGCTGCAAAGAACAATGGCCACTCTTCTGGCTTGCCGTGGAAGTCTGGCAGCTTCCTTGTCAGCCCTTGTCTTGCAGCTCGCTGGGCCTTCGTTGGACCCGAACCGTGCTGCCCCAGCCCGTCTGGCTTCTCTCCAGAATCCTCAGCTTTTCCCGGCTTGACCGACTTCTCGTCGTTTCCATCACCTTTCGTATCAGCCGCGTCGCCATTGCCACTGCCGGAACTGGTAGTGCTGGACCCCGACGAGGAGCGATTGGACGTCTTCTTGGAAGCCGGTTTGCTTAGTGTGCCCCCAGAGTTTCCGCCCTTGTCGTGTTTTCCCAGGTTTTCCGTTGTCAATGGTTTGACTTCTGGGTTTCGCAGCGGAGTGCTGCTGTTTTGCAACAGCTTGTCGATGGAGGCGCTTTTGTCCCGAAATGTGGTCTCCAGCTTCTGGATCCGCTTCAGGTGTTCCTCCTTCTTCTGCATCTCCGCCTCTAGGTTCGCCTCTCGCTGCTTGAACTCCCTCTCTCGGAGTTCCTCGTCGATCTTCATCTGGCGCTCCTGAAGGTAGACAGCCATTTCGAGCTCCTTCTCCTTCAGGATTCGCTCCATCTCTTGTTCCGCTTCCATGCGCTTCCGAGTTTCTTCCAAAGCTTTCAACTTTTTTGCAACTCGGGCGGCAATGGGAGCGGTACTTCCACAGACTTCTTAGTCTTCTTCTTCTTTGGCAGTCCTTGTCCGGACAGACTTCTTGTCAGCCGAATTGAGGTTGACGCACCGAGCGTGGAACCACAGTTTGCAGCTATCGCAGCCAACCATCAGCTCATCCTCGGTCGACACCTCTTTACAGGTTGAGCAGGGAGTCTCGGTGAAGTCCGGATTTTCGTCGGCCATCGTGGAGAGGATTACCGAACCCGCAATTAATTTTGAAGATTGTTCGGGTGGTAATTAAAAACCAAATTTTTGTCCAGCAGTCGTATCGGGACAGCTTCAAAACTAGAATTAAGTATTTTTATTTAGAGTTTTGTTTACATTTTAATTATCCAAACCTACTTAATTGGTCTTCCTTTCCCGATTGACTCCTTTCCTTCCCGACTCCTCTTCCTCTTCCTGTCCTTCGTTCCTTCCTTCCACTCTTCCTACATTTGTGTGTAAGTTTTATTAACATTTGTTTTCTTCTTTTTTAGGTTAAAACTCACGCTTGATCGATCCGGTACAAAGCTGTACCAAGTGACGGTGCGATTCTAGTGGAGATCCAGGTGCGTAACTACAGGAAGGTTTTTCTAGTTTTAGACTAACAATTTCACATTTTTTTTCTTCTACTTACAGTTTTAGCAGCAGAAATCAAGTTAGCGTCTAGCTACGGTAGCAACGATTGGACGATTGCTTGATATATCCTAGGTAAGTAATTTTGTTTAAGTTTCATACATGAAAACAACTAATATTTCTTTTTCTTTACTTACAGGTGTGTAAATTGGAGTTTTCAATAAATTCAATCTACTTTCACAACGAAATATGCTTTTTTTCCGCGCAACTAACCGAAAGAAAATATCCCGCACTAAATTCCCTTACTCTTCGCAAATGGTGACTTGCAACGTGTGTCTTGAAGCTGGGTGTCACACACGCACTTTGTTTTTGCTTGCTCCTCCTTTTCGCGTGTGTTGACAGCCAAGACGGTGTCGGACGATTGCACCGTCGCCGTCACACCGCATGGCAGTGTTCCCATCTTGGTGGTCGCAACAACCTACTTGTGCAAATATCAGCGACCAAAATGTGCTCTTGGTTGCCCAGTAATAGATGGTAAAATACCATGAAATCATATCAAAATCATGTATGTAGAAGACCACAGGATTACCAAAAAATGGTTTTCTAAGGGCGCGGGAATACCTAAAATTAAAACCATGGCAATACCAAGTTTTGGTATACAAGCAATGTTCAAAAATCCAGAAGACCTCAACTTGGTATTAAAATGGTTTTATTTTGAGATATTATTTTACCCTTGGAATAACATGGTTTGGTATTGTTGTGCCCTTCCACATACAAGACTTTGGTATGATTTCATGGTATTTTACCATCTATTACTGGGCAACCAAGGGCACATTTTGGTCGCTGTTATTTACCCAAGTAACACCAAAATTTGGTATTCCCGTGTTATTTACCCCTGCTCGGGTAGTGGTGCGGTTGTTAAAAATAGCTATCTCTGACTCTGGCACTCTCGTAGAAGCTGAATTGCTAGCTTCCCTGCACCGTGCGGCACACGCGGTTCACTTGTACCTCGGTTTTGCTTCACAGCAAAAAATCCGATGGTAAAATCGCATGCAAAAGCATGCACATCACCTTCGTCAAAATAAACACTTAATATTACACACCGCATGTAAAATTTTTGCAAACACAAAAAAAAAGTTGCAGCCGACGGGATTCAAACCCAGCACCAACAGTAAGGACTGGCGCCTTAGCCCACTCAGCCATCAGACCGATGAAAAGCTGAAAGGATAAACGCATATATGAGCTTGACATTTCGGTCAAGTAGATTTCCCATATTGATGGGCTACATATTTTAGGGTGTAAAATAACATAAAATTGCATAAACTAATGCAATATTTATTTTACACCCAGGCCTTTTACACGCAGCTGGATTACTACTTTTTTAGCTGTGTTGTCTTAAGGTGCGCTGGTACGATGAACCAAAACACCAACACAGTCACACAAAAGGGCTCGTACCGAAATTAGAAAACCAAAACCGCGGTGTGCGTTGTTGGGAAGCTTGCTATGATCGCGTTCGTCATAAACGCTTGTTTGAATAGAAACGTACAAACATATTGTACGATTAAAAATATTCTTTTGGAGAAAATTGCGTTTTTTATTTCATTTGGAAATCATATAATTCATAATACTCATAATATCATGATAATACATTGCTTTCATCATAAGACTTTCTATTGTGCTGACGTTATAAATAAACAAAGTCGATGTTTTTAATTGAAAGAAGTTCTACCATTGTTATATTCTTTAGTAAGAAAGGCTCTTTCTCACCCCAGGTGGGATTAAATCGGATTTTTTAGGTTAGTCCGGGGCCAACATTTACTTCCCGTCCGACGGAAGGCGTGATCAGACAAATCTCGTCTCAAAATTTGCTCCGGGACCTTCTGGGATCGAACCCAGGCCGACTGGGTGTGAGGCAATCACGCTTACCCCTACACCACGGTTCCCGGCTGATAGTATCAAAAGACCTGCCAAATTTAGCAGGATCGGAGAGGGTAATTTTCAAATTTGCACTTTTTCGTGCACAGTTGAGATGGAATGAACCATATAAGACAGCTAAAATCGGTTGAAATGACGAGGAGTTATATTTTTTAAAGTGGTTTTGCGAAAATCGACAAAAATTGCCATTTTTTGGGCCACCCTAACACGGCGTTGGTCACCCTAATGGCCAAAAAAAAATACGGGTCTAATCATTTCGGCCAGGAAACTCCTAGAAATGTTTGAGCCCGATCAGAGCACTTTTTTCAGGCTGTTTTCGTGGGGAATTGTTGTATATATATTTTTGGTATGAGGATATGGTATGTTACAGGAAAATAATAGGAAAAGGAATAATGTGAACATTTAAACAAATAAAAAAAGAATTAGCAGTATAGAGTATCATCGTGATCAAGGTAAGTTCAAATTATTTTTCAGTGTTCCCACGAGCCTAAGCCATCGGCTAGGCTAGGTTCATTTTTCTGGTTCAGGTTCACACCATACGTCGGCAAGCATCGTCGGCTCAGGCTCACTTAGTGCCGTGAGCCATGGTTCATTTGGTTCAAACCAGGCGAGGCTAGCCAAAATGAACCATTGGCTTGAACCAGGCTTGAACCTGGCTTGAACCTGATCAAAGAGTGTTAGGCTAAACGGCAAGCTTTGTTACACCGTAGTATGTTCAAACCGTAACATTCGTTACACCGTAGTATGATTACACCATAACATTGTTACACCACAACATTCGTTACACCGTTACATTCGTTACACCGTAACATTCGTTACACCGTAACATTCATTACACCGCAACATTCATTACACCGTGACATTCGTTACACCGTTACGGTGTAACAACGTTATGGTGTAACAACGTAATGAATGTAACGGTGTAACGAATGTAACGGTGTAACGAATGTTGCGGTGTAACAATGTAACGGTGTAACAATGTTACGGTGTAACAATGTTACGGTGTAATCGTACAACGGTGTAACAATGTTACGGTGTAACAATGTTGGTGTAACAACGTAACGGTGTATTGAATGTTACGGTGTAATGAATGTGGCGGTGTAACAATGTTACGGTGTAACGAATGATGCGGTGTAACAATTTTACGGTGTAACGAATGTTATGGTGTAATGAATGTTACATTGTAACATTGCTACACCATAATATTTGTTACACAGTGCATTATTCCTATGGTTTTCATTAGCCTGGTTAGCCTGGCTTAAGCCATGGTTCATGGTTCACTGAACCAGGATTGAACCACAAAGGAGGCTTAAGCCGAACCGAGTTTATAGGTGAACCTAGCCTAACCGGTTCATTTGGGAACACTGTTATTTTTAAATGCTCTTACCAAGGAATGTCCAATCAACACTATCGAAACAGGTACTGTAACACGCCTTTCGTAAAGTTTTAGAATGCGTCTCACACAGATCGTAACATATTCAACTTGATTATTCAGTATTCCACCGTACAATCCGGAGTATTCTTCGTTGAAGTCGACTAGAATTAAGTTCATGGTAAGTTAAGTGTATCACTGTGACGTAAAATCATGATCTTGTGTGGCTCATACAAATGCTCAAAACATTATAATACCCGAGCATAGATAAATAACAAAGAAAATACGTAATAATACCTTTCCTGGTATCAATGAAAATTTTTGGGTATTCCTGGAGCCTTCAAAATTTGCCTTAAGGGTTATGCAAGGGCAAAATTTGGTATCATACCAATTCAAGGTATTGTTTTGATATTGCAAAATTGCACAATTCTCGAGCAAATAACACAAGATCACTTAGGCAAATAACAGACCCTATTAGGTTGCCCAGTAATAGATGTTAAAATACCATAAAATCATACCGTAATCTGGGGTGAATCGGGACTACAATCTGCATAGGGACAGCAGTTTTTAGAGCACTTAAAGGTTTTAAATTTGAGTCTGTTCTAATCGAAACCAACCAGAAAAATCAAAATATTGTGCTCCAACATGGTTAAAACTGCTGTCCCAACTCGCCCCATGTGTCCCGATTGACCCCAGTTTACGGTACTAAAATCTTGTATGTGGAAGACCACAACAATACCAAAACATGTTGTACCAAAGGTGAAATAATACCACAAAATAAAATCATTTCAATACCAAATAATGAAATAATACCACAAAATAAAATCATTTCAATACCAAGTTCAGCTATTCTGGATTTTGGAACATTGCTAGAATACCAAAACTTGGAATTGCCATGGTTTTATTTTTGGTATTCCAAAAGGGTTATTCTTGGCCACATCGAATACATTTGACATTGATGAACGGCTCATCCTTGAAGTTCTAGAAGCTTCTGAAAAATAACAAGATTGAAAAATAAATGTTATTAGAATCCAACCTTCCATCGCGTCGTTTGTTTACCAACATTAGATTGTTTGTGGACAAACCAAAAAATCCTTTTTGTAAAATTATCTATAACCGTTGTGTATTAATTTTGAAGTCATACATAATAAACATAATTTCGTTAAATTCTAGAACAGAAAAAAAAATATTTTTTTTTAATTTAAACCGCTATCATCGCCATTCTAAGCAAGTTTACTCAACAAATCATCGTGCCTTTAGTTTATCTTTAGTTTCTAAACCGGTTTGCTTTAGATTGTTGTTTAAATTTTGAAATTAAGCATAAATTAAGATAAGTTGCAAAATTTCCAACTTCAGCCATGTGCAACAATTTCCATTTCACCCATGCGGGAAACCGATAATGGGGTAATTCATGCGTTCCAAACTGTCAAAATTCCAAAACGTCACGCGAATCTTCGGTTCGCCGCTTTTGTTCCTGTATGACGTTTCGAGGCGAGGCCCTGCTTTTTCCCGATATACGAAACAAAAAAACACAGCACCGATTTGTTTAGATTCCTGTTTTGTCATTTCTCCATAGATAAAATGCTTCGTGATACTTCGAAAATCGCACACACCCACAAGATTCATTCTCTGCACACATACCAAAATATCAAATCAAAACGGGCTCACCAAAGAAGTCCGCTCCGTACGCCCCGACGTCGCCAATCCCTCAGCGATCCCGGCTCAGCTGGACAAACGACGAAAAACAGCGGACCAGCATAGGCGCAAACCGCTGCTTTGCTGCTTGCACAAAACTTGGCATCCGACTTTTCTCGGCCAGACTAGTTATTTTTCAAAACTTGAACTTACAATTACTAATTAATTCTATTCACTCTCAAAGACTTATAGCAGAGCAAGCCGTGCACCCTTTTCAAAATTATCACTCAGTTTGTACACAAAAAAAAAACTATCGTATCGATAAAACCGCCCACACTGCCAGTTTCAGTACGCAGCCTAAGTGCAACGTCTTTTCTTTTTCAGCCTCACTCACACTCGTCCATGTCTGAGCGAGACGGACTGCAAACCATCACACGCGTCATCTGTCAAGTGTCTTCCTCGTCTTTGTCACTCACACCTTTTGGCTGAAAATTCTTTCTCTTTCTGTTTGACTTTTCTCACACACGCGTGTTCGTCACCCTCCCTTTCCTCTCCTCTTCCATTGGTTGCCTGCCGGAGGGCACAGCGCTAAACAAGCCGCCATGTTTGGAGATTCCTCAAAGTTAATTAGAGGAAATTAAATCACAGATAAAAACACTTAATTCACTAGACTCCTGTCGAAATCCATATTTTCCTCCAAGCACTGAACATCAACTCATTTAGAAAAAACTTCTTGCAAATTATACATTTATTAATTATCAGAAAATTAAAAAAAGACACCAATATATCATTTGTTTTCATAGTTCTTTTATGTTTTCAGATGATTTTTTGAGTTCAGGTACTACAACCATAAAAATGGTTATATGGGTTGAACTCGAAAAATCGTATGAAAAGTGGGATATTGAACTCAGAAAATCATGTTTTTTGGTAAGGTTGTACTCAGTTCAGATAGCGCGATGCACTTTTACTTTAAAAATAAGCCCTTTTAAGTTTTCTGTAAAAAAAATACCATCTGAAAATAAGAATGTATCATGAGAAGTTGCGAAATATGGATTTGTAAGATTTCTTTTCGTGACACATTAATGTTTCTGGATGATATTTTTACGAACAGTTTTCTTCAGGCAAAACCCTGATCCTGTCTTGATTTTTTATGTTTCTGGATGATATTTTTCGCACAATTTTTTTCAGGAAAAGGCAGAATTGGCCATGGACAGTCCGGGATCGCAACCGTTGTAACTTGGTGAGCATCATCAAAAACTACATGCACAGCTTTGATTCTGATTCGACGGACCCATTGAAAGTTTTCTTGCAGAATGTTTGTAAATCACTGCAGTTTGACAGCTTGCCCAGAGCAGACGTGTGTGGAGTGCGCTCTAAAGGCAACTTTCGCGTGCCTCGAGTTGTTTGACGGATGGAGGTGGAAGAGACCTCCGAAACGGATGATTTTCAACTCATCCCTGGGAATCGGAAGCGGAAGAAGTCCCCTGAGATCGTCGGAGAAGAAAAAGTGGAGCAGAATCTGCTCAACAACAACAAGTTCAGCCCGCTGGCGGATATCAAAAACAACAACAATGCCAGCCCAGCAAGAGGAGGAGACGCTCCGGCGGTTCCACCACCCGGCCAGTCGACAGGTAAACAAAAGCAACCACCCTTGGTGGTGAAGAACACCACGGACTTTTACAAGCTCGTGGCGATAGTGGGAAGTTTTAAATTTGGTTTCGACCCGATCTAAAAACTAACCCGATTTGGAACCAAGGTAACCTGCTTCTCTGTCAATGATTTTGACAAGTTGCAAGAGCTCCTCAAGAAGAAGAAAGTGGAATTCTACACCCACGAACGACGGAGCGAACGAAATAATCGGGTAGTTCTTCGTGGTTTACCTGATGAACTGAAACCGGACGAGGTCAAGTACCTGCTGGAGAGGGATCTCAAACTGGACGCGCTGGAGGTGCATGTCATCAAGCGGAAGGAAAAGTCCACCTTGGACGAAACTCCGTATATTGTTGTTGTCTGAGTGCGACGAAGCACGCAGCCACTGACCAGGGGTCAGTCGATTGGAGCCATTAGCCGAGGTTACTTCCCATCTCTTCTAATCACCTTGGCAACGGGAGCGACCATTGGGAGCGACTGGGAGCGACTGAGAGCGATCTGCGAACGATCGAGAGGGCGATCGAGACTACGAGCGAGCAACTGATCGGAGCTGTAGTTCAGTTCCGCGCCGACCATACCCGCAGTCGGGCCTCAAAGGGAGGACCCCCCGTTCAATTTCTATTTGTACCTAGTTATAAGAAGAAATATAGATGTTAATGTAGTCTAGTGTAATAAAAAAAGTGTTTTTTTGTACAAAGTTGTGCGTTTAATTTATTTAACCGGGTTGAAACTGAGCCCATCGGTGCTCCTGCTGGCCGCGCATCGGCTGAACCTGTTTCCTGCCCAATCCGGCCACACACGGCGGAATTATCGAGGTTTTTCACCCGGCCGAGGAATCACCAACGCACTAAACGTCCGCCATCGCCGCCAACGGCGATCCACTCTGCGCTATCGAAGAAGGTGAGTTTGGAGGACCACTACATTAGTGGTCCTTCGAACCGGATCAACGTTCCACGGTACCAGGAGGATCTATCTGGTGTCGGACAAAGGGACTAGGATCGCGTTGGTCGCTGGAGGACAAAGGAAATCATCGCTTCGCCGCCATCGCGGATTCAAACAATATCGTCTGTACGTCATCATCGGGCTATTGTCCACGGACGCCATCGCGGGCATCATTGGCACCAACAGCACGCGGTCACACACGCACCCGCGAGGAAGGACTTCGCCATTGGTTCATCGCTGGACATCACCGAACAACCGGAGTTGTTCACTTCCGTTCAGGTAAAGTAGAACTGCACAGGTGTATGTCTATGCCGAAGCCTTCTACAGCCATAAACTAACACACGCACTTCGACTACCACTCTCTACGATCCGGACGGTCGACTACCGTCGCAAACTTCCATCTACTGCCATCGGGTTGGAGCACTCGGCGGAATCGGGCGAACTCGCCGTTTCGAGCTGATTTCACGAGCGGTCGCGGAACGGAAGACAACGCATGAGGGACAGGACGAGTTCCCGGAGCGTTCACTGCCTGTAACGCATGAGGGACAGGACGGGTTCCCGGAGCGCTCACTGCCTGCACCACGAGGCTGGCCATTGACTACGGCCATTGAGGATCACCGCACGCTGATCTACGACTTCGACTTGACATCAGTAGATGAGGCAGTTTGTCCAGGTAAAAACTTAAAAATAGATATGTCTTGTCGAAGTTAAGACTTTTTGTATGCTGCACCTAAAAATAAACTTCACTTCTCGACGAATCTGCGTTGGTACTACTTCTTGGCGAGCAATCCCTGTACTCAATCAATTGAGGGTCGTTTCATCTGGCTGGTTGCTTCGGATTTGGTGACGTGTCTGGTTGTCCAGGTAAAGCACACGTATATGTCTACCGAAGCCAACCATTTCGATACTACATCCGCACTTTCTCTCGTTACGTTCTTCTGCTGAAATACACTCGTTTTGGAGACTGACAGACGTTCTTGGCAAGGTTCAAACTCGATTTCTGCAACGTGGACTCTGGGGGTGGCACACCTGTTAGACCCACAGGTAAAGCTAGAAGTATATGTCTACCGAAGCTTCATACTGTGGTACTACATAAGTTTCCCTCTGTCGATGTTTGCCGCACTACTTGGTTGATTGGCTGGAGAGATCATTAAGCCCACGCACGCACGTACACACTAATTTGTGGATCATTTCGTTGTTGGAGAGGACTGTACTGGATATTCAACTCGAGCCGGCCAGCACTGCTGTTAGTTGTCTAGGTAAAGCTACAGTATATGTCCGGTCGAAGTTGGACGTTTTGGAATACTACACCGTACATTCTCTTCTCGTTACTATCATCAACAACAACAATGCCGCCGAAGATCGTGCCATCGACCTCCAAGGCTACCCTTAAACAACTTCAAACCAAACTGAAGAGTCTGCAGAGCTCGTTCAACATCATCGAAAAGTTCAAGAATGAGTTTAAGGAGGACACCACTGCCAACGAGATCACTGTCCGGCTTGAGCGGTTCGATGAATTGTGGGAGCGAATTGTTGAATGTTCTTCTGAAGTGGAATGCCATGACGATTATGTTGCGGTGGAAGGTGATCCATTCACAGTTGAAAGGTTGAAATTTGAGCAGACCTATTTCGAGGTCAAGTCGTTTTTGCTTGATAAAATCAAGGACATGCAAGATGGGTCTACACTAGATCAAACAACTCGAACTGCTGATTCTTCGTTTCACGCTGTTCAAGACCACGTTCGCCTACCGCAAATCAAGCTTCGCACTTTCGACGGGAACATCGATGAATGGTTCAGCTTCAGGGATCTCTATTCATCTCTTATTCACTGGAAGCAGGAACTACCTGAGGTGGAGAAATTCCACTATCTCAAGGGATGTTTGGAGGGAGAAGCGCGATCACTAATCGAGCCAATCAAGATCACCACACGGAACTACCAAGTTGCTTGGGACTTGTTGCTGAAGCGGTACAACAACAGCAAGCTGCTGAAGAGGAGACAGGTTCAAGCTCTTTTCAAGCTACCTGTTCTCACCAAGGAATCGGTTACGGACTTGCACAGGACGCTCGACAGCTTTCAGAGGACGGTGCAATCTCTGGATCAGATTGTCCAACCTGCGGACTATCGGAACTTGCTGCTGGTCGAGATTCTGAGCTCTCGTTTGGATCCCTACACCAGAAGGGGTTGGGAGGAGTACACTTCAACGCAGGAGAATGGCACGCTGGTCAATTTGACGGATTTTATCCAGCGTCGCATTTCGGTTCTGGAATCACTTCCACCGAAATTATCCACTGGAACTTCAGAGAGTAAACAAGAATCATCCCAAGGACTCAGGAAGAAGCCGTTTTCAGTACACGTGAGCAACAACGCGGTACAGTCGACAACACAAAAGTGTCAGGCGTGTTCGGAGTCGCACTATCTTCACACGTGTCCGACCTTTACGAAAATGCCGATAAGCAACAGAGAGTCACTGATTCGAAGCCACTCGCTCTGTCGGAACTGCTTGCGAAGCGGACATCTCGCCAAGAAATGTCAATCCAAGTATTCCTGCTGGAAATGTAAGGGACGTCATCATACGATGCTGTGCTTCCATGCGGAGGGAGCTGCCACGCAGAATCAGACGGGAAAACGGGTCTCGTCTGATGGGAGCGGTCCGTCGACCGCTAAGCCTACTGAAACTTCTTCAAACTCGGCGACTACGGACTCGGTGTCATCCAACGCGGCTACCGGTCAGTCGTCTAGCATCCTCCTCGCGACTGCGGTTGTACTTGTCGAGGACAACGAGGGCAACACCGTCACCGCACGCGCGCTGCTGGACTCTGGTTCTGAATGCAATTTTATTGCGGAACGACTTTATCAACGGTTGAACGTGTCTATGCAAAAGGTTGACGTTTCGGTCGTTGGCATTGGACAAGCGGCCATGAAGTCCAAGCGGAGAATACAAGCTGTCGTAAAGTCTCGGACATCTCCCTACAATCAGGAGATGAGTTTTCTGGTATTACCGAAGGTTACTGTGAACCTACCCACAGTTTCCATCAACACTACGAACTGGAAATTCCGGACAATGTTGAACTCGCTGATCCGACGTTCTTCCATTCACGGGTTGTGGATCTGGTACTCGGCATTCAACATTTCTTCAACTTCTTCCAAACGGGAAAGGCGATTCCGTTGGGCAACGAATTGCCGCGACTCACCGACTCGGTATTCGGTTGGGTTGTTTCTGGAGAAGTGTCGTCACCATGTAGCTTGACGCAAATCACTTGCAACATGGCGATATCGGACAGCATGGAGGAGCTGATGTCCAGATTTCGGTCCTGTGAGGAAGTAGGAACTGGTAATATCTACTCCCCAGAGGAAACGCGCTGTGAGGACCAGTATGCACGCTCGGTTAGCCGCGCAGCGAACGGACGGTACACTGTTGGACTTCCTAAAAACGAACAAACCTGGGCTCAATTGGGAGAGTCCAGAACGATGGCCACCAGGCGTCTTCTAGGCCTGGAACGAAGACTTGCTCAGGACGCAGCACTTCGTAAGCAATACCAAGACTTCATGATGGAGTATCTGGAGCTTGGTCACATGAAGAAGGTGGAGGCGGGGCCAGCGAACGACTCCCCGCGGTGCTTCCTACCGCACCATCCAGTAGTAAGAGAAGAAAGTACTACCACGAAGGTGAGAGTAGTCTTCGACGCGTCGGCCAAAACGTCGACCGGGCTCTCTCTCAACGATGTTCTACTTGTTGGACCGACCATTCAACCAGATCTTCGAGACATTGTGCTACGGAGTAGAATGCGGCAGGTGATGGTTGTATCGGATGTGGAAAAGATGTTCCGCCAGATAGACATGGCGCCGGAGGATTCACCTTACCAGAGCATTTTGTACCGCTTCAACCCTGAGGAGGAAATCGCGACGTACGAACTTACGACGGTGACGTACGGTACAAAACCGGCACCGTTTCTCGCCACTCGTACACTAAAGCAGCTAGCTCAGGACGAGCAGCAACGGTTTCCACTAGCAGCTCAAGCATTGGAAACGGACGTCTACATGGACGATGTCATTTCTGGAGCAGATGACGTCGCAACCGCTACCGAATTGAGGGCACAACTGGACAGTTTGCTGGGTTCGGGAGGTTTCAAGCTACGGAAGTGGGCGTCCAACGAGCCATCGGTACTACTTGGGGTAGCACGGGAGAATCTAGCACTTCCTGACGAGATCGATTGGGATCAAGAGGCGTCAGTCAACACTTTGGGTCTTAAATGGCTGCCCAAAACTGATTGCTTCAGGTTCAAGTTCAAAAATCCAGCGGTGACGCCGGGACAACCTCTAACTAAGCAGCTGATTTTGTCCATCATCGCAACCTTGTTTGATCCCTTGGGACTCCTGGGCGCATCTCTGGTTCTGCTGAAGATGTTCATGCAGAAACTGTGGACGTTGCAGCGAGTGGATGGCACTCGGTACGATTGGAAGGATCCATTGCCTCCTACGGTGGGTGAGGAATGGCGGAAGCTAAGTCAACATCTAGGCGTACTCAACAACATCCGGATTCCGAGATGTACGGTAATCAAGGGAGCAACGACATCCAAATTCACTGCTACACGGATGCCTCGGAGAAGGCGTACGGGGCATGTGTCTATATTCGGTCCAAGAATGTAGAGCGGAAGCTAGCAAGGCGGCTACTAACATCCAAATCAAAAGTCGCACCTCTCAAACAACAACCTCTACCTCGCCTGGAGCTCAATGGATCGGATCTGGGTGCAGATTTGGTAGAGTGGGTCATTCGAGTCTTGGGCAAACGGTTTCCAGTTTTTTACTGGACGGACTCGACTTGCGTTCTTCTTTGGCTCAAGAAACCACCAAGCTACTGGCAGACCTACGTCGGAAACAGGGTTGCTAGAATTCAACGGATTACGGAGGAACTTGGTGCTGTTTGGAACCACATACCAGGTGTCAGCAACCCAGCTGATCTCATCTCACGTGGTGTTCCACCGGAAGAACTAGAAGGTAATGAGATGTGGGAGGAAGGTCCTGATTGGGACGATGAGGAGCCAAGCAATTGGCCAGCGCAGCCTGATCTGTCAGGAGAGGAAGCACCAGAAAGGCGACGTGTCGTGGTGGCATGCGTTGCAACAGTCGAGTTCATCGACATTCTGCTCTCAAGATTCTCCTCTTACATCTCACTAATTCGAGCTGTGGCCCTGGCGCGACGGTTCAGCGAAGCAAACGTATGGATACGTCACACTGAAGGAGCTGAGGGAAGCGGAAGGAGTCATCGTCCGATTAGTTCAAAGAACCACATTTGCTGAGGAAATCGAAGATCTGTTAGCTGAGAAATCAGTCTCTGCTCATTCACGTTTACGCTGGTTCAACCCACACATCGACGAAGCTGGTGTGCTTCGAGTTGGAGGACGTTTGCAGCACTCGAAGGAACCGCCGGGGAGGAAACACCCTATGGTTCTCCCGGCAAAGCACAGGTTTACAGAACTTCTTTTCAAATACTACCACGTGTTACTGCTGCACGGTGGGCCCACACTCGTGCTCACATCAGTTCGAGCAAAGTATTGGCCATTAGGTGGCAAGGACCTTGTGCGACTGGTCATTCATAAATGCAAGAAATGTTACCTAGCAAAACCAACTTCTATTCAGCAGCAGATGGGAAATCTGCCCAAGGCGAGGGTGACAGTGTCACGACCTTTCTCTCAAACCGGAGTGGACTATTTTGGTCCGGTGTACGTGAAGGCTGGTCGAGGGCGTCAACCAACGAAGGCGTACGTGGCACTCTTCGTGTGCATGGCTACAAAGGCAGTGCACATGGAACTAGTCACCGATCTGTCTACGGAATGCTTTCTACAAGCACTTCGTAGATTCATTTCTCGGCGAAACCGTCCAACTGATATCTACAGTGACAACGGTACAAATTTCGTCGGGGCTAAAAATGTACTGGAGCAACTGTTGAAGCAGCTGAAGGATGTCTCACATCACGAGAAGATCGCAAGGGTTTGCGAACTCGAAGGCATCCGTTGGCACTTTAACCCACCCAGTGCACCACATTTTGGAGGCCTGTGGGAGGCAGCAGTGCGGTCGGCCAAGCATCACCTCCTGCGAGTTCTCGGCGAGAATTCAGCATCGTTTGAGGACTACAACACACTACTGACGCAGGTCGAAGCCTGCATGAATTCAAGGCCGCTTACTGCACTCTCCAACGATCCCACAGACCTCGAACCACTAACACCTGGTCATTTTCTGACCGGGGCATCGCTGCAAGCCTTGCCGGAACCTGTTTACAGTCACATCCCTGGGAATCGACTGAACAGGTGGCAGATGGTACAGCAGCAAACGCAGAACTTCTGGAAACGCTGGCGATCGGAGTACCTTACGCAACTACAGAGCAGAACGAAGAACTGGCAGCATCCTAAGAAAGTGGAGGTGGGCAAGCTGGTCGTCATCGTTGACAACAACCAACCCCCAATGCGGTGGAAAATGGGTCGTATCCATGAGCTGCATCCTGGTGAAGATGGTGTTGTGCGCGTCGTGACGGTCAAAACAGCAACAAATCTCCTTCAACGTCCAGTTGCCAAACTTTGCATCCTGCCATCCCAAGAAGAAGACGAAGAAGAATCTTCAGCTCAGCCAGAAGCAACAGCGGTTGAGGAGTAGTGTCCAATCAGTCGAGCGTCGAGAGGGTTTCTGTTTCTTTATTTTCAGAAGTGTTCGAGCAACTTCAGGGTGGGTGAGGATGTCTGAGTGCGACGAAGCACGCAGCCACTGACCAGGGGTCAGTCGATTGGAGCCATTAGCCGAGGTTACTTCCCATCTCTTCTAATCACCTTGGCAACGGGAGCGACCATTGGGAGCGACTGGGAGCGACTGAGAGCGATCTGCGAACGATCGAGAGGGCGATCGAGACTACGAGCGAGCAACTGATCGGAGCTGTAGTTCAGTTCCGCGCCAACCATACCCGCAGTCGGGCCTCAAAGGGAGGACCCCCGTTCAATTTCTATTTGTACCTAGTTATAAGAAGAAATATAGATGTTAATGTAGTCTAGTGTAATAAAAAAAGTGTTTTTTGTACAAAGTTGTGCGTTTAATTTATTTAACCGGGTTGAAACTGAGCCCATCGGTGCTCCTGCTGGCCGCGCATCGGCTGAACCTGTTTCCTGCCCAATCCGGCCACACACGGCGGAATTATCGAGGTTTTTCACCCGGCCGAGGAATCACCAACGCACTAAACGTCCGCCATCGCCGCCAACGGCGATCCACTCTGCGCTATCGAAGAAGGTGAGTTTGGAGGACCACTACAGTTGTCTTCCCCAAGGGTTACACTAATTTGAAGAAGCTCTCTGCAATGAAGGTTGTGGCAAGCACTATCATCCGGTGGGAGGCCTACCGGAACAAGTGGCCGAACGTGACTCAGTGCAGGAACTGCTTGCAGCTTGGTCATGGAACCAGAAACTGCCACCTCAAGGGAGGTGCAACAACTGTGGGGTCTCCACAAGACGGACGAGTGCAAAGTCCAAGAAGCAGAGCCGAAGCGGTGTGCCAACTGCTCTGGAGCCCACGAAGCCACGGACCGCAGCTGCCCCAAGCGTGCGGACTTCATCCGGAGGCGCCAGCAGGCGTTGAAACCAAAACCGCCGGCAAGGAAGGCGGATAAGCAGAGTCCAGCAGTTCCAGCGTTCACGACGGCGGAGTTTCCTCCGCTGCCGGGCGCAGTTCCGGACGGAAATTCGAAGGATCGCCCTCGACCCACAGGAAGCAGCCAAGGTGGCTCCCGAGACGGTGGAGCCTCGGAGGAGAAAGCCGGGGAGGTGCTCTACAGTTCGGCTGAGCTGTGGGGCATTTTCTCCGAGTACATCGACAGGTTCAAGACCTGCAAGACCCGCTTGGACCAAGTAACGCTCGTCAGTTACTTGATCTCCAAGTATGGAGTGTAAGGAGTTTTATTTTTATTTTTATTATTATAAATCAGATTTCAAACCGATCCTCGGTCCTAACCTGGTCGCAGCACCTAAAAGGACCTAATAAAAATAAGTTATGAATAAATAAAAAAAATGCTTGTGCATCAACAAGACAGTTCATCAACCACCACCCCAATGTCGTCATCGTACAGTCCGGCAAGGGAAAGCAAACTGTGTTGATGTATGAGAATGACTACAACAACAAGATGCTCGCGTTGCTGGCTGATGCAAACATATACAAAGCAGTGAAAGCGAACCCGACATCAGGATACCAAAAAACCAACAATGTACTTGTCAAAAAGCTGGTGAGTTCCAAAATAATCACCACGAAGGAAGCGGGACAAGTGGAAGCCAAGTCCGCTGCTTGCCCGAGGATTTACGGACTCCCAAAAACCCACAAACCAAACCTGCCACTCAGACCTGTGGTTCACAACATCGGTGCCCCTCTTACATGCTGTCCAAGTACATAGGCCGTATTGTGAGAACATCGATTGATAGTGCGTACAACATAACAGATTCGTTCAGCTTTTGCGAATTTATCAATGGTTTCCGACTCCCACCGGACCATGTGTTGGTGTCGTTCGATGTCGTTTCTCTCTTCACATGTATTCCGAGGAAACTTGTGACCGATTCCATAAGCAAAATGTGGAATAAGATCGAACCACACACCAGGATAGACGACAAGCTCTTCAAAGAGATTGTAGAGTTCTGTCTTGAATGTAGTTATTTTTCTTACCGTGGAAAATACTACAAACAAACGTTCGGCACCGCCATGGGGAACTCGTTCTCACCAACCGCTGCTGACCTGATCATGGAGATGCTGTTGGATGAAGTGGTTGAGAGGTTGGACTTCACATTCCCACTACTTCGGAAGTACGTTGATGAGTTGGTGCTTGCAGTACCGGCCGATCGCGTTGACGCCGTCCTGAATGCTTTCAACAGCTATGACAGCAACCTACAGTTTACGTGTGAGATGGAGAAAGACAGAAGACTTCCCTACTTGGATATGGTTCTTGTGCGTCAAGAAGACCAGACCGTGCGAACAGAGTGGTACGCCAAGCCCATGGCATCTGGCCGTTTCTTAGACTTTTTCTCTTACCACCCTCTACACATCAAAATGAATATGGTTGCAAATTTCGTACGCAGAGTACGTTCATTCAGCACGAACATTTATGAACAACAGGTGAAGGCCATCATTGACAGACAACTACAAGTGAACCACTACCCCACATCACTGCGACACAGGCTGATCAACAGGATGAATGAACACCCGCATACAGTGACGGCAGACATGACCACGACTGTAAAGCTGTATCGACCCCTACTGTGGGTGGACAAACTAACATGTCGCCTCAAGAAGTCGCTTAGGCGGATTTCCTAACATCATGTTGGCCAACCGAAACGAACATACGATCAACAACATGTTCACAAGGACAAAGGACCCAATCCCCCAACATGAGAACCAATGTTATCTACAAGATCCCGTGCGGTGACTGTGAAAAAACCTACGTAGGCTACACGACGCAGTACTTGAAATCGAGGATCAGCAAGCACCAATCAGACATCAACAAGTGGGATGAGCTGCTGAACGCTGATGATGACACCGAGATTCACCGACTGAAGGACCGAACTGCCCTCATCCAACACAGCATCGAGGAGCTGTGCTGTGTAGACCGAGATCCTGGACCAACATCGAGCCGAACCTGCCCTGGAAATCCTAGAAATGTGTCATATTTTCACTACTGTTCAAACTGTCAACAAAAGGAGCGATGTTGATGGTTTGAGTTCGATTTATGGTGGAATTTTGCTATTGGTAAGAACGAAGAAACGAAAGCCAAAACCAAAACAAAACACGAATGTCAGGGAAGAAGAGCAAGATTAGTACTGTTCGTCTAGATAACATCCAGCAGTACCCACACGACCTTGCATGCAAAGTTTTGTCTGTCTAGTTTTTTTCTATTTGTCGGTTAGTCTTGAGGTGATATTGCTCAATGTTCGTTGTTGATCGAAGTTTTAGCTGTTTTGGCGCTCCAGAACAGTAATTATGATAGTGTTTTCCACTTTTCGCAACTAACTAAATACATTTTCTGGTCATGTACACAGCACATTTTGATGCTACCTTCCCTGACAAATGCAGCTTTAGCTAAAAAGCCCCCGGACATGAAAACTGTATTTTCTGTAAGATTTGTATAATTCTGACTTGATGATTTTCGTATTTGCTATGTTTTTTTTTAATGTCCCCACAGAATCCCCTGAAGAAGACCGCATATTGCGTCGAAACGTTGGAATAAAAAAGAATAAACGTGCAATCAATTGCAGCGACTGAGCAATCAAGTACGCGTACAACTTTTTGTTTTCTAGAAGTAGACATTGTCAAAGTTGAACATCACACTAGCTCAGGATCGCAACTTCAGGATGCTCCAGTGAGGTGGCTTTAATTCCGCTTTCGTCAAGGTTGTTTCCGCTAAGACTCTCGTCCGGAATGTGGTGGAGGTCACGTGAAGTTCGTTCAACAACAGTTTATTACCAACCGAATCCGTCTGGTCCGTCTCATGGCACAATGGGTTCTTGGGGGTCCGGATGCACCAAATGAACCGACCTTTGTCCTCGACCCTTTAGAACTTCACAAGACAGCACGGAACACCTCCACCAGACACCACGGAACACCTCCAGGTGTTGATTCAGACGTTCCAACTTGATTCCCTTGATAAGGACTTCCTCCTGTAACCGATCTTGCCGCAGTTCCTAGATTCCCCATTTCAGCAGTCGGTTTTCAGCGGAGACGACGTTGACCCGATGCGCAAGCTGCAGCAGCTTCCCAAGGAGGTCCTTGCTTAGCTTTTCCAGGTCGTCCAGCTTTTATAGCTTTGCGTAAATCTACTGCAACTGCTGTGAGACGCTGGAATTCGCCGTTTCGGAGTTCGTCGACTTGCCGTTCATTCCACCTTTGGAATTGATCGAGCGTCGGTCGGATCCGTTCATCCTAACATCAATCTGCTGTAGTGGGTCGACACATGCAACGTATCATTTAACGCTGACTCAAATTACAACACTTGTGTCAGTAACAAATTATTTATGTTCTACTTCTTGGGCGACCTTCTTGTGACCCACATTCTGTGACACTTTGAAGTCAGCAGTTGCTTTCCGTTTTGTGTTTAACACTGACCCTCTTTGATGGGTACCAGATGTTGACAAACATGCACCAAGCACTTTGTTATATTCAAGCGACCACCGAAAGAGTACTCGATGGTAAATAGCCAAAAAGTAGGTGTGGCTTATTAGCCATCTTGTTCTAGGAATTCACCACAGCCAACAAGGCTTAAGTTTAAGTTAGCAATAAGTTTGAAGTTAAAATAAAGATCATTCCTAGTTCCTAGTTCAACCGTGTTAGATGCCTCATTTGTATCACCTTACGACCTTACCCTCCTTACATAACATGGCGATCCTGCCAGGAGCTCTAACAAAAGTTTTTTTTCGGGAATTCAAAGCTTAAAGTGAAAACTAAAAGTGAATGAAATATTCACAACAGTGATTTATGCCAGTGTAGTGAATTGTAAAGTAGCAAAAGCATTAAAACGAGTTGGTTTAGCAGTGAAGTGAATACTGTTAAAATTACAGATCATGTAAGCGCCATCGCGCTTGTGGTACTAGCTGCAGCAGCAACAATTTACATGCTGGGTAATTTTTTTTGCCAAACACGTGCAAAGAACGGCAACGGCCGCCGCGAGTCGTGAGACTAGGTTGAATAATATCGCTTCGCAGCGATGAGTGAACATTGATTTAAACAAAGAGAAGAAAATTTGTGAATAAACATTTAAAATCAAATTGAAGAAAAAAAAATCAGTAAAAAAAAAACATGATGAACATGAAGAGTGAAAGTGAAAAATTGGAAATTAACATCTAAAAAAAAAAGAAAGCAGGATGAACACAAAAAGTGAAAGTGAAAAATTGAAAATTAATATCTAAAAAAAAATTTTTGTGATGATATTGATGACAAAAAATATCACAACAGCAAGAGGAGCGTCGGTTGTGAGTACGGTCCGTACTACCACAATCCGGATGTAGACTCTATCCTGAAAACAAGAGAAATAAAACAAATCAGGGAAGCGCCGGTTGTGGGAACGGTCGGTTCCGTCACAACCCGGGTTGCAGGCCCTTGGCAATTCAACAAGCATCAAACATCAAATGAGCAGGAGAGCAATGGTTGTGAGAACGGGCGGTTCTGACACAAGCCATATGAAAATCCTCAAGGCGAGCACCATCAATAACCAACCAACATCTCATCGCAGAAGGGAAGCGTCGGTTGTGGGAACGGTCGGTTCCGTCACAACCCGATAAGCAGGCCCTGGGAAAATGATTGGATCAACTGGAGATGTCCGAATCATCAAAGCGTGAGAATACTTTAAATGGAACTACATTTTGAAAAGTTATCAAAAATATTAAATAATTTATCAAAAGCCCCAACTAGGAGGTATAGAAATAGTACATTAATTGCCAAATTACACGAGGCTAAACAAGTATATAATGCAGCAATAATCGAGATAGAACTCTATAAGGAGTCGGAACAATTACAATTATTGAAGAATTTAAGATATCTCTACGGAGAAGCATATACAAAACTTACGGCACGGCTCGATAATAATATTGAGCCGCTTTCTTTTAAAAATTTAGTGAACGTAATACTAACAATTAATAAGCTATACAGAAAGGTAAAAATGGCGAATACATTAGATTTGTCATTAGCTATTCGCGTCGTGGGTAAATACGACGGCGACGCAGCCGAGTTGGAAAACTGGTTCAACGACGTGACGGTTCTCCGAGCGGGACAATCAACTGTCGATGAAGCGGTGTTTGTTCAATTTATGAACAACTGTTTAACTGGTGCCGCCCGCGGTGAGTTAACGGGAATAGCTACCATTATAGAAGCACGAAATACCTTAAGATCGCGATTTGGGATTAAATTAACCCCAGATGCCGTGACAGCCGAGTTACGGGGGTTGAAACAAAAAGGCAAATCTTTAGTCGATTTCGGGAATGAAATCGAGAAAGTGGCAGCTAGGCTAGCCGCAGCGTGGGTATCGAAACAACCACAACTTTTCCCAACTGAGGCAGCCACGCGGCCCATAGTCGAACCAATTGCTGTAGAAGCTTTTATAAATGGTCTTAAGGATCAATCGAAAGTATTGCAAATGCGGTCAAGGAATCCGGAAACCTTAACCAAAGCATTGTCGGATGCTCTGGAGATACATGCGCAGCCCATGCCCGAGGAAGTCATGTGGACCTATGCCAGTTATAGTAACCCAGGCTTCAGAGGCCGTGGACGTGGAAAGAAAGGCAAATTTAGAGGGAACCGTGGTTTCCAAAATAATAGAAATTTTGAAAATCAAAACGATTATAACCAGCAAGGTTACAACCAGCAAGGTTATAACCAGCAGCAGCAGGGTTATAATTCGAATCGAGGCCACAGAGGAAATCGAGGTTACCAACATAGCCGCGGAGGTGGAAATCGAGGAGTCGCGAATGTGGCGCAGGGAGAACTTCGCCCACAGCAACAACAACAACAACCTCAGCAACCACTTGAAGAGGTTAATGTAGGCGAGTTTTTTCGTGCATAGTTCAAATGCCGAAAGAGCCCTACGCCTAAAATTTAAAATTAATAACTCGGAAATTTCGTTAATAGTAGACAGTGGAGCATCTTGTTGTCTACTAGACATAAATTATTTACTCCAAAAATTTCGGGAAAAAATCAATACTACACAGTCCATAGAGGTTCGTGGTTTAACCTTCGGGAAAACGCGTGTTTTCGCCTTTCTTACAAGTGCCCTTACAAACTGTGTACAAAGTACACGTACGCGACCTCCGGTGGGTTAAACGGAGTCACGCACACTCTTGGCATTGTTTATGGAATATAATGGTTATGAATACCCCATAACATTTCATATTGTTGAAAACCTATCACCTTCTATAGTAGGATTGGTTGGAATGAATTTTTTAGAAAGTTCGGAGCAGTAATAGATTTTGAAAATTCTACTATGATTTTACGGGAACCATTGTTCCATGAAAACTTCGTTATACTCGCAAGAACGGAAGTAGTAACATTTATTGAAACAAGTTTTAAGGAGGATTTAGTTATTTTAAATCAAGAAAGAACCTTTAGTTTTTTTAGCTAATGCGTTAGTTTCTCCAGTCAACGGAAAGATTCCGGTTAGACTGATGAATTTGAAAAATAAAGCCGTAAAGGTGACTTGAAACTTTTGGCCAAACCTTTTAAAAAATATGATTTAATAAAAATAGGTAGTGCTTATCCTCATAATGTGGACAGAGCAAACAAACTTTTATCAGAATTAAATTTTGATGGAATTAATGAAAAAGATAAAGTTGAAATTACTAAACTTTGTTTGAAATTTAGTGATATATTTTGCTTAACAGATGACAAAATAACTGTTACAAAAATTTATCAGCCATCTTTGAAAGTTAAACCGGATACACAACCAGTGTATACCCGTCCATATAAGTTACCACAATCTCAGCGTGATGAGGTACAGAGACAAGTTGATAAAATGCTAAACGACAATATAATCGAAGAGACTGTATCAGAATGGAATAGTCCTTTGTTATTAGTTCCTAAGAAATCAACTGACGATAGTAAAAATGGCGGTTAGTCATAGATTATCGTAAGTTAAACAACGTTTTACAGGATGATAAATTTCCACTTCCAAATATTGAGGAAGTTATAGAATCTTTAGCAGGAGCAAAATATTTTTCGCATTTGGATCTAACTCAAGGTTATTATCAATGTGAGATAAGACCGGAGGACAGATCCTGTACTTCATTTTGTACAAATAGGGGACAGTACCAAATGACTCGTCTTCCTATGGGTTTAGTTTTAGTTAATGACTGTCGCGATGGCTGGTCTCAATATGGAAAGGTGTTTAGTTTATCTTGATGATATAATCGTTTTTGGCAAAACACTTGAAGATCACAATCGAAATCTTTTTGATGTTTTCGAACGATTACGACAAACTAATTTGAAATTGAACCCGTTGAAATGTAACTTTTTGAAGAAGGAGTTGATCTATTTGGGTCATACTGTTTCTGAAGAAGGTATCAAACCAGATCCTTCGAAAATTGAAATAATTAAAAAATGGAGCAGCCCTAAAACGGCTGATGAAGTAAAGAGATTTGTAGCTTTTTCTAATTACTATAGAAAGCACATCAAAAAATTTGCCAAACTTTGCAGTCCTTTAAATAGACTAACAAGAAAAGGTGTAGATTTTGAGTGGTCGGAAGAATGTGAAAACAGTTTCCAACATTTGAAAAATTGTTTTATTACTCCACCAATATTAGATTATCCAGATTTTTCGGATAAAAACACATTTACTTTACACACAGATGCATCAGGAAAAGCTATTGGTGCTGTTTTAAGCAACCAAAATGGTAGACCTATTGCATTTGCGAGTAAAGCATTGAATAAAGCTGAGATAAACTACAGCACAATTGAAAAGAACTACTTGGAGTGGTTTGGGCAATCAGACATTTCAGACCATATTTGTATGGGAGAAGATTTGATGTTTATTCAGACCACCGTCCTTTAGTTTATTTATTCACATTAACTGACCCTTCGAGTAGATTAACCAAATTTCGGTTAGCACTCGAAGAATATAAATTTGATGTCTTATACAAAAAGGGATCAGAAAACGGGGACTGGTCCATTCGGCAGAATGACGGTCGGCGGAATGACGTTCGGCAGACAACCAGAAGGCAGAAAAGGTTATTCGGCAGACAAACATTCGGAAGAAAGTACATTCGGCGGAAAAGTACGAATGGCAGAAAAATATTCGGCAGAAAAGGTCAAATGGCAGACAGGGTCATTTGGCGGAACGTCGATTGGCAGAAAAGCACATAAGGCAGAAAGGTTCATATGGCAGAAAAGTACAAAAGGCAGACAAACAAATGGCAGAAAAGATCATTAAGCAGAATATATCATAAGGCAGAATATTATTTGAGCATGAGCATGAGCATGGTTGACTGCCAATGAGCTGCTACTCCGTTATTGACAGATCAGCTGAAGTTAAACAATGAATCAAAAATGATCAGTGGGAGCCAACCATCCGTTCACTGTTTAATCCCTGAAGACCCCGACTTTATTAGTCAATACCAGCGCCCTCCCAAGAAGCCTGCAGTTCAACGAAAGGGAGGAATGTTAGTCCGATAGTTGAAGTTGCAGACTCATCAAGCACATAGTTTTTCGCTATATTCTTGTTGATACCGCTTGAGACCGTTGAATCCAGCATCTCCTTCAAGCATCACGTGATTATTTTTTTTTGGGTTAGTGGGATAAGGTATTGGCTTTTCGATGCCTCCCGAGCTACGACGCTATGGGGAGGACTTTCATAACAGACCCGTCGGCGAGCCTTCCGAGCAACGATGCTATGGGAAGGTCTTTAACACAAAATCACTCACACACAGTTATTTTGCTCCACTATTAACTCAACTATCCAAATTGCCAGTGCGTCTTTCGTTCATTATATAGAATTGGCATTTTCACCGCAAAAAAAAAAAAATTAAACCTTATTCGAAAAATTTAAACACAATCCACCCGACGCCGTGCCTTTCGATCAACGATGATATAGGAAGGGCTTTGAAAATCACAAAAGAAATCACTTTTCACTCCGCATATTTTTTACGACCACGCGCTCCCTTTGCCAATTATGCACTGATGACGCTGCATTTTCAGAGGGTAATCTTCTCCTCGCAGCACACAATACACGACAAAAATGTGAAACAAAAGGCACACACAAAAAAAAATCACTTTTCACTCCGAATATTTTTACGACCACGCGCTCCCTTTGTCAATTATGCACTGATGACGCTGCATTTTCAGAGGGTAATCTTCTCCTCGCAGCACACAATTCACGATAAAATTGCGAAACAAAAGGCACACAAAAAAAAATCACTTTTCACTCCGAATATTTTTTACGACCACGCGCTCCCTTTGCCAATTATGCACTCTGCACTCCAAAAGCGACACAAAAGAGACGGAAAATAACACGAAAAAACAGGACTGCGCGTCCCACAAGCACCGCACTACTGATGCCATTGTTTAATTAAAATGACCAATTCCCCCATGCACTCAAACAGCGACACAAAAGAGACGGAAAATAACACGAAAAAACAGGACTTCGCGTCCCCACAGGCACCGCACTACTGATGCCATTATTTAATTAAAATGACCAATCAGCCCATGCCCTCGAACAGCGACACAAAAGAGATGGAAAATAACCCGAAAAAACAGGACTTCGCGTCCACACAGGCACCGCACTACTGATGCCATTGTTTAGTTATAATGACCAATCACCCCATGCACTCGAACAGCGACACAAAAGAGACGGAAAATAACACGAAAAAACAGGACTGCGCGTCCCACAAGCACCGCACTACTCATAAGGCAGAATATTATTTGGCAGACAAAGTCATTTTTGTCTAACTTCCTACCAGCAACTTTATCGAGACAGGACCCAGTGAGACAACCTGGACTGAGCTTACGACTTAACCTGTAGGTCCGACGGGGGCCAACATTCAATTTCCCGTCCGACGGAAGGCGTGACCAGACAAATCTTTAAAAGGGCATAAAATTTCCGATCTTTTGATACCCATACATCTATGTTTTCTATAAAACCCACGTTTTTAAATACCTGGGCTTTTTGCCCAGTTTGATCCACGAGAAAAAAAATTACGAAAGTCCATACATTTTTGGCAGATTGCTCAAACGAAACCATAACAACGTTTTTGCCTAAGTATTTAAAAACGTGGGTTTTATAGAAAACCTTGATGTATGGGTATCAAAAGATCGGAAATTGTATGCCCTTTCCAATGCCACAGAGATTGACTTGTGAATCGTGGACCGGTTCGGATGCCGGCGGATTTTCCGACGACGAAATTTCGGGTTTAAACGAAATTCCAACGAAAAATCTATTCTATCGATACAAAGACTCCCAAAACGGTGTTATACCCACTAATTGGTAATATATTGACGTTCAGTTAAATTAAATGTTTGCAAAACTAAGTTTAGATAATTTTTATATAGAATTTCCAGAGTTATTTAAACTTTCATACTAAGTAAGTAGTAAACTTGATATTCAATCCAAATTTTTTTTTTAATCAGTCAAGGATGCCTATTTGGAGTTGGGAGACTGGAATTATGGTGATTTATCAACAAATAACTTTATTTATGTTAATTTTTCGAAAGGTGTACAAACTTTTGTTGCACCTTTTTTTATTTCTGTAATAGTATTTGTTATATAACTTTTTATGGAAATCATCTTTTCATGAGCTTTTTATAGCAAAATGTTCGGCATGAGTTTCTGAATAAAACGTAGTACTAGGTTTTTGTCAAACTTTTAATTGTTTATATGTTTCATCACAAAATTTGTATAGTGCCCAAGGGGTGTAAATATTTTTTTTACATACAGTACTTTCTTTTAATGTGTACCAACATTGACCAAAATATGACATCGGTATTACGTCTACAGCCCGAGTTATTCAACTGTCTCATTATAGACGCACTTGGCAGGGACAATGAGACACTCTACGAAAATCAATTATTTTCTAATAAAATGTCATGTTTTAGTATTGTTCCGTTGCAGGTAGCATGCCTTAATTATTTTAAAGCAATTTTACCAACTTGAAACTTTAACTAACAAAAGTTATACCAAAAAGTATTAGAATTTTGTAAAATCCATATATTTATACCAAAACACTTTATATTTTTTGTTAAATGGAGTTAAAACTCAATAAATTTGCCAAAAATCACTTTCAATTAATATTTTGAAAGAGTTACATATAGTGCGTCCATCCCGGGAATTCCCGGGACAAAATTCCCGGGATTTTCCCAAAACTGGGAATTCCCGAATCCCGGGATTTTTATATTTTATCCCGGGAATCCCCGAAATCGGCAAAAAATATCAAATTTTGGTCTGGAAATAGATGAACAACGAATCAAAAATAAAAATAAAATATTAAGCATAATTTTACTTATAGAGAATAATGGTTAGATCCGTAAATTGCCTAGCGCTTGAAATATTTTCTCTTCACTTTTATATTCATGAATTTAAATTGAAAAAAAGTAATTTTAAATATTTTTTTATGAAACATCTTTGGCAACAAAGACGAATGTTTCGAATCAGAACAGCTGTTTTAGTTTATTTTTTGCATAATGTTTTGATTTTTCTGATTGATTTCGGTTAAAACAGAAACAGAACAAAACAATTAGTACACCGATCTCCAAATTAATTGCTCTGAAATCTCGTGTACTTATTCAGTTTGTACTCCAGATTTTCTCCAGTTGGCGGTAGGGACATTAAGATAATTTGTAAAATATTGTTTGTTATGATTTTATTTGCTGTTTTTTTTATTTGTTGTTTTAGACATTTTAAAAAATTGTTGAAGCTTTTCTGGTCATGTCATATAAAAAATTAAAAATATGTATTTATAAGAGACTTATTTAATTTGAATCACACTGGATTAAAAATTTTGATACATTTAAAAACCAAAGCACAACAAAGAGCAAAAACTGATCTTTCAAGCTATCTAAAACGGCTATTCTTGTTCAGATTGAAGAGTAGATTTTCACCAATGAACAGTATTGAGCTAAATCCATGATTTTTATCGCCCTAAGTTACATAGTTTTTGAAAAGAAGAAAAATCAAAGTGTCTCATTGTTACCCATGGGCTGAAAGGAGTGAGAAACAATAAGGTAGCCCTGGATTCTTGGTATATTCTTAATTTTGGCCAAACCAAATGAAAGGACATTGTAGCCCAACTCTTTCCTTATGAAACGTCAAAAAAAATCTGGAGAAATGTTAGTTTTGGTGTTTATGGCTGCCTATGAGCGAAAAACTAATTTTTGTCCATAATTTACTTTTACACCCCAGAATCAAACATTAATGAATAACTTTTCAAGGGAGCTTCCATAACCAAAGCCACTATTATGGCAGACGTGTATCGTGTAGCACCTTTCCCCAAAATATGAGCCTGTTTGGTTGAAACTACTACTTGTGAGAGCCATTTTATCATTGTTCCCCGTGTCTCATTGATGACTACTCTACCCTAACCTACATTGTCGTGTTTGCCATTATCATTAGAATTGTGAAATTTTGTGCAGTACAAGTGAAAATTATTCCCAGTCAATCAATCGGAATTCTGAAACGGAATTCAATTCGAATCGATTACGTATTCCGTGTCAAACGCAACAACCGATACGTACACGGAATAGGAGCGCTAGTTTATTGTAAACTTATGGTACGTTCGTTTAAAGAGCCGGTTCGGCACTGAGTGACGCACTCGTCGGTGCCAGTTTTGGTTCAATCGAACGTCATTTGTCAGTGTGCGTGGAACTCGCATGAAACTGAAAAATATATTGAAAAGCACTAGAGTTTCAGTTCCAAGATGGCGGTGAAACTCGTGCGGAACTAGCGCGAGTTTCTTCAAACAAACACTTTGACAGCTCTGAGTGCGGCACTCAGTGCGAAACTAGCCCTCAAACGAACGTACCATTATAGAAACAGACCCCAAAATTCGATTTCAATACTGAGATATTCCACAAAAACCAAAAAAAAACTTCGTGCATTTTTGTCATTTTCCATATGAAAGAAGTTTCAAACTTGTCGTGCTATCTTGACACAGCCTGAAATTTGATGTAAGTGCGACAATTTGGTAATAAAGCCCTATGTAAATTTTTATGAACAATTGTAAAAAACACGATAAAAAACCATTTGTGATCACTTTTTTTTTATTTTAATGCAAAAAAAAAATGACAAGACAACATTTTTTTGATGGATCAAGTATGGTCCCCTTGGAACGGGCTGTCAAGTAGGACCTTTCCTGTCAAGAAGGACCGTGAAGTTAATTTTTTAACTGGTGGATCAATTCTCAAATTTAGTTCTCGGCTTATCAGTCCCAGTAGCAATTAAAACGAAAATTTTGTTTTTTTTTATATATAATATCATTTTCAAGGGTTTTTTTTAAATTGAATTAAAAATCCATTTTAAATCCTTTGCGGTCGTTGTACTCAGAAAAATAAGCTTTATCGTTATGACCAATAATATCACAAATTTAAACTTCATTTTAGGACCCAATTGGCCAAAGGGATTTCAGCTCAGAAAGCGTTTGACACAGATACGAGCTCGACTACCGTAAACCTTTTCAATTATATTTCGGGACTCCGGCAACCAAATTCAGCCAAACTTCGGGGCAATGCACAGAATGGTCAACCAAACATAACGTTATTGTTATTGTTTACATTGCGTGCTCTCGTTTTTGTTTATTCAAGATCAAACTTTAAAACTCGTTTTTCTCGGAACGTCAAATACGACGTACGACAAGACAGCACGACAGCGATAAATAATTGTAAAGAGAGGTTTGGATTATCTTAACGTGAAGACTTCCATCATTGTCATGATTTTTCGTTCAAAGATATAAATTTTGCGTCGCTTTCATTATTTTGACAAAATTCCTCCAACAAGTTGTTTAGAATAGTGCCCTACACATGCTGATTCCTTTTGGTAACGATTCCCATTCCTTGAAAAGTTATGGAAATCGTCATTAATCAATGACTGCCAAGTAGGACGTCAATGACTGTGCCACAAAATTTTATAAATTTTGAAGCACATTTGATTTAGATCAAAAATTCTTTCAGTTGCTTCAAGAAGGTAACAACCGGCACATGCTGATTCCTTTTGGTGCTAAAATTCGTTAAATTGAATTTAATACAGAATCTATATATATAAAAAATTTCGACGGTTTTGTTCGAACGCGAATCAGTTCAATACGGAGCGTCGGATCGAGGTGCTTTTTGTTGCGTTAGGTTCGTGTAAGCCCAAGGAAGGTTTATATGCTAAAAAATTTCCACTTTGGCCACTCTTGGAGCGATTCCGGAGCATCTGCAGATTGTATGGAAAAATGTACGTAAACTCAAATTTTGATCACAGGAGGCTGAATTAGCAAAAAAGCAAAAAACGAAAAAAGCAGAACGAAGTTTGTCGGGTAAGGCTTGTATTTTATAATGATGATGATCAATTTTCTTCGAAAATGATCAACGGCTTCACCTCAAGCTAAGAACCAGATTATCCGTTCGACGCAGTGATGGATGCAGAACTTTGCGGCTGTCATCATAGCCTGCCTGTCATCGACCATTGAACATAGTATGCTCTGTAGATTGTTCAACTGACAGATCACAGAAAAATCGAACTGGCGCAAAGTGCTGCGTCCACCACTGCGTCAAACGAATAATCTTGTTCTCACCTTTACCGTTTCAAACCTGTGGACATCTAGTTTCGAGTAGAAATCACGCAATAGAGAAACGCCAAGACAATGCTGAAGCTCGAACAAGTTATTTGTTTTGTATGATTGACCTGAAAACCGAAATTACAGCACATCACAATGGTCCTGAATAACAAAACCGTGCGTCGTCGCTAGAAAACCGCTTAACAATGTCGAAAAATATTGATATTTAGAATTTTGACGTCGTACGGTTGCACGGACGACAAACGATGGACGGACTCAGCAAGGTGTACAAAAGTGCCGCGAAAATGTGATCTTTTTGTACTTTGATTTTGAGTCTAAACAAATAGATTTATTAATTCATTATTCCCGAGCATGGGTAAATAACATGGGAAATGCGTAATAATACCTTTCTCTGGTATCTATACCAAATTTTGGTATTCCTGGACCCTTTAAAATTTGTCTTAAGGATTATGCAAGAGCAAAATGTGCAATTAAAAGACTACATAACACAAAAACAGCATGGATTTTTCAAAGGGCGCTCAACCGCAACTAATCTTCTCTCGTTCGTAAACTACACATTGAATGAAATGGATAACAAAAACTCTGTACAGACACTCTATACTGACTTTAGCAAAGCCTTCGACAGAGTGGACATTCCTATGCTCCTTTTCAAATTTTATAAAATCGGAATTGATTCTAATCTACTTTCATGGCTTAAATCTTACTTAACAAAACGCACGCAATGTGTTAAATTTAATGGCCTCATATCTAGGCTCATCAATGTTACTTCCGGGGTACCTCAAGGCTCTCATTTAGGCCCAATACTTTTTATTCTTTACGTAAATGATGTATCCTTTATATTTAAGCATATCAACGTTTCGATTTACGCAGATGACATGAAATTGTTTATGAAAATTAAAGACGAAACTGACGCTTCAAGATTCCAGAACGAAATCAACATATTCTTTGAATGGTGCTGTCGTAGCCTTTTACAACTTAACATTAAAAAGTGTACATCGATCTTGTTCAGCAGAAAAATAAATAAGCCAAATATAAACGTAAAACTAGACAATCAGATAGTTGAAACCTGTTCAAATGTTAGAGATTTAGGAGTCATACTTGATTCTAAAATGACTTTCATCGAACATTACAACACGATGGTATTCAAAGCAACTAATATGCTCAACTTCATAAAACGATTCAGTTATAACTTTAAGGACCCCTATACATTGAAAACATTGTTCATAACTTATGTTCGCTCTATTCTTGAATATTGTAGCGTCGTGTGGAGTCCACACATCAAAACACACGAAACCCGTATTGAATCAGTGCAAAAACAATTTTTACTATTTGCTCTTCGTAAACTAGGGTGGACAGTGTTTCCTCTTCCTTCGTATATTGCACGCTGTATGTTAATAAGCTTAGAAACACTTGTAAAGCGTCGTGAATTCGCTTCTCTCTCGTTCGTAAATGATCTTATTGCAAACCGAATTAATTCTCCAGAGTTGTTACAAACATTAAATTTCTATGAACCCACACGCGTATTGAAAGCACGTGAGCCTTTCGCATTGCATTTTCACAGAACTGATTACGCCAAACACGGGCCCATGAATAGAATGATGGAAACTTATAACAAATATAATAACATAATCGATTTCACAATGACAAAATCCACTATGAAAAACAGTTCTACAATCAAAGATAGATGTTCCCCCCTTGTAATTAGAAACTAAGCAACGACGTATGTTTGACGAATAAATAAATATGTTTGACGAATAAATAAATAGATTCTATCATACCAATTAAAGGTATTGTTTTGATATTGCAAAATTGCAGAATTTGTCAATGGTCGAACACCACATATTGGTATTCTTTTGGTATTACAGTGTTTTATCAAATTCCTCTGAAACTATAGGAAAATTTTGACCAATTTTGACAAAATAATTAATTTTGCGCTAAAATAATGTCTCAAAGCGAATGGTATTATTTTGGTATTAAAGTGTTTTATCAAATTCCTCTGAAACTATGGGACAATTTTTACCAATTTTGACAAAATAATTAATTTTGCACTAAAATGATGTCTCAAAGCGAATACTTTCATTGAAAACCGGAAATTTCAAACTTGATTTTAAACATTTTTGATATACCCCCTACATAAATGACTTGAAATTGTGGAAAATTTTCTAAGTCAGGATGGCACATTTTGGTATTCTTTTGGTATTACAGTGTTTTATCAAATTCCTCTGAAACTATGGGAAAATTTTGACCAATTTTGACAAAATAATTAATTTTGCACTAAAATGATGTCTCAAAGCGAATGCTTTCATTGAAAACCGGAAATTTCAAACTTGATTTTAAACATTTTTGATATACCCCCTACAGAAATGACTTGAAATTGTGGAAAATTTTCTAAGTCAGGATGGCACATTTTGGTATTCTTTTGGTATTACAGTGTTTTATCAATTTTCTCTGAAACTATGGGATTTTTTTACCAATTTGGACAAGATAATAAATTTTGCGCTAAAATGACTTGAAAAAAAATAACCAAATACTTTGAAAAACGAGTCAATCGAAAGATTATTGAATTTTGGTTAATTTCAATCCAGTTTTATTTTAATAACACTTATTTTTCAATCTTGTTATTTTTCAGAATCTTTAAGAACTTCATGCACAGGCCGTTCATCAATGACAAATGCATTCGGTGTGGTGAAGAATATCACTAAGAACAACATGGAATCATCAGGTGAGTAGATTTGGCTGTTGCATACGGATCATATTTCCGTTTTTTCACTAACTGCAACTGCTGCACTAAAAATGGTATGAAAATACCAAATTTTGGTATTACTTGTGCAAATATGTAACCAGTGGGTGTGTAGTGAGTGAATTCCAGTGACACAGGGGCAGGTTAGCGAGTGTGTTCGTTGAGAGTGAGACGATTCGGTTTGTGTCACCCACGGAGAGCGAGCGCGACCTCCCCGTATGAGATCGCCAATGAGATGGAGTAACGCCGCTAGCCACCACCAGAGGGTCGAAGAACATCGCAAGGATGGTAGCGGTGGCGAAAAGGATGATGATGATGATGATGGGGCGAAATATGGGACTTCGCCGGATCAGAGGTTCGCGGTTCCATGTCCTGCCGTAGATCGGCCATTTGCCCGGTGTATTGGAAAGAGTACGTATCGTACAAATCGCGAGTGAAGCCGTCCGAGCTACGATTAAAGCTCCGCGGCGTAATAAAGTGAAGTGCCGCGACTCGCCAAGGAGAAGGACTTCACGGAGGACACGGAAAGACCGTGCAAGACACCCCAGGACATCCAGGTAAACCCGCGAACCCGTCAACAACCCTGATCCGTGCCCCGAAACCAACGCCCAGTGTAACCGCCATCTTGTTCCCCCATCTCATCACAGGACCCCGTAGTTTTAGCTACAAAAGCCGGAATCCGCGACTCGGATCTTCCGGAACAACCCGTGGCTCGCCAGTGGTATCCCCAACCCGTCCACCGTGCACAATCGGTGTCGACCAGCGACCAGCCACTCAAAGCTGAGTCTTGTGAGTCCTCCATCCGGGAACCACGAGCCACACCCGAAGACCTGCCCTACATCAACCAACCCTGCGCCGGAAACCGGGCAAGACCAGCGGTACCTTGGGGGACTGCTGAAGCTCGAGTCCGTCAACAAACTCGAGGACGCGCAGAGGGCAGGCAAACGAGGGTCCAGCGAAGGCTGCAGCAGCATCAACCCGTGCGTCGGAACGCCGACGGCCACGACAAGCCACCCCAGGCCAGCGAGCAGCGCGAGCAGGCCGAGGTCGGAGACAGCGATCGCGTCAGCAGATCCAGCAGCAGCGGCAGCAGTAGCTGAGGGGCCCCGAGCAGCAGGTCCGCCCCCTTGTCCGTGTTAAAGTGTTAAGGTAGGAGATAGACATTAAGGAAGTGGGTTAGGACGGAAGGAAAGGTCAGGTTTAGGAGGAAGCCGTGGCCAATAAAGTGACGACTTGACGAGAAAACCGAGGAGTTTATCTCAAAGCGAACATCAGTGTTTTCCTGCCTCGTGAGCATAATTTATGCCGACCCTGAGGTTCAAAAAGGGAGTTATTTGGACCACCCACTCACCCCATTGAGTTTTATGTTTCGATCCCCTTGTCTTGTAGCAGTAACTTAACTAAGAGGGTCACCCTAGTAGACCCGAAAGTTATACTTTGGCGCCCAACTTAAAAGTCAGTTTATGCTACTTGTGCAGGATACACGTTTTACTTCAATAAGGTGTTCGCCGAGGTCTCTGGGAAAACGCCCTGTTTCGTACCCAGTGCACTCTACCAATCTCACAAGTCACACTTGCACGGCTGTTTTTGACCGAATTTACCTGACGAATAAATTTGCATTTGAGGGGTCTTGGAGTTCTGTCAATGATAGTGAGAGACTGCCAACAGAGAAGAGGTTCAATTTAAAAAGATCAATTGTCGGAAAATTTAGTATACTAACTGTAAATTCAACAAAAATCCGGAACATTTCTTCATCTGTGCACTGCAGTCATCTTTTCATTTCAACCAAATAAAACACCAAGCAGAAAGAATCATTTATTGATCCATTGATGATCATAAGTCTCATTCACAATTGAGTGATTGATTGATATAGAAACTGTGATTCTTAATTAGCTTTTACGATCGTGAACAAATTTTAGATTTTTCAATTATTTGCAATCTACAGCAGGCAGATCAATTTTGCATTCTAGGAAGTGCGTGAACAAATTCTAGTTTTCTAATTTAAAAGAGCAATTTACAATTTGTGACTGAGCAAATTTCTAGTTACATTTTTCAATTATCTCATTTTTGCACTTGATCAAAACCTAGGTGCACTTATTTTAAATTTTACGACGTTTATTTGTGTCGTTTGATTTTTGTTATTTATTTCTTTTAAATGTCTAATTTTCTTTGATTTTCCTTAATCTGCCATGGATTTAAACCAACTAATTGCACTGTACCATGGGATGGACACAGCTCACTTGACCATTGATGAGCTGGACCATGAACTGAGGACACGTAGCATGAATGATGCGGCTTCACGTAGTCAAAAGGAACAAGCATTACGCGTTCGTCTGAAAGAAGAAAAAAGTATGTTAATCACCTCCGTGTACGCACGAGTGCAAGCAGCAGTCAAGTGCTCAGTGCTCCATCGTTTTTTCGAAAATTTTCGCCGTAATTTACCGTGATTAGCCGCGAGTTTGCTCCAACAGCATGCCAAGGGCCGGCCGTGGCCGTGGCAGTTCGAGTGCGGCCTCGAAAAACCCGCGAAGTTCGTCTACCGGCCGTGTGCAAAAGGTAAACAAACCAACGCCGCGTCGACCGCCATCGCGCCGGGGAGTGTGAGCGCCAAAGGATTCGACCCCAAGTTACTACACGCTAATTACCGCGTCCAGAATCGCAGCCCTATTAGGCTCCGTTCAGCTACTTCCGGCAATCCGTCGACCGATGGCGCTTCAACATCCGCCAACATTCCCACCAGTAACAAGTTCGCGAGGCTGAGTGACGAGGAAAGCAGCTACAACAACACCGACGGTAGCACTACCGACGACGACGACGACGACGACGATGGTCGTGCACGGAAAAAAGTGCCGACGCCAAAAAAAGTAATTACTCCAAAGGAACGACGACCACCACCAATTTTTGTTTTGGACACGTTGGCGGACGATGTTGACGAGCAGCTGGAAGGCCTCGTGTACTGCCTCAAAATAGGTAAAGCGTCAGTGCAAGTGTTCACATTTGACCAAAAGAACTTCGACCTGGTTGTGGAGAAATTTAAGCGTAAAAACTTCAAATTCTACACATTTGACCCCGCGCAGAAGACCGCTGTAAAGATTGTCTTGCAGGGGTACCAAGACCGCCCGACCTCCGTCCTCAAGGAGCACCTCTCGGGTGCCGGAATAACGCCGCGAGACATAAAGTCCTCTCGCGGAAGACAACAGTCACAGGTACACACACACTGTACTTGTTGTACTTCGACCGCGGCACCGTCAAGATTCAAGACCTGCGGCGGACTAAGGCGTTGGACGGTTTTGGGTAAACTGGCGGTTTTACTCCAAAAATCCGACGGACGCAGCGCAATGTCACCGTTGCCAGAAATTCGGCCACGGCTCGCGGAACTGCAACCTCCAGCCCCGCTGCGTGAAGTGCGGTGAGTCACACCTCTCGGAGGTGTGCGCACTGCCACGAAAGGCGGACTTGGGGGAAAACGCAGAACAAACCAAGCCGCGCGTAAAGTGCGCGAACTGCGGCGGTAACCATACCTGTAATTACCGCGGATGCGTCGCGCGCAAGTCCTACCTCGAGGAGCAGGAAAAGAGGAAGAAGAAAGCAGCAGCGTCCCACCCTCCTCAACGAAGTACGAGTGCAGCCGTTCCTGCAGCTGGCCAGCGTACGGTTCCAGCGGACAACCCAGCGATCCCTCCTGGCTGGGGGCGATCGTTTGCCAGCGTGGTCGCGGCCGGTAGCGGCAATGCGGCCCAGCAAGAAGTCACCGGGGAAGATCTCTTTACCCTGCCGGAGTTCTTTGCTCTCGCGGGGGAGATGATGACGCGGTTTCGGAGCTGCCGTAACAAGGCGGAGCAATTTCTAGCCCTCGGGGAATTAATGATTAAGCACATCTATAAAGGATAAAAACTGTGATCTAGTTTTAAGCTTTCTATTTCTATCCCCTTTTCCTAGCAAGTTTAGTAAGTTTTTTTTTAATTTTTCTTACTCTTGGTAACACCTTTATTTACAAGCAATAACTGTTCCAAAATGGATTATGATGTAACACACAGCTGAAAGGAACTCCAAAACTCTGTTTTGTACCAAAAAAGAACTTATTGTATCTTGATTATTCACCAATAAAACCGAATTTGAAATTTGAAAAAGTATGTTAAATGTTGAGTTTCGGTTTGTTAGCGTATCAGTTGATGAAGAGTTAGCAGTATGCGAAGATAAGTTGAGTTGGATTGAACAACATCTGGAGACTAGTAGATCACAACGAGCTCCCGCTCAGGTTTACAAAACGAGACTGGTTCATTTCCTATTCCGGTTGATGCGTCTCAAAGAGAGAGTCACCGATGAGAGGAAATTGACCAGCATAGCGACACTCGCGAGAGTATGTATGGAGTTACTCAATACATATTACTCGCTCACTTCTCACCTTCCAGTAGTTAGAGCAGCTGAGTTGGCTTTGGTCAATGAAAGCTTAACAAGATTGCTGAGAGAGGAAGTGGTGAGTGAAGAAGGACAAAAAGATAAAGAGGATGAGAAAGGTACTGGCGATGGTAACAAGGTGCAACAGAATGCTACGAAGGAGAGGCTTCTTGCTACAAACAAGGAACTCATTACCGTGGTACACCAATTGATGAATCAGATTCAGATGTTGGAGGCAACCCAGAAGGAGAAAGAAAAGCCTTGCAAATCCACAAACAGTACCCAGATCGCGGAGAGAGTTACCAAGAACTCAGGAGACGGAAAGCCAAAACCGAATGATTTTTTTGATTGGCTAAAACAAAAGAGTAGCGTAGAAACGAGTTTGAATGAATCGGAAGGTACAGAAAGCAACGACAAACCAAACGTGAATGGAGCGTCAACACACGGGGGAGTGATGGTGAATAAACGTTTGCCGATTCACAAGTGGGCGATTCATTACGATGGTATGGATAACGGACGAAAGCTGAATGAATTCTTGAAGGAAGTTGAGTTCAACGCGCGTTCGGAACACTTTTCCGAGGATGAACTGTTTCTGAGTGCTCACCACCTGTTCACTCATAAGGCACGTGCGTGGTTTATGGAGGTGAATGGAAACAACGAATTGGGTTCTTGGAGGAGATTAGTAGAGGAGTTGAAAGCAGAGTTCTTACCTGTCAACATGGATTATGTTTACGAGCGTCAAGCCAGCAACCGGAAACAAGGTGCTAGAGAGAAGTTCCAGGACTTTTACTTGGACATGGTCCGGATCTTCAGGAATATGTCGAGTCCTTGGGATGATAAGCGGAAGTTCGAGGTGCTTTTCCGAAACACGCGTGAGGAGTGCCAAATCGCCATGCTTGCCGCTAACATCTCCGACATTCCTAAAATGAAAAAGTTTTGTAAGAAGTTTGACGCTATAAACGGGAACATGTTTCGACAGAGGAAGGAGAGGTTTTCCTCAAATTCAGTGAGGATTGACGAGATTAAAGAACAACAACAACATTTCCACAACAGCAAAAACAACAGACAGTTTTTCCAGCAGAAGCAGAACAATTCTGGTGGAAACCGACACCAGAACCGGAACCAGGACAAACCGAAACAAGAGACACGGAAGCGTGAGCAGAACAAAAGCTCACAGGAAAGCAGAGAGCAGCAGAATCGTGAGGAATCTAGGAGGGAGTTCAGACCGGAACAGGAAACTAAACAGACTCAACGAAGTTCAGCATCGGTGTTAAGCGGAATCAAAGCCTTGCAGCGGATTGTGAATGCTTACATTCCTGTGAAGCGGGGTGTTTGCTATAATTGCCACGAGCCAGGCCATGGTTTTGCTGATTGTCCGATGGAGCTGAATCTCTTTTGCGAGCGTTGCAGTTTTCCAGGTTTCGAAACCGGATGTTGTCCGTTTTGTGAGTCAAACCCGAAACGGGACTGCTCAGTAAGACGAGTCAGTCGGAAACAGATTCCACCTGAACCTCACGATTCCAGCGAGGAGAATCCAGCAGAAATTTTAGATCAGCTCGGCTATTCACGGGTTAGAAGAGAAGTTGCGGGGGAGTCTGAGATTGCATCGATGCTCATCACCCTCAGTAACGACTCTAGGCCGTTTGTGAAGGTTGACATGATGGGAATTTCTGTAATTGGATTGCTCGACAGCGGAGCACAACGAACAGTTATCGGAGGGAGAAAACTGATGAAGGATTTACAACTTAAACTTAAACCCACAACTACAACCCTGAAGACAGCAGCAGGACAAGATTTGGAAGTGCTGGGGAGCACGGACATTCCAATCACGTTCAACGGAATAACGAGGATTCTACCGGTTCTAGTCGCACCGAAGCTGGCACGGAGATGTATCTTGGGATATGATTTCTGGCAGCGATTCGGGATTAGGCCAAGCACGTACGAGTTCGTCGATGCGATCGACGAAACAGAAGAAGCCAACGTAGAAGAAGAAGAACATTTCAGTGAAGATCAGTTACAGCAGTTGGAGGAGGTCAAGAAGTTGTTTTTAGTCGCACGTCCAGGAAGTTTCGGCAAAACGGATCTGATCGAGCATAAGATCGAGATCAAGGAGGAGTTTCAGGGAGCGGATCCTGTAAGGAAGAACCCGTATCCTTGGAGTCCGGAAATTCAAGGGAAAATTCATCGAGCTGTGGACGCCATGCTGGAGAACAACATTATTGAACCGTCCGACTCTGACTGGGCTTTACCGGTGGTACCGGTGAAGAAGAGAGACAGCGAAGACGTCAGGCTGTGCCTGGACGCCCGGAAGCTGAATGAGCGAACCAAGAGGGATGCATATCCTCTCCCCCATCAAAACAGGATTTTAAGCCATTTAGGTCCATTTAAATATCTGTCAACGATCGACTTGAGTCAAGCTTTTCTGCAGGTGCCCCTGAATGAGGATTCGCGCAAGTTTACAGCGTTCTCCATTCCAGGAAAAGGCCTGTTTCAGTTCACTGGCTTGCCGTTTGGACTGATCAATAGCCCGGCAACCCTCAGCAAGTTAATGGATCGAGTTTTAGGTCATGGTGCACTTGAACCTTCCATTTTTGTGTACCTTGACGACATTGTTGTGGCAAGTCATTCTTTCGACGACCACATACAAAAGTTAAAAGACCTGGCGAGACGGCTTTCACAAGCAAACTTGTATATAAATTATGAAAAGTCTAATTTCTGTTGTCCTGAACTACCGTATCTCGGATATATTTTGTCCAGAGATGGACTCAGGCCTAACCCAGATCGAGTTCAAGCGATTCTAGGGTACCAGGTCCCAAATTCGATACGGGCTTTGAGGCGATTCCTCGGTATGATAAATTATTACCGCAGGTTTATCGAGAACTTTTCCGAAATAACTGCTGCTCTCACAAACTTACTTAAAAATAAGCCTAAGAGGGTGCAGTGGACTAAGGAAGCAGATGAGGCTTTTCAGGTCATCAAGGAGCGTTTGATTTCCGCGCCCGTGATGGCCAACCCGGACTTTAGCGTCCCGTTCTGCGTGCAGACCGACGCTAACGATTCCGCTCTCGCAGGAGTTCTAACGCAAGTTCACGATGGGGTAGAGAAGGTTATCGCATATCACTCGGAGAAATTGAATGGAGCCGAGCTCAATTACCATGCCGCCGAGAAGGAGGGATTGGCCGCGCTCCGGTGCATTGAGAAGTTCCGTGGTTACATCGAGGGAACCCATTTCACACTCGTCACGGACTCGTCTGCGCTCTCATTCATCATGAGATCGAAGTGGCGCTCATCTTCGCGGCTCAGCAGATGGAGCATAACACTTCAACAATACGACATGGAAGTCAAACATCGTCGCGGAAAAGACAACATCGTGCCGGATGCTCTGTCTCGGTCGATGGAGTCGCTAGGTGCGAACGATGGAGACGCGTGGTACAACAACCTGTATCAGGCGGTGACCGAGGATCCCGAGAAGTACATGGACTTCCGGATCGACGATGGCCGGCTGTACAAGCTCGTTTCTTCTCAATCGGATGTTCTAGACTACCGGTTTGAATGGAAAGAGTGCGTGCCGGAATCTAAGCGTCAAGAGGTGCTGAAACGCGAGCACGATGGAAAGCTTCACATCGGCTTTGAGAAGTGCATCGAGCAGCTGAAAAGGAGGTATTATTGGCCGAGAATGAGTGCCGACCTCAAGAAGCACATTGGGAGATGCGACTCGTGTAAGGAGAACAAACATTCCACGGTGTCGATGGCACCAGAGATGGGAAAGCAGCGAGTAGCAACAAAACCGTTTCAGATCGTGTGCATGGATTACATCCAATCTCTTCCCAGAAGCAAGCAGGGCAATGCCCACTTATTGGTCATTCTTGACATCTTCTCTAAGTACTGCCTTCTTGTTCCGGTGAAGAAGATATCTGCTAGTTCATTGTGCACGATTTTTGAGCAAAATTGGTTGCGAAAGTTGTCGGTACCACAGTACTTGATCACGGACAACGCCACGACATTTCTGTCCAAGGAGTTCCAGGAGTTGCTGCAGAAGTACGAGATTCAGCATTGGGCGAATGCTCGTCACCGTAGCCAAGCGAACCCGGCGGAAAGGCAGAACCGAACGATCAACGCGATGATCCGCACGTACGTTCGTGAGAACCAACGTTTGTGGGACACAAAGATCTCGGAGATAGAGCACGTGTTGAACAACACGGTGCAGTGGACTAAGGAAGCAGATGAGGCTTTTCAGGTCATCAAGGAGCGTTTGATTTCCGCGCCCGTGATGGCCAACCCGGACTTTAGCGTCCCGTTCTGCGTGCAGACCGACGCTAACGATTCCGCTCTCGCAGGAGTTCTAACGCAAGTTCACGATGGGGTAGAGAAGGTTATCGCATATCACTCGGAGAAATTGAATGGAGCCGAGCTCAATTACCATGCCGCCGAGAAGGAGGGATTGGCCGCGCTCCGGTGCATTGAGAAGTTCCGTGGTTACATCGAGGGAACCCATTTCACACTCGTCACGGACTCGTCTGCGCTCTCATTCATCATGAGATCGAAGTGGCGCTCATCTTCGCGGCTCAGCAGATGGAGCATAACACTTCAACAATACGACATGGAAGTCAAACATCGTCGCGGAAAAGACAACATCGTGCCGGATGCTCTGTCTCGGTCGATGGAGTCGCTAGGTGCGAACGATGGAGACGCGTGGTACAACAACCTGTATCAGGCGGTGACCGAGGATCCCGAGAAGTACATGGACTTCCGGATCGACGATGGCCGGCTGTACAAGCTCGTTTCTTCTCAATCGGATGTTCTAGACTACCGGTTTGAATGGAAAGAGTGCGTGCCGGAATCTAAGCGTCAAGAGGTGCTGAAACGCGAGCACGATGGAAAGCTTCACATCGGCTTTGAGAAGTGCATCGAGCAGCTGAAAAGGAGGTATTATTGGCCGAGAATGAGTGCCGACCTCAAGAAGCACATTGGGAGATGCGACTCGTGTAAGGAGAACAAACATTCCACGGTGTCGATGGCACCAGAGATGGGAAAGCAGCGAGTAGCAACAAAACCGTTTCAGATCGTGTGCATGGATTACATCCAATCTCTTCCCAGAAGCAAGCAGGGCAATGCCCACTTATTGGTCATTCTTGACATCTTCTCTAAGTACTGCCTTCTTGTTCCGGTGAAGAAGATATCTGCTAGTTCATTGTGCACGATTTTTGAGCAAAATTGGTTGCGAAAGTTGTCGGTACCACAGTACTTGATCACGGACAACGCCACGACATTTCTGTCCAAGGAGTTCCAGGAGTTGCTGCAGAAGTACGAGATTCAGCATTGGGCGAATGCTCGTCACCGTAGCCAAGCGAACCCGGCGGAAAGGCAGAACCGAACGATCAACGCGATGATCCGCACGTACGTTCGTGAGAACCAACGTTTGTGGGACACAAAGATCTCGGAGATAGAGCACGTGTTGAACAACACGGTGCACTCAACAACAAAATTCACCCCACATCGCATAGTGTTTGGGCACGAGATTGTCACTCGTGGTACTCAGCATCGGTTGGAGAAAGACGAGGATCTCACAGAAGAAGAGAGGATGGAGGCGATGAAGGGAGTGAGTAGAAAAATCTGGGAAATGGTGAGAGAGAATCTTAAAAAGGCTCACGAGAGCACAAAAAGGACATACGATCTGCGTCACAAGAGGTACTCACCTTCGTTTGACGTTGGCCAGCGGGTTTTCAAGCGGTCGTTCCGACTGTCGTCCGCAGGTAACGATTATAACGCCAAGCTGGGTCCTCAGTACGTGCCGTGTGTCGTTGTTGCCAAGAAGGGCACAAGCTCGTACGAAGTCGCCGACATGAATGGAAAGTCCCTGGGAGTGTTCTCAGCAGGTGACTTGAAGGCGTAGTTTGCCGCGCATGGAGCATGAATGCAGCCGATTCCCGTGGAAGGTCAGGAGGTGCTCCGACAGCTAGTCCGACAAAAAGTTCATCTGGTCCAGTTGTCCATTCCCTTCTGCATAATTCCGCCATGTTTCGGGAGTGCAGGTGCATTATGTAGTGCAACAGTGCGATGTAGATGCACTGTAGGCAGGTTTTCAAGAAGAAAGTCGACATTATTAGTAAAATCCTAGGTCAATCAAAGAGAATTGTATTTTGTTTCACATTTTAATTGATTTTAATTTGTTTTGTGTTGTTGCATTGATAGGAGTTGATGAATGAAATGCAGTTTGCACATAAATGCAGCAGTTGCATTGATTATCTTGGTATGCGGTACTGTAAAGAGCTCATCTAGTACTGCACTACTTAGTGATCGATGGCGTATGTCTGTATGTGTGCGAATGTTGTACGTAGATATCATAACCTCCAAAGTCACTGTCCAATAGTAATTTTCCAATAACTTATTTGCGCAAAATAAAAAAAAAATCAAAGTCAGTCGTCACGTCTTGTAGTACGTCGTCGTCGAAACAGTCTAGTCAATTTCAGTACACCGTACTTACGTTTGAACGCATATTTTCCTCATAATTTTTTCCATCACATTTAGCATATCAACAATGATCTTCCAACTAGGAAATCATAAAGTTTATTCGACCTCACTTGAGTTTCTACTACTAATCGATCACAAACGCGTAACCAGATCTGGTGTGATCTTAAGCTGATTAAATTTCCCTCAGTAAGGGTCGAATAAACTAAACATTTTCCTAATTGTAAAATCATTGCGACTTACCATATTATTCAAGCACATATTGATCACATGGAGCTTGACAATAGTTTGACATTAGCATGACAGTTGACAGACGGGAGCTGATTGCATACACAGATGAAGAAGTGATAACGTTATCAACACGATCGGGTCAACTCCGACAATTGAAATATTTCGCGCGCGCGTATGAAATGAACATGGTACCGTAAAATTGCGTCGTTTTGAACATGTTTTTTTTTTTAAATTTATTTATTTCCGGAAATTTAGGGTTTTTGTTTATTGCATGCTTAATTTATTCAAAAACATAAAAAAATACAAAAAAATAAATAAAATTTGCTTGCTTGAAAATTCCAAAAATAAAGATTATTCATAATTGAATTCTTTGAATTATCTCAGTTATCTGATTGGAATCGCTGGAGACCGGAGTCGGTAAGACATTGATGGTCAGTAGAGACTTATTACAGTCTTGAAACAGAGAGGAGCTTTCGAGCGATGATAACTTATGACCCCGATCCAATTCAGGACTGATGTAAATAGAAAAATGTTGCATGCTAGTTTTAATTTGTACATATTTTATTTGTTATTTATTTATTTATTTATTTATTTATTTATTCTGTGATGTAAATGGTAAAATTTGTAAATAGTAACGGTTTTAAATTGTTCCTCATCTTTGTTGGTTAGTAGGACTTTGTGATGTGTTGCTGGAGGCCGGAGTTGAAGAAACATTGAAGGCCAGTACATTGGTAAAACCGATTAAACAGCGTGGAGTTGAACACTTGTGTTACAACGATGAAACCTTATGACCCCAACACAACCCACACTGTGCGAAATGTCTCCTTTCAAGTATTCGTCTGCAGGACCTAGTAAAACGCATTTTTATTCGAGTAAATTCCTGTCAACTATTGCGCGCAAAACATAAGAAGTGTGAAAAGTGATTTTGTGAGAATGCAGTGGTTACGACGTAGGTTCAGCAGGACGCTACATCTTATTGAAGTGAATGTTAAAAAAAATATTAGCTTCACTAATATTTTTTTACCCGAGTGGGAGGAGAGTGTAACCAGTGGGTGTGTAGTGAGTGAATTCCAGTGACACAGGGGCAGGTTAGCGAGTGTGTTCGTTGAGAGTGAGACGATTCGGTTTGTGTCACCCACGGAGAGCGAGCGCGACCTCCCGTATGAGATCGCCAATGAGATGGAGTAACGCCGCTAGCCACCACCAGAGGGTCGAAGAACATCGCAAGGATGGTAGCGGTGGCGAAAAGGATGATGATGATGATGATGGGGCGAAATATGGGACTTCGCCGGATCAGAGGTTCGCGGTTCCATGTCCTGCCGTAGATCGGCCATTTGCCCGGTGTATTGGAAAGAGTACGTATCGTACAAATCGCGAGTGAAGCCGTCCGAGCTACGATTAAAGCTCCGCGGCGTAATAAAGTGAAGTGCCGCGACTCGCCAAGGAGAAGGACTTCACGGAGGACACGGAAAGACCGTGCAAGACACCCCAGGACATCCAGGTAAACCCGCGAACCCGTCAACAACCCTGATCCGTGCCCCGAAACCAACGCCCAGTGTAACCGCCATCTTGTTCCCCCATCTCATCACAGGACCCCGTAGTTTTAGCTACAAAAGCCGGAATCCGCGACTCGGATCTTCCGGAACAACCCGTGGCTCGCCAGTGGTATCCCCAACCCGTCCACCGTGCACAATCGGTGTCGACCAGCGACCAGCCACTCAAAGCTGAGTCGTGTGAGTCCTCCATCCGGGAACCACGAGCCACACCCGAAGACCTGCCCTACATCAACCAACCCTGCGCCGGAAACCGGGCAAGACCAGCGGTACCTTGGGGGACTGCTGAAGCTCGAGTCCGTCAACAAACTCGAGGACGCGCAGAGGGCAGGTAAACGAGGGTCCAGCGAAGGCTGCAGCAGCATCAACCCGTGCGTCGGAACGCCGACGGCCACGACAAGCCACCCCAGGCCAGCGAGCAGCGCGAGCAGGCCGAGGTCGGAGACAGCGATCGCGTCAGCAGATCCAGCAGCAGCGGCAGCAGTAGCTGAGGGGCCCCGAGCAGCAGGTCCGCCCCTTGTCCGTGTTAAAGTGTTAAGGTAGGAGATAGACATTAAGGAAGTGGGTTAGGACGGAAGGAAAGGTCAGGTTTAGGAGGAAGCCGTGGCCAATAAAGTGACGACTTGACGAGAAAACCGAGGAGTTTATCTCAAAGCGAACATCAGTGTTTTCCTGCCTCGTGAGCATAATTTATGCCGACCCTGAGGTTCAAAAAGGGAGTTATTTGGACCGGGACTGGGCCATTCGGCAGAATGACGGTCGGCGGAATGACGTTCGGCAGACAACCAGAAGGCAGAAAAGGTCATTCGGCAGACAAACATTCGGCAGAAAGTACATTCGGCGGAAAAGTACGAATGGCAGAAAAATGTTCGGCAGAAAAGGTCAAATGGCAGACAGGGTCATTTGGCGGAACGTCGATTGGCAGAAAAGCACATAAGGCAGAAAGGTTCATATGGCAGAAAAGTACAGAAGGCAGACAAACAAATGGCAGAAAAGATCATTAAGCAGAATATATCATAAGGCAGAATATTATTTGGCAGACAAAGTCATTTTTGTCTAACTTCCTACCAGCAACTTTATCAAGACAGAACCCAGTGAGACAACCTGGACTGAGCTTACGACTTAACCTTTAGGTCCGACGGGGCCAACATTCAATTTCCCGTCCGACGGCAGGCGTGACCAGACAAATCTTTAAAGGGCATAAAATTTCCGATCTTTTGCTGCCCATACATCAATGTTTTCTATAAACCCACGTTTTTAAATACCTGGGCTTTTTGCCCAGTTTGATCCACTAGAAAAAAAATTACGAAAGTCCATACATTTTTGGCAGATTGCTCAAACGAAACCATAACAACGTTTTTGCTTAAGTATTTAAAAACGTGGGTTTTATAGAAAACCTTGATGTATGGGTATCAAAAGATCGGAAATTGTATGCCCTTTCCAATGCCACAGAGATTGACTTGTGAATCGTGGACCGGTTCGGATGCCGGCGGATTTTCCGACGACGAAATTTCGGGTTTAAACGAAATTCCAACGAAAAATCTATTCTATCGATACAAAGACTCCCAAAACGGTGTTATACCCACAATTAGCAATTCTATGGTAATATATTGACGTTCAGTTAAATTAAATGTTTGCAAAACTAAGTTTAGATAAGTTTTATATAGAATTTCCAGAGTTATTTAATCTTTCATACTAAGTAAGTAGTAAACTTGATATTCAAACCAAATTATTTTGTTAATCAGTCAAGGATGCCTATTTGGAGTTGGGAGACTGGAATTATGGTGATTTATCAACAAATAACTTTATTTATGTTAATTTTTCGAAAAGTGTAGGGAGAGTGGGAGACTTGATCCCCTTTTTTTGTATCGCACATAACTCTGCCAATTTCTCACAAAACTATGAACTTTTTGCAAGAATTGAAAGCTTAAACATACAACTATGTTTGGCTAATAAGGGTATTTCATCAGATAAACTCTTCGAATCATGCCAAGCGTTTTAAAATAGTAGTTTATGCAACAAGTTGCAAAAAGAGGATTTTTTCAGCACGAGTCGTACATTTATCCAACGAGGTTCACCGAGTTGGATAAATACGAAGAGTGCTGAAAAAATCAAGTTTTGCAACTTGTTGCATACAACATTTTTTGCAATTCCAAAAATCACACACTGAGTGAAATTTTATGTCAAATTTTCATGTATTTTGTCAATAAATCGTTTAAATCAAAAAAAAATTTGAAAAGTGTTACTTTTCGAAACAAGTGCTGAAAAGTTCAACTTTTCAGCACCCATTTGAGTGCTGAAAAGTAGAACTTTTCAGCATTTATTTCGAAAAGTGTTGCTATTCGATTCTGTTATTTTCGGTAAAGAAAAGTAGGCTATTTCGTCGTTCAAGAATGACAGGAAAAGTAAGTAGTTTCACGACAAAAATATATTGCAAAAATGTTGGGAGTAATTTGATTATTCAACATTTTGAAGAAATCTTAAGCAAAATGTTTCTTATTCATCCAATCTTTTAATTTTCTATAAGTTACAGCAATTTCACATAAAACCTGTACGTTTGTTTTCAAAATATAACAAGTTTAGCATGCAAAATATTTAAAAACTTAAAATTTTCTTTTTAAGACCAAAATTGAGCATGTTTACAAAAGCTGGTAATTTTTGTTTACAAAACTTTTGAAAAATGGTTCAAACTGCAGTAAGTTATGTTCAACTATACTGAAGGAAACTATGTACGAAAACCCAGCTCAATTAATTACTCTTGAGGCTGATTCCAGTGACTGTAAAAATGCAGGGATCAAGTCTCCCTAAACGTACTTTTTCAAACAATTGTTTGTAAAAATAGTATGACGATAAATTTAACGTCAAATGCGGAAGGGTTTTGGAGTTGATATGTTTATCAAGCAATTCATGTATAAAAAATATTTTTTTAAATAATTTTTGAGTGTTTTCTATACTTATCAAAACAAAGAAAAAAGATCTCTTGGAAGTTTTTTGCAGCACTTTTTAGAAAAATGTGTGTAACTCAATCTAAACATTTTTTTAATTTTTTTTCTTTGTTTTCTACAATGAGTTTTAGTTGATGTCACACAACTTTCTAGAACAAAGCCAATTGTTTTACCCACATGCTGACGAGATACAGGCTTGGGATCAAGTGTCCCCGGGGATCAAGTCTACCCACTCTCCCCTACAAACTTTTGTTGCACCTTTTTTTATTTCTTTTTATGGAAATCATCTTTTCATGAGCTTTTTATAGCAAAATGTTCGGCATGAGTTTCTGAATAAAACGTAGTACTAGGTTTTGACAAACTTTTAATTGTTTATATGTTTCATCACAAAATGTGTATAGTGCCCAAGGGGTGTAAATATTTTTTTACATACAGTACTTTCTTTTAATGTGTACCAACATTGACCAAAATATGACATCGGTATTACGTCTACAGCCCGAGTTATTCATCTGTCTCATTATAGACGCACTTGGCAGGAACAATGAGACACTCTACGAAAATCAATTATTTTCTAATAAAATGTCATGTTTTAGTATTGTTCCGTTGCAGGTAACTTGCCTTAATTATTTTAAAACAATTTTACCAACTTGAAACTTAAATTAACAAAAGTTATACCAAAAAGTATTAGAATTTTGTAAAATCTATATATTTATACCAAAAAACTTCATATTTTTTGTTAAATGGAGTTAAAACTCAATAAATTTGCCAAAAATCACTTTCAATTCATATTTTGAAAAGTTACATATAGTGCGTCCATCCCGGGAATTCCCGGGACAAAACTCCCGGGATTTTTCCAAAACCGGGAATTTCCGAATCCCGGGATTTTTATATTTTATCCCGGGAATCCCCGAAATCGGTAAAAATATCAAATTTTGGTCTGGAAATTCAGATTTTGTTGTGGAATAGATGAACAACGATTAAAAAATAAAAATAAAATATTAAGCATAATTTTACTTATAGAGAATAATTGTCAGATCCGTAAATTGCCGTAAATTGCTAAGCGCTTGAAATATTTTCGCTTCACTTTTATATTCATGAATTTAAATTGAAAAAAAGTAATTTTAAATATTTTTTTATGAAACATCTTTGGCAACAAAGACGAGTGTATCGAATCAGAACAGCTGTTTTAATTTATTTTTTGCATAATGTTTTGATTTTTCTGATTGATTTCGGTTAAAACAGAAACAGAACAAAACAATTAGTACACCGATCTCCAAATTAATTGCTCTGAAATCTCGTGTACTTATTCAGTTTGTACTTCAGATTTTCTCCAGTTGGCGGTAGGGACATTAAGATAATTTGTAAAATATTGTTTGTTATGATTTTATCTGCTGTTTTTTTATTTGTTGTTTTAGACATTTTAAAAAAATGTTGAAGCTTATTTAATTTCAATCACACTGGATTAAAAATTTTGATACATTTAAAAACCAAAGCACAAGAAAGAGCAAAAACTAATCTTTCAAGCTATTTAAAACGGCTATTCTTGTTCAGATTGAAGAGTAGATTTTCACCAATGAACAGTATTGAGCTAAATCCATGATTTTTATCGCCCTAGTTACATAGATTTTGAAAAGAAGAAAAATCAAAGTGTCTCATTGTTACCCATGGGCTGAAAGGAGTGAGAAACAATAAGGTAGCCCTGGATTCTCGGTATATTCTTAATTTTGGCCAAACCAAATGAAAGGACATTGTAGCCCAACTCATTCCCTATGAAACGTCAAAAAAAAATCTGGAGAAATGTTAGTTTTCGTGTTTACGGCTGCCTATGAGCGAAAAACTAATTTTTGTCCATAATTTACTTTACACCCCAGAATCAAACATTAATGAATAACTTTTCAAGGGAGCTTCCATAACCAAAGCCACTATTATGGCAGACGTGTATCGTGTAGACACACCTTTCCCCAAAATATGAGCCTGTTTGGTTGAAACTACTACTTGTGAGAGCCATTTTATCATTGTTCCCCGTGTCTCATTGATGACTACTCTACCCTAACCTACATTGTCGTGTTTGCCATTATCATTAGAATTGTGAAATTTTGTGCAGTACAAGTGAAAATTATTCCCAGTCAATCAATCGGAATTCTGAAACGGAATTCAATTCGAATCGATTACGTATTCCGTGTCAAACGCAACAACCGATACGTACACGGAATAGGAGCGCTAGTTTATTGTAAACATATGGTACGTTCGTTTAAAGAGCCGGTGCGGCACTGAGTGACGCACTCGTCGGTGCCAGTTTTGGTTCAATCGAACGTCATTTGTCAGTGTGCGTGAAACTCGCATGAAACTGAAAAATATATTGAAAAGCACTAGAGTTTCAGTTCCAAGATGGCGGTGAAACTCTTGCGGCACTAGCGCGAGTTTCTTCAAACAAACACTTTGACAGCTCTGAGTGCGGCACTCAGTGCGAAACTAGCCCTCAAACGAACGTACCATTATAGAAACAGACCCCAAAATTCGTTTTAAATACTGAGATATTCCACAAAAACCAAAAAAACTTCGTGCATTTTTGTCATTTTCCATATGAAAGAAGTTTCAAACTTGTCGTGCTATCTTGACACAGCCTGAAATTTGATGTAAGTGCGACAATCGGGTACTAAAGCCCTATGTAAATTTTTATGAACAACTGTAAAAAACACGATAAAAAACCATTTGTGATCACTTTTTTCATTTTAATGCAAAAAATATTGACAAGACAACATTTTTCGATGGCTCAAGTATGGTCCCCTTGGAACGGGCTGTCAAGTAGGACCTTTCCTGTCAAGAAGGACCGTGAAGTTAATGTTTTAACTGGTGGATCAATTCTCAAATTTAGTTCTCGGCTTATCAGTCCCAGTAGCAAGTAAAACGAAAATTTTGTTTTTTTTATATATAATATCATTTTCAAGGGTTTTTTTAAATTGAATTAAAAATCCATTTTAAATCCTTTGCGGTCGTTGTACTCAGAAAAATAAGCTTTATCGTTATGACCAATAATATCACAAATTTAAACTTCATTTTAGGACCCAATTGGCCAAAGGGATTTCAGGTCAGAAAGCGTTTGACACAGATACGAGCTCGACTACCGTAAACCTTTTCAATTATATTTCGGGACTCCGGCAACCAAATTCAGCCAAACTTCGGGGCAATGCACAGAATGGTCAACTAAACATACTGTAATTGTTATTGTTTACATTGCGTGCTCTCGTTTTTGTTTATTCAAGATCAAACTTTAAAACTCGTTTTTCTCGGAACGTCAAATACGACGTACGACAAAACAGCACGACAGCGATAAATAATTGTAAAGAGAGGTTTGGATTATCTTAACGTGAAGACTTCCATCATTGTCATGATTTTTCGTTCAAAGATATAAATTTTGCGTCGCTTTCATTATTTTGACAAAATTCTTCCAACAAGTTGTTTAGAATAGTGCCCTACACATGCTGATTCTTTTTGGTAACGATTATCCCATTCCTTGAAAATTTATGGAAATCGTCATTAATCAATGACTGCCAAGTAGGACGTCAATGACTGTGCCACAAAATTTTATAAATTTTGAAGCACATTTGATTTAGATCAAAAATTCTTTCAGTGGCTTCAAGAAGGTAATAACCGGCACATGCTGATTCCTTTTGGTGCTGAAATTCGTTAAATTGAATTTAATACAGAATCTATATATATAAAAAAATTCGACGGTTTTGTTCGAACGCGAATCAGTTCAATACGGAGTGTCGGATCGAGGTGCTTTTTGTTGCGTTAGGTTGGTGTAAGCCCAAGGAAGGTTTATATGCTAAAAAATTTCCACTTTGGCCACTCTTGGAGCGATTCCGGAGCATCTGCAGATTGTATGGAAAAATGTACGTAAACTCAAATTTTGATCACAGGAGGCTGAATTAGCAAAAAGCAAAAACGTCAAAAACGAAAAAAGCAGAACGAAGTTTGTCGGGTAAGGCTTGTATTCTATAATGATGATGATCAATTTTCTTCGAAAATGATCAACGGCTTCACCTCAAGCTAAGAACCAGATTATCCGTTCGACGCAGTGATGGACGCAGAACTTTGCGGCTGTCATCATAGCCTGCCTATCATCGACCATTGAACATAGTATGCTCTGTAGATTGTTCAACTGACAGATCACAGAAAAATCGAACTGGCGCAAAGTGCTGCGTCCACCACTGCGTCAAACGAATAATCTTGTTCTCACCTTTACCGTTTCAAACCTGTGGACACCTAGTTTCGAGTAGAAATCACGCAATAGAGAAACGCCAAGATAATGCTGAAGCTCGAACAAGTTATTTGTTTTGTATGATTGACCTGAAAACCGAAATTACAGCACACCACAATGGTCCTGAATAACAAAACCGTGCGTCGTCGCTAGAAAACCGCTTAACAATGTCGAAAAATATTGATATTTTGAATTTTGACGTCGTACGGTTGCACGGACGACAAACGATGGACGGACTCAGCAAGGTGTACAAAAGTACCGCGAAAATGTGATCTTTTTGTACTTTGATTTTGAGTCTAAACAAATAGATTTTTTAATTCATTATTGTTTTGTGTATTGTTTTCGAACGTTTCCAACTAAGAAGAGATCCTGCCAAACAAAGCTTTCTGCTGAATGGTTTTCTGCTGAACGACTTATTCGGCCCAATGAGTTATTCTGCCATTTGTACTATTCCGCTCAACGACATTCTGCCAAACGACTTATTCGGCCTAACGAGTTATTCTGCCATTTGTACCATTCCGCCTAATGACATTCTGCCAATTGATTTTCTGCCGAACAAGCTTTTCTGCCAAACGTATTTTCTGCCGAATGACCTTTTCTGCCGAATGACCCATTCCGCCGATTGTTTTTCTGCCGTTCGGCTTTCCGCCGAATGTCATTCTGCCGAATAATTTTCTGCCGAATGGCCCAGTCCCCTTCCACATACTAGACTTTGATATGATTTCATGGTATTTTACCATCTATTACTGGGCAACCAAGGGCACATTTTGGTCGCTGTTATTTGCTCAAGTAATACCAAAAATTGGTATTCCCGTGTTATTTACCCCTGCTCGGGTTGTTTTGTGAATTGTTTTCGAACGTTTCCAACTAAGAAGAGATCCTGCCAAACAAAGCTTTCTGCCGAATGGTTTTCTGCTGAACGACTTATTCGGCCCAATGAGTTATTCTGCCATTTGTACTATTCCGCTCAACGACATCCTGCCAAACGACTTATTCGGCCTAACGAGTTATTCTGCCATTTGTACCATTCCGCCTAATGACATTCTGCCAATTGATTTTCTGCCGAACAAGCTTTTCTGCCAAACGTATTTTCTGCCGAATGACCTTTTCTGCCGAATGACCCATCATTCCGCCGATTGTTTTTCTGCCGTTCGGCTTTCCGCCGAATGTCATTCTGCCGAATAATTTTCTGCCGAATGGCCCAGTCCCTTCCCGACCAAATATTGACGGACAGAGGTACAGAATTCATGTCCTCTGTTTTCGCAAACATTTGTGATATGCTGAAAATTGAGAAACTCAATTCAACAGCATATCACCATGAAACAATTGGAGCGTTAGAAAATTCGCATAAAGTGCTTGGGAATTTTCTACGAATCCAAACAAATAATTCTTATGGATATTGGTCTGCTTGGGTGCCGTATTATAAATTCGCTTATAATACAACTGTGCACAGCGCAACCAGTAAAACTCCATACGAGTTAGTATACGGAAAATTGTGCAATCTTCCAACTGAGTTACAAGGAGAAACAGAAATAAGTCCTGTGTATAACATAGATGACTATTCTGCTATTCTAAAATTTAAAATTCAAACATCGCAAAAACAAGCACGCGATTGTTTACTAAAAGCCAAACAAAACCGAACAAAAAAAGACACAAACAAAACTGATCGTTATGCTATTAACGATCTAGTTCTTGTAAGAAATGAAACAGGTTCAAAATTAGAACAAAAATTTGACGGACCATACAAAGTCTTGGAAGATTTAGGTGTAAACCTAAAGATTCAAATTAATAATAAAATAGATATTATTCACAAAAATAGAGTTAGAAAATTCATTTAAAAAAAAGAGGGAAAGAAGACAACGAAAAAAAAAATAATAATAATAATAAACAAAATAGAAAAATACAAAATTTAATATTTCTATTGTAACAAAACATAAACACACACACACATGAATAATATTGTAACAAGACACATATATTGTACACACACACACATATAAATAATATTGTAACAAGACACATATATTGTAACTCTATTATAGTTACACACTAAATCATAAAACATTAAAAATAATCACTGTAGGATAATTTTTAATTTTTCCAAGAAGAGGCGTGTAGTGGGTCGACACATGCAACGTATCATTTAACGCTGACTCAAATTACAACACTTGAGTCAGTAACAAATTATTTATGTTCTACTTCTTGGGCGACGTTGCTTTCCGTGTTGTGTTTAACACTGACCCTCTTTGATGGGTACCAGATGTTGACAAACATGCACCAAGCACTTTGTTATATTCAAGCGACCACCGAAAGAGTACTCGATGGTAAATAGCCAAAAAGTAGATGTGGCTTATTAGCCATCTTGTTCTAGGAATTCACCACAGCCAACAAGGCTTAAGTTTAAGTTAGCAATAAGTTTGAAGTTAAAATAAAGATCATTCCTAGTTCCACCGTCAACCGTGTTAGATGCCTCATTTGTATCACCTTACCCTCCTTACATAACACTGCGACACGATCAACTTTGAGATGATTTCACCGAAAAGCGACCACAGGACCGGAACTCCACTTCTCCCGGTTCCGCAACGTACTCCAGCGACCGGATTTATGCAAAACACAAGACAAAACGCGTGAATTAGTATTTTTTTGATTATTTTTTACGGAAGGTAAACAATGCCGACCTTGCAGTTGCTGCCGTTTTGTCAGGATGCTGCCAACTTGCAAAAGCCGGGCCGCTGTGTCCTGCTTACTTCTGTCCGGGTGCTGCCGTTTTTTTAAATCGACGATCTAGTCCGGTGACGGAGTAAAAATGGACAAAACAAACTGCTCGACTGATTTCACATCGAGAACTGTCATTTGCTCTTGACAGTTCTCGCTGTAAAAAAAAATCGAGCAGCGAGATGCGAAAACGCAAGAAAAGGTAAACGAAAAAGCGAGTTAACGCGGCTATCGCAAGTTAAAGCATGAAAAAGCGGAAAGGTAAAAGTGAACGCTGAAAAGGTAAGTAAAGGAATCTTTATCGCTCTTTGGGACCAGCCCGTGGCTTGATGGCTACGGCTCCCGCCTCATAAGCGGAAGGTTCAGGGTTCGATTCCCGACCGGTCTCCTTGAAATTTTTCGACTGTAAATGAACTTTGAATATGAACAAAAAATGCACAGAATCAGGTGGGATTCGAACTCACACCTTTGAATTGGAAGTCGGATGCTCTAGCCATTCGGCCACCAAGGAATCAATACTCCTTGAGTGAATTAATCCGTAGTGGTGAAATAATGTCACAAGGTCATTTACTATATAATACAACAATCGATCACTTTCCGCCCGGGTAAGTTCTTCCCGGATGCTTTCTTCGGACTGGCTGCGCTTGTGTTTGATTAGATTAGATTAGATTAGATTAGATTAGATTTTTTTTTTAAAGTACAATTTTATTTCACTTTTGTTTTATGTTACATATGTAGGTACATCTAAATCTTTAAATACACAACGCTGTTAGAAAAAAAATGCATATTTTCCAAACCTCCTAACAAAAAAACTGTCGCTGATCCCACCTTTTATTCCTGAGAATGCTTTTAAATACAAATAACGATGGATTCTTGTAATGCCTCATATTATAAACTATAGCTTCTGACACAATCCAATAAACGGCCTGAAAAATTCTATTTTTTGTTCCTATGTATGCAGAAAGGATTTCCATTAGATCCGGAAGATTTGCCTTCATATTGACATTCACTTTTTCACCTACCCATTCCCAAATTTCCTTTGAATTTGTATAATTTGTTATTCTATGTAAGTTTGTATCAAGTTCATGGCAAATCTCGCATTCGGCGTTATTTAATCCCCTCACATTATAGCTGCATAATTTTTCTTTGTTTGGATATATATCGTTTAAAATTTCATAGATTATAGATTTCGCATCAGAGTCCATATAATTTTCACTAAAATTCTCCCACGTGCTCACCCAGTCAGGACTTGACGCCTTGCTCTGAATTTTCGGTTCACAGCTTTGTTTAGACAATAACGAGCTATAAATTAGTGCCGATGTGTTCAAAAAATCGTAGGCTTCGTATTCAATAGCAATGTTCACCCAATCATATTTATTCCGAGTTAAATTCTTTGTAGAAATATTGTCTATAAGATAGTGTTTTCTATTAACAACGTCATATTTGTATAAGATATTTCTAATGAATAATGCTTTGAATTTTACCTCTGCCTCAACTAACGCTAATCCACCTCTCTCGAAGGGTAAATATAATTGTCCTGCTTCAACTTTAAAAATTTGAGAACCCCAGAAATATCTTAACACCATTTTCTTCAATTCATCAATATGGCGTTTGTCTGGCGGTAAAATTTGACCAAGATACCAGCACTTCGAAAGAATAAACGTATTTAGAATCCAAGATTTTTGAACAAAATTTAAATTTCTAATGCAGATTGAATTCAATTTCCCTCTGCATGCTGATATAATGTTGCTGTAATTTTTATCAATCATATCTTTCTTTAAACTTTTCTAAAATGCTTAGGACCAAAATATTGTAACAAAACACCGCGACAGAAGAAATAGCAACAGATTAACACGACTCAACAATAGGGAAGATTTCAGGAGAAACAATACACAGTAAATAACAATTAGTTTTTGAATTCAAACTAAAAATATAACAGGTTTTGCTTTAATGAAAGTTAATAGGCACACTATAAATGGTTAGGCGCTTATACTTGCATCAAACCCTACGTAATGTACCACCCCCGGCCGAGTTAAAATGCGTAACCGGAAAAGAAGGTGTGCATGCCTGGCACGAACACTCAAAGCGTGTTCTAGCGTGTTGCTCGTACTGACTCAGAGCAAGGGTGAGATGTAGGTGTAAGGGCAGTGCGTGTTCATCGGGAACCTAGTGCATAAGATCGGTCAAGGCCCGTTCTTACACTGAAAATTGCGAATTGCGAATTTTTATCAATCATATCTTTCCAATTATTTACAATTAACATCCCAAGTACAGTCGTCCCACATATTCGGAACGGTTTCCAGATCGGCCAATGTTCAAAAAATCATAGCAAATCGATAATTGAACTTAATGATTCGCTTTTACCTTCATTTGAAAGCTTTTCTTGCGATCTTTCGAATGCTGTATCGAACATCTGCAAATTTTAACCTTATATGAAGTTTTTGAAGAATTACTTTGACCCTTGAAATCCACAAATTCGGAACACTTTTTTCTTACGAATGTAAACAAACTTTGGATCTCTCCAGGAGTACATATTTATTACCAAATAATGACTTCACACACTGAAACCAATAAAACTCAAGCTTAGTGATGTTTTATACATGGTTTGATAACTTTTTTTGTGTGAAAATATCAGTTAAATTCAGGTGTTCCACAATTGTGGGAGGCACAATAACATCCCACAATTATGAAACAGGCCATTTAGAGGCAGTGTTTTGCTGCTCTGGACAAAATAGTCTTCAAATGAAGTTTTTTGTTCAAAAAGTCCTACTTTTACTAGTGAAATAGCAAGATAATGTCCAAATGAAGGTTCTAAAAATAGTAAGGTCGACAGAAAAGCTAATTTTGGCATGCTATTGACAAATTATCATAAAAGTGTTCCGAATTTGTGGGTGTTCCGAATATGTGGGATGACTGTACCTTTATTTGTGTTTCCTCTCTAAGAATCTGTGGTCCTAATTTACAGTTGTTAATCCGTACGTAAGAAGATTTTTTAATATTCAATAGAATTCCAGAACATTTCCCATACTCTTCAATAATTTTCAGCACGTTATCAAACTCATAATCTGTTTTAACAACCATTGTTACGTCGTCCGCATACGCTACCACTTTAATAAAACTATGATCTAGTAATATGCCTGTAACAGAAGAATAGAGCTCTCTTATCAATGGTTCCAGGTAAATTACGAAAAGTAGCATCGAGAGTGGGCAGCCTTGTCGAATGGATCTGCCAATTTTAAAGCAATTTGTCAAATGCCCGTTAAATAGAACACTGGCGGTAGCATTTCGGTATAAATTTCTTAGACATGCGATAAACTGGTCCGGAAAGTTAAATTTTTCTAATATGCTCCACAATAAATCATGACTAACATTGTCGAATGCGCGTTTCATATCGAAACTAACCATTGCAGTTTTAAATCTTTTTGAACCGGAAGCTTTGACAATAATTTTTCTCAGCATGTCAAGACTGTCCACGCATGATTTGCTATTAACGCATGCAGTTTGTCCTACCTCAAGGATATTTCCCAAAACATTCTGAATACGATTTGCAAGTATTTTTGTAAAAATCTTGTAATCACAATTTAACAGGCTTATGGGACGAAAACCAGAAATGTTTTCCGCACATCCAGATTTTGGTATCAATGTTATTACTCCTTCGCAAAAAGAAGAAGGAATTACAACATTACCACGCAGCAAGTCGTTAAATAACTTAATCATATCATTTTTTATTAAATCAAAATGCTTAACGTAAAATTCATAGCAAATACCGTCAGGGCCCGGGGTTTTCTTCTTTGTACAACTCCATACTACCTTCTTTAATTCTTCTTCGGTAATAGGTCCAATTATCGAGTTCGAGTCGTCCTGATTTAGTCTTTTTTTAATATAATTCAATGATCTGCAACTGGGTTCTAAAAAGTCGTGCTTTTTGAAATTTTCAGAAAAATGGTTGAATAAAAACTTTTTAATATTCTCTGTGCCGACAATTTTATTACACCCATCTACAAGCTTCTCAATTCTACTACTTTGGTTGAATTTATGCCTGGCAATAATCTGGTAAATGTTCGTCCTTTCGTTGGTGAGGATACTGTTTGAGGAAAGTTTTGATTCATAATATTTTAATTTTTCAGATTCTATTTTAAAAATTAATGATTTCGTTAAGCCCATTTCCCTGCTAACATCTTCATTATCATTTTGTCTAGAGGATAATTCAATCAACGTTTTGTATAATTCAGATTTGCGCATGGCTATGTTCCGATTGAATTCAATACTTTTCATCTTGAAGAAGTTTTTAACCTTGGATTTAAAATGGGTCGTCCACCAGTTCATAAAATTATTTTCATACGAGTGCCGTTGTTGTAGAGCTTCGTACGTAAAACAAAATTCATTTTCACATTCATCGTCATTAATAAATGCTGTGTTTATCTTCCAATAACCTCTTCCAAATGATGTCCCCAAGTCTGACTTTTGAATGGAAATTTTCATCAAAATCGCCCTATGATCTGAGAAGATCACAGGCCAGGTCTCAAAATTCAAAACAGATTTTAAAAGATCTTGTGAAGCATAAAATCTGTCAATACGAGATGCTGAATCACCTCTCATAAAGGTGTACTGCACTGCTTGGTTTTTTAAAGCTTTTTCTACATCCTTGAGGGCCATTTTTGACGTCAGTACTTTCAAGCTATTACAATTTTTTTTGGTATTTCCTTTGGTGTCAGTCGGATCCAATATGCAATTAAAATCTCCACCCAGTACGTGCGCTCGAGCAGCTGCCTTATTAAGGTGAATGGCAATATTTTCAGCGAAAAGAGTTTCCCGTTCTTTTTTTAGCTGGAATCCAGCGTGCCCATAAACGTTAAAATAATTAATCCCATTAACCAATACGGAAACAATTCTACTGTTTGGGTCACAGATGATATCATCGTAATCCAAACCTTTACGAATCAATATAGCCGTGCCTTGATTTCTGCATACGTTAACTATCGCATGGTGGGTGAAAATGAATGAAAAATTGTTGAAAACTACTTCCTGACAAAAAATAATATCTGCGTTACTGTTCTTTACAAAGTCGTGAAAAAGTGAAAGTTTAAGCCTGGTCTGAATTGCGTTTAGATTGATACTGGCGATAATGCACGTGTAGTTCATGTTGGGTTAAGGGTTAGTTGTTCTTTCTTTTTTGGGGTTAGTTTTTGTTAGTTTTTGGGGTTAGGTTTCTCCTTTTGCGCCGACCTTGATCGACTGCGACCATCCAGAACCTTGAGCAGGTTAGGAATCGTTAAACGTGGTTGCGGCTTACCACTTTCTCCTTTTGGTGTCTTGTCCGTCGGTCGACCTCGGGGTGGTTTTGGAGGTTCAACTCCGTTCGGCGACATCTCCATTGAATCGCCTGCTCCGTCAGAATCTCCGCCCGCCCGATCTGGCTCGACCCGTCCATCGGATTTCCCGCCCTTTTTGGGGCTGTCAGTCCTCCGCTTCTTTACCTCCACCGTTTCCTCGGAATCTCCGCCCTCTTTGGGGCTGACAATCATCCGGTTTTCTGGCTTGACTGTTCCTTCGGAATCTCCGCCCTCTTTGGGGCTGCCAATCATCTGGTCATCTGGCTCATTCACCAGGCTCATAAGTCGCTCGCCATTCGGTATCGCCGGCAAAGGCAGTGCCGGAAGTGCCGGCAACGGGGAGCCCAGGCCCTTTAGAGCGGCTGCGTAGTCCACAGGTTCACATCCATTCCCGAGCATGGGTAAATAACAAGGGAAATGCGTAATAATACCTTTCTCTGGTATCAATACCAAATTTTGGTATTCCTGGACCCTTAAAAATTTGTCTTAAGGATTATGCAAGAGCAAAATGTGGTATCATACCAATTTAAGGTATTGTTTTGATATTGCAAAATTGCAGAATTTGTCAATGGTCGAACACCACATTTTGGTATTATTTTGGTATTAAAGTGTTTTACCAAATTCCTCTGAAACTATGGGAAAATTTTGACCAATTTTGACAAAATAATTAATTTTGCGCTAAAATGATGTCTCAAAGCAATCTCAAAGCGAATGCTTTCATTGAAAACCGAAAATTTCTAACTTGATTTTAAACATTTTTGATATACCCCCTACAGAAATGACTTGAAATTGTGGAAAGTTTTCTAAGTCAGGATGGCACATTTTGGTATTATTTTGGTATTAAAGTGTTTTATCAAATTCCTCTGAAACTATGGGAAAATTTTGACAAATTTTGACAAAATAATTAATTTTGCGCTAAAATGATGTCTCAAAGCGAATGCTTTCATTGAAAACCGGAAATTTCAAACATGATTTTAAATATTTTTGATATACCCCCTACAGAAATGACTTGAAATTGTGGAAAGTTTTCTAAGTCAGGATGGCACATTTTGGTATTATTTTGGTATTAAAGTGTTTTATCAATTTCCTCTGAAATTATGGGAAAATTTTGACTAATTTTGACAAAATAATTAATTTTGCGCTAAAACGAGGTCTCAAAGCGAATGCTTTCATTGAAAACCGGAAATTTCAAACGTGATTTTAAACATTTTGATATACCCCTACAGAAATGACTTGAAATTGTGGAAAATTTTCTAAGTCAGGATGCCACATTTTGGTATTATTTTGGTATTGAAAGGTTTCATCAATTTTCTCTGAAACTATGGATTTTTAATTTTTGAAATAATTAATTTTGCGCTAAAATGACTTGAAACCCAAAATGTTAAAGCTGATTTAAATTTTTTTGTGATATACCCACTAATATTTTTTCAAAAACGTTGAAATTTTTCTAAGTTGGGATAACCAAATACTTTGAAAAACGAGTCAATCAACAGATTATTGAATTTTGGTGAATTTCAATCCAGTTTCATTTTAATAATACTTATTTTTCAATCTTGTTATTTTTCAGAAGCTTCAAGAACTTCAAGTACAGCCGTTCATCAATGACAATTGCATTCGGTGTGGTGAAGAATATCACTAAAAACAACATGGAATCATCAGGTGAGTAGATTTGGTTGTTGCATAAGGATCATTTACGTTTTTTTCACTAACTGCAACTGCTGCACTAAAAATGGTATGAAAATAGCAAATTTTGGTATTACTTGTGCAAATACCAGCAACCAAAATGTGCTCTTGGTTGCCCAGTAATAGATGATAAAATACCATGAAATCATACCAATATCATGTTTGTGGAAGACCACAGGAATACCAAAATATGATTTTCCAAGGGCGCGGGAATACCTAAAATTAAAACCATGACAATACCAAGTTTTGGTATTCAAGCAATGTTCAAAAATCCAGAAGACCTCAACTTGGTATTGAAATGATTTTATTTTGTGGTATTATTTTACCTTTGGAATAACATGGTATGGTATTGTTGTGCCCTTCCACATACAAGCTTTTGGTATGATTTCATGGTATTTTACCATCTATTACTGGGCAACCAAGGGTACATTTTGGTCGCTGTCATTTGCGCAAGTAATACCAAAATTTGGTATTCCCGTGTTATTTACCCCTGCTCGGGTTGCTGGGGGTTCCGTCACTTGCTGGAGTTCGATGTGCCGAGGCCTTCTGTGGGCAGTCCGCCTTCACATGGCCTTCCTGCTTGCAGGTAAAGCAGCGATTTCGCAGTCCCTCGTAGAAAATGCGACACTTCCCGAGCAAGGGTAAATAACACGGGAATACCAAATTTTGGTATTACTTGGGCAAATAACAGCGACCAAAATGTGCCCTTGGTTGCCCAGTAATAGATGGTAAAATACCATGAAATCATACCAAAAGCTTGTATGTGGAAGGGCACAACAATACCATACCATGTTATTCCAAAGGTAAAATAATACCACAAAATAAAATCATTTCAATACCAAGTTGAGGTCTTCTGGATTTTTGAACATTGCTTGAATACCAAAACTTGGTATTGTCATGGTTTTAATTTTAGGTATTCCTGCGCCCTTGGAAAATCATATTTTGGTATTCCTGTGGTCTTCCACAAACATGATATTGGTTTGATTTCATGGTATTTTATCATCTATTACTGGGCAACCAAGAGCACATTTTGGTCGCTGGTATTTGCACAAGTAATACCAAAATTTGCTATTTTCATACCATTTTTAGTGCAGCAGTTGCAGTTAGTGAAAAACGTAAATGATCCTTATGCAACAACCAAATCTACTCACCTGATGATTCCATGTTGTTTTTAGTGATATTTTTCACCACACCGAATGCATTTGTCATTGATGAACGGCTGTACTTGAAGTTCTTGAAGCTTCTGAAAAATAACAAGATTGAAAAATAAGTATTATTAAAATGAAACTGGATTGAAATTCACCAAAATTCAATAATCTGTTGATTGACTCGTTTTTCAAAGTATTTGGTTATCCCAACTTAGAAAAATTTCAACGTTTTTGATAAAAATATTAGTGGGTATATCACAAAAAAAAAAATAAATCAGCTTTAACATTTTTGGGTTTCAAGTCATTTTAGCGCAAAATTAATTATCTCGTCAAAAATTAAAAATCCATAGTTTCAGAGAAAATTGATGAAACCTTTCAATACCAAAATAATACCAAAATGTGGCATCCTGACTTAGAAAATTTTCCACAATTTCAAGTCATTTCTGTAGGGGTATATCAAAATGTTTAAAATCACGTTTGAAATTTCCGGTTTTCAATGAAAGCATTCGCTTTGAGACCTCGTTTTAGCGCAAAATTAATTATTTTGTCAAAATTGGTCAAAATTTTCCCATAGTTTCAGAGGAAATTGATAAAACACCTTAATACCAAAATAATACCAAAATGTGCCATCCTGACTTAGAAAATTTTCCACAATTTTAAGTCATTTCTGTAGGGGGTATATCAAAAATGTTTAAAATCAAGTTTGAAATTTCCGGTTTTCAATGAAAGCATTCGCTTTGAGACATCATTAAAGCGCAAAATTAATTATTTTGTCAAAATTGGTCAACATTTTCCCATAGTTTCAGAGGAAATTGATAAAACACCTTAATACCAAAATAATACCAAAATGTGCCATCCTGACTTAGAAAATTTTCCACAATTTTAAGTAATTTCTGTAGGGGGTATATCAAAAATGTTTAAAATCAAGTTTGAAATTTCCGGTTTTCAATGAAAGCATTCGCTTTGAGACATCATTTTAGCGCAAAATTAATTATTTTGTCAAAATTGGTCAAAATTTTCCCATAGTTTCAGAGGAATTTGATAAAACACTTTAATACCAAAATAATACCAAAATGTGCCATCCTGACTTAGAAAATTTTCCACAATTTTAAGTCATTTCTGTAGGGGGTATATCAAAAATGTTTAAAATCAAGTTTGAAATTTCCGGTTTTCAATGAAAGCATTCGCTTTGAGATTGCTTTGAGACATCATTTTAGCGCAAAATTAATTATTTTGTCAAAATTGGTCAAAATTTTCCCATAGTTTCAGAGGAATTTGGTAAAACACTTTAATACCAAAATAATACCAAAATGTGGCGTTCGACCATTGACAAATTCTGCAATTTTGCAATATCAAAACAATACCTTAAATTGGTATGATACCACATTTTGCTCTTGCATAATCCTTAAGACAAATTTTTAAGGGTCCAGGAATACCAAAATTTGGTATTGATACCAGAGAAAGGTATTATTACGCATTTCCCTTGTTATTTACCCATGCTCGTGTTGTAGTGGCCAATGTACAGTGCTGGAGGGATTTCTGTTTTCACCTCCATGTGCGCCCCCCTAGTCCCGCTGAATGCATTGAATCCGAGTTCCAACGGCAGTTTTTCGCGTACCAGTTGCCGCACCGTGCCAAATTTGGCCAGCGCTTTGGCGATCTCCGCGTCCGTCACCTCTGGTGGAAGGTTAAACAGCCGAACGTAACGGAAAAACCCGTCTGCCACGGCCACGTGGACTTGCACTTCCCTCCCGTCCGCATACTTGAAGGTTTCCGTTTGTCTTAAGCGTTGTGTGGTCTCCTTCAGCGTCATCTCGTCGGTAAACTTCACGAAAAACGTTTTGTCCGAAATGTCCAGGTACATCGAGTGTACTTCTGTGTCCTTGATCTTGAGAACCTGCACCAGGAAAGTGATGGCTTCCTTCAAGGTCGGCATTACGCCGTCTGTTCCGAAATCGAATCCCACGGTATTCTTTTTCTGCGCACGATCCATTACTTTCCTTTTTTGTTAAATTCCTTTTGTTTAAAAAACGAACAATGCAGGTGGCCTTGGCCCCTGTTAAATTGTGGAGAGATCGATAGGAGCTAACTATTCGCGTTCGCGTCTGATTAAAGGAATCTTTATCGCTCGGTCAACGCGGAAGTGTCATCCCCCTCGGTCCAAACGCCGCCAGCGATTCCACCGGAGTAGGCTTGGTTTGGTGTGTTGTTTGTACTTATGGCATGGATATGACTCCTACACCTGGAATGACTTAACGGCCTAACAACCAAGGCCGGGACCGACATTTTACTTCCTCATCCGATGGAAGGTTGGAGCAAAGCGGACAAAGCGGACAGCGTAACCATTCGGCCACGCACTGCCACTGATTAGAAAGGGTATATTTCCCCTATTATTGAATTTTTGGTGACTGCAATCCAGTTTCATTTTAATAAAATTTCAATCAATCGATCTCATAAAATTATTTTTGACAAAGAACTTTGTCCTAAGGGCTCTATTCTGGTGAGGTGTCAATCCAGAAAAACGAAAAATGTCGCGCGTTACGAAAATGTTGCATGCTTGGTACTGCGGAAGGGGTCAGCAACGAATGAAGTGTGGCAACATGGTGCAACATTCTCGTGTGAAAGTTCCAATAAAGCAGGAGACGAGGCAAAATTTGCACCATGTTGCCACATTTCATGCGGACTATATAAGCTAACAGATAGCCTCTGAACAGTGAGTTTTGACCGAAAATCCGTCAGAGACGGATCGACGGTGGTAATTTTATTGCTCACACACACATACACACATTGAAAGACACAGGTTGTGCACCACCTTGGGAGGAATTCTGTTCTAAAGAACATTGTTAGAACGGTCACTCGGGAACCAGAATTATTCAAGGCAATGGGGTTGGGACCAAACTGGTAGGATATTGGCCACATCCGGAGTGGCCATGGCCCTGAGGGAAGGTTCTACCGGGGGGACATTTATTGAACCATACGACTTGGGGCAATATGGGTATCAAAATTCATGGTTTTTGATACTGGTGATGAAAATGGCCATTTTGACAGGATTGGCCACACTCAGAATGGACATGGCCCTGAGGGAAGGTTCTACCGGGGGGGACATGTATCGAACCATACGACATGGGGCAATATGGGTATCAAAATTCATGGTTTTTGATACTGGTGATGAAAATGGCCGTTTTGACAGGATTGGCCACACCCGGAGTGGCCATGGCCCTGAGGGAAGGTACTACCGGGGGGACATTTATTGAACCATACGACTTGGGGCAATATGGGTATCAAAATTCATGGTTTTTGATACTGGTGATGAAAATGGCCATTTTGACAAGATTGGCCAGACCCGGAGTGGCCATGGCCCTGAGGGAAGGTTCTACCGGGGGGACATTTACGACTTGGGGCAATATGGGTATCAAAATTCATGGTTTTTGATACTGGTAATGAAAATGGCCATTTGGACTGGATTGGCCACACCCGGAGTGGCCATGGCCCTGAGGGAAGGTTCTACCGGGGTGACATTTATTGAACCATACGACTTGGGGCAATATGGGTATCAAAATTCATGGTTTTTGATACTGGTGATGAAAATGGCCATTTTGACAGGATTGGCCACACCCGGAGTGGCCATGGCCCTGAGGGAAGGTTCTACCGGGGGGACATTTATCGAACCATATGACTTGGGTAATATGGGTATCAAAATTCATGATTTTTGATACCGGTGATTAAAATGGCAATTTTGATAGGATTTGCCACACCCGGAATGGCCATGGCCCTGAGGGAAGGTTCTACCGGGGGGACATTTATCGAACCATACGACTTGGGGCAATATGGGTATCAACATTCATTGTTTTTGATACTGGTAATGAAAATGGCCATTTGGACTGGATTGGCCACACCCGGAGTGGGCAGTGCCTTGGGGATGGTTCTATCGGGGATACATTTATCGAACCATACGACTTGGGACAATATGGGTATCAAAATTCATGGTTTTGATACTGGTGATGAAAATGGCCATTTGACAGGATTGGCCACACTCGGAGTGGCCATGACCCTGAGGGAAGGTTCTACCGGGGGACATGTATCGAACCATACGACTACAATATGGGTATCAAAATTCATGGTTTTGGTACCGTCCCAAGTCGTATGGTTCGATAAATGTCCCCGGTAGAACCTTCCCCAGGGCCATGGCCACTTCGGTTGAGGCCAATCCTGCCAAAATGTCCATTTTTATTACCAGTATCAAAAACCATGAATTTTGATACCCATATTTTCCCAATTTATATGGTTCGATAAATATCCCCCCGGTAAAACCTTCCCTCAGGGCAATTGAATAAATTGATTACTCCTTTATTTGACCTCCTAGCCAAATGGTGTCTTCGGAAGAGTTGTTGTACTTGATAAGGGCTATCTTTTAAAGTTATTGACATACAGGGTGACGACCTTCCAGGGTGTCAACCAAAAACTAACTCTGTTGGATGACGTTGTAGGGCTTTGGTGTATTGCGCAAAGTTGTAGAGGAGAAAAATTCATGAAAGTTTGTCAAAGGCGCCAAATTTGTAGCTCTTTATCTACTTCGTCATTTTTGCAAAAATGGTAAAAAAGCACTTTTTTTTGTGATAACTTAAAATGTTAAAATTTTAGCGGCCTACTATGTTCTGAAGAGTTGTTTATGACATAAAATTACACATCTTTGCCCAAGACAGCAAAATGTTGTGAGCCTTTATTGAGGAGTTATAACCATTTTTAAGTGATTTTGAGCATATTTTTAAGTTGCAATGTTTTCGAAATGGCGAATTTTGGCGCAAAACCGAACAATGCACATGAAAGTACACACTTTCAACTACATTTTCTGAAAATATCTCCGTGTATATATTTTTAGATATCTCAATTTGAATTTGCCAATTTTTAATCAAAACGCTAACATTTTAAGTTATCACAAAAAAGTGCTTTTTGGACCATTTTTGCAAAACTGGCGTATATTTCGAGTAGATTAAGAGCTACAAATTTGGCGCCTTCGAACAACCTTCATGAATTTTTCTCCTCTACAGCTTTGCCCAAGACACCAAAGCCCTACAACGTCATCCAACAATGTTAATTATGGTGACGACCTTCCAGGGTGTCAACCCTGTATGTCAATAACTTCAAAAGATAGCCCTTATCAAGTACAACAACTCTTCCGAAGACACCATTTGGCTAGGACGTCAAATAAAAGAGTTATCAATTTATACCACTTAATTTTGCCATTCCGAACACTGTGCAATGGCCACTCCGGGTGTGGCCAATCCTATCAAAATGGTCATTTTCATCACCAGTATCAAAAACCATGAATTTTGATACCCATATTGCCCCAAGTCGTATGGTTCAATAAATGTCCCCCCGGTAGAACCTTCCCTCAGGGCCATGGCCACTCCGGATGTGGCCAATATCCTACCAGTTTGGTCCCAACCCCATTGCCTTGAATCATTCTGGTTCCCGAGTGACCGTTCTAACAATGTTCTTTAGAACAGAATTCCTCCCAAGTTTCTAGAGCATTTAAAGCTTTTAAATTTGGAAATGGATGTACACATTTTGTTGGCCTGAGTCTGTTCTAACCGAAACCAACCAGAAAAATCAAAATATTGTGCTCCAACATGGTTAAAACTGCTGTCCCAATTCGCCCCATGTGTCCCGATTGACCCCAGTTTACGGTATACGACTTGGGGCAATATGGGTATCACAATTCATGGTTTTTGATACTGGTGATGAAAATGGCCATTTTGATAGGATTGGCCACACCCCTGAGGGAAGGTACTACCGGGGGACATTTATTGAACCATACGACTTGGGGCAATATGGGTATCAAAATTCATGGTTTTTGATACTGGTGATGAAAATGGCCATTTTGACAGGATTGGCCACACTCGGAGTGGCCATGGCCCTGAGGGAAGGTACTACCGGGGGACATTTATTGAACCATGGGTATCAAAATTCATGATTTTTGATACTGGTGATTGTAGGGATTATGGGTTGCAGGATTGAATATGTAATAAATTATTAAATGAGTATTTATTATAAGATTGATATAATTCATAAATAAGAGTTAAGAGCGCAACAAAAAGTGCGCACCTTCATGAATATTGCCTTGTTAGCTAATCGTGGATTGAGTGCGAGAGCGCGCTAGCGAGCTGCGAGAGAGAACAACGAGCGAGAAAACAACGAGATGCGTGCGGCCGGCGAAAGAGAGAATGAAGATTGTCAAATCAGTTTTGTGGTTAATTTCTGTGGAATAAGACGTGTTGTTTGTTGATTGCAAAATATCTGTGTTTTTATTATAAAAGAAAGTCCCCGATCACGACAATGGCACAGTCCGGTAAGTCGAACCTTTTTGATTCATGAAAGATCATTTGTTTTGCTTGAATTGTTGTGTTGTGAAATCCAACAGTTTTGTTTACCTGCCAGGAAGCAGGTCCAAATTTCGCTTTGTTGTTGTGCCTGTGTTTTGAAACAGGTAGATTTTTGCTTGAACTTGTTATTTGAAATTGATAAAAGGCATTAAACTATCTGCGATAATTGACGGTCTTGAATTTAATGAATGATTTGCTTGTTGTTGTGATATTGGGAACGAATGTTTTGTTTTGAAGTAGTAAGTTTGGCTTTTCGTTGTGATAATTGAAAACCAATGTTTTATTCTAAGTTTATGCAGGAATTTGAAGGCAAATAATTTACTCAAGATTTGATTGTTTTTGTACAATCACATTTTTGCTTTAGATTTGATTGTTGTTGTTTTGATTGACGACCAATGTTTTGTTTTTAATTTGATGCAATGTTTAATCGTTGTTGTGGAAATTGAACTCCAATGTTTTGTTACGAATTATCAATTTTTTTTCTTCTTATTTTTGTGATTGATGAAAATCAATATTTTGTTTATAATTTGATAAAAGATTTGACAAGATTGTGGAAATTGAAAATCAATAATTCTTTATGAATTAAATGGAGGATTAGTTTGCGATTGAAGGTAGATAATTTGTTTTTAATTTAGTTATTGTTTTGGTAATTGAAATCAAATTTGTTGTTTGAATTTTATTGTTGTTATTATAATTGACCACCAATGTTTTGAATTTGATGCAAAATTTGATTGTGATGGATTGTTGTTATTATTGATGATCATGATCATTATTTTTATTTTTTATTTTGGATTGGATTCTGGTTACTTTGGTAATTGAAGACCAATGTTTATTTTTGAATAAGATAAATATTTGCTTCTTGTTAGTTTTGTTTTAAATTTAATGAAAGATATGCTTGTTGTGGCAATGACTTGATGCAAAGTCCAATAAAATCACAAATAACAAAATTTACAGGTTTAATTTTGATTGAAAGATTTGATTGTTGATGAGGGAATTAAAGACCAATGTTTGGTTATGATAAGATGACAAATTTGCTTATTTTTGCGATAAATGAAAACCAATATTTTGTTTCGAGTAAGATACGAGGTTTGATTAATATTGTGGTAATCGAAAACCAGGTATTATTTTGAATATGATGGTAGATTTGCTTTTTGTTGTGGCAATCGAAGGCCAAGATTTGTTTTCTGAATTTGAATATTGTTATTATAGAACGGTATTTTTACTCGGTTTTAAATTTCATGCAATATTTGATTGTTATTTTATGGTGGGCAATTTTGAGTTTTAAATTTGACGTAATATTCGATTGTTTATATGGTAATTGATGACCAATGATTTGTTTTGAAGTTGATGCAAAATTTGATTATTAATTTTATGGTTAATGAAAAATGTTTAGTTCTCATTTGAATGAAGATTTGATTGTTGTTATTATTGACGATAAATTTTTACTGTGAATTTGATGCAATATTAGATTGTTGCTTGATGCTGTGGAAATGGAAAACTAGCGTTTTAGAATTCTAATGAAAATTTTATAGATTTATGCAGAAATTGACAAACATTGTTTTGCTTTGAAATTCGATTTGAGCAACGTTTTTGCCGTTATAATTGATTAGTCATAGTTAATTTTGAAGTCTCTTCTTTGTTGGAGCCTGACAGACCTCTGCGATGGTAGTCAGAAAAAGTCTCCTCTGTGTTGGAGCCTGACAGACCTCTGCGATGGTAGTCAGAAAAAAGTCTCCTCTGTGTTGGAGCCTGACAGACCTCTGTGATGGTAGTCAGTAAAAAGTCTCCTCTGTGTTGGAGCCTGACAGACCTCTGCGATGGTAGTCAGAAAAAGTCTCCTCTGTGTTGGAGCCTGACAGACCTCTGCGATGGTAGTCAGAAAAAGTCTCCTCTGTGTTGGAGCCTGACAGACCTCTGCGATGGTAGTCAGTAAAAAAGTCTCCTCTGTGTTGGAGCCTGACAGACCTCTGCGATGGTAGTCAGAAAAAAATGAACAATCTGTGCTGGAGTTCTTTGCGAAAGCAGTCAGATAACAATCTCCTCGATAAAGGAACCCGACAGACTTTTGTGATGATTTTTGCCTTCCTCACCTTACTGAGGAAAGGCTATAAAATCACTCGGAAAATGAACTTTTTAATTAGACCTCCTAGACCTACCTTCATTTGTACATATCGACTCAGAATCACCAACTGAGCAAATGTCTGTGTGTTTGGCTGTATGTAGACATGTGTACCAAATCAATGTCACTGGAATATCTCGTCACAGGTTCAACCGATTTTGGCCGGAACGGTTTTAATCGATCCGTCTTAACGTCCCCAAAGTTGCTATTTAAATTCATGCAGTTTTATCATGCATTTAAAAAGTCATGTTAAAAAAAAAACCGTTTCATATTAAATTAAAATTATGGTAAAAAGGGTGGTTTTTTCATGAAACTCTCACATGTTATAAATTTTTAGAAAGCATATGAGAAGACCTTTTAGGTAAAGTAAGAATTTTCAAGATCTGACTTACCTATCTTAAATTACAAGCAGTTTAAAAAATGGTCTGAATTCACATAACCTCAACTGGTCGGGTCTGATCGCCACGAAAAAGCTGTGTAGAGGGATGCCTTTTTCCTCAAAGGCCGTGTCTGTATAATCTTGACAAAAAGTCTGTAGGTAGTCTGTTAATTTATTAGGAGCTCTGGTGCTGCGATCACGTTAGGGGAGATCAATAAACCATGTGGACACTTTAGGCGGGTTGGAGTCACTCTATAAATGAGAGGAAGGCACCAACCTCCTAAAGGTGGATTATGTAACGTTTTTTTAAATAACTTCGCAGAAGGAGCCTTATGGATTTTACAAATGTATTGTTCAGCAAATTTTTTCATTCAATTAAGGACCGTCTTTAACATCACAAAAGAAATTGAACTAAGAAAATTAATAAATAAATTTAAATGTGAAAGTGAGCACTTTTTGGTATCCACAGATAAAGCAATATGTATTTTGGCGTTATGTCTGTAAACTACCTAAAAAAATGATTTTAAATTCATCGAATAGGACTAAAACGGTTGTCACTATTACTAAAACTGGAGTTTTCCTCTCTTATAAGATAAACCTCTAAATAGTCTAAATTGAAAGACGCTAATGATTAAGTATTCCATATTGATAGTTGTTATGGTTAATTGTTACTTTAATCGATTAACTCAGCTGTGATACAAAAGTTGCTTGAAACCCAACATTATTTCACAGGGAAGTAAAAATTTATGTAATCGTTAACATGAACATTACATTATTAGTTAAAAAATGTAAAATAATACACTTAATAATTAATTTGATGCATTTTTAAATAATAAATAAAGGAATGATTAATCATCAGAAATGCTTGAAATATAATTTTAAGTGTGAGGGCGTTGCGTCACAAGAGAAAATAATACAAATTTTTGAATATTAATTTTGAATTGAGAAGTATGAGTGACAATTTGAGCAACAAAAAAAAACATTATTTAAAAAAAAAAAACTAGGAAATACTTAAATTTATTTTTCAATGTAATATCTGTTATTTGTATCAAAATGGTTCAAAATCATTCATTAATTTCGATAAAAATTATATTTAAACACTGTATCATTTTATTGAGGTAAAAAAAAAACTTTAAAAATTTTAGTATGGTAAATACATCAAAAATCAATTAAGAGAAACATTATTTTGAAATAAATTAAAGAAACTTTGGGGTTCTTTAATCGATTGTACTTAATTATGAAACCAGACTTTTTCAAATTACATAACAGGAGTTTATCAGCAAAGAAAAAGTTAAAATTTTAAATAAGAAAAGAAATTATTGACAGGGATCGTAAAGATCGTGATTAAAAAAAAAATTAAGTTTCTGTGAACAATCTACTCAAGTAATATATCAAAGTTGCTTGGAACTCATTTTACATTACGAGAAAAATAAAACAAAATATTTAAAATAAAACATTAAAAATCTTTCAGCTGTTTTTAGATAAGCAAGATTCGTTTTGAAGGAATTTATGGTTAGGATATTGTCTCCTCCGTGTTGGAGCCTGACAGACATCTGCGGTGGTAGTTTGAAAAATGTTTCGCCTGAGCTGGAACCCTTTGAGATAGTAGTCAGATTGCAATCTATACATCTATGCATTACAAGAATAATTGAATAAAATATGTTTTTTGTTGTTATCTGATAAGCACAGTACATTTTGAAGGTATATATAAATAAAATGACCTTAAACATTGTTTTGATCATGATTAAATGTAACATTGAATAATCTAATCTACGGTAATATCAACAGTGCTTGAATCCATACCTTTAGCTACAATAAATACAATTTGAAGAGAAAATTAATTTGACATATAATAGAAATCGAATATAGCGGAACGGCATTTATTTCAGTTTATATATTTTATTTTTATTGCAACAATTTACCACATGATTTTGTTTTATTCATTAGAATAATATTTTCTGAACTATGTTTTGTTTCAAGATAAACAAAAATATTATTAAGTAGACACAACAGAGAAAAAAACTATTCGGTAAAAACTATTCTTTGTCTGGTTAAAAGATCGCGTAAGTGAATATTAATAGAAAGTACAAAATTTTTAATATAAAAGTTGAAAAATGTTGATACTACCATGCATTTACAGAACAAAATCGTTAAATATGTAATTTTTTTTTTAAGAAAGCTTTTGTGGCAAGAATAAACAACATTTGATTTTATTTTTTTTATAAAAAAAATGTATTTTGTGCAGCAAAGCACATTTTGAGCATTAATTGAATTATTTATATTATTTTTGCAATTTGCTTCATTTATTGATATTGCTTTTCAAGAAATCATCTTAAACTTAAATACGGACTGTTTTTTATTTTATAAAAGTGTACCGGTACTGATGAAAACAAATTCTTCGAAAATATTACTGATTTTGCATTTTAGTAATTTTTGCCATGATTTATTAACAAGTTCAAAATTAGTTAAAATGCGGTAATTTTGATACAATGTTAAGCGGTGTATGCACATCGGAAGGAACCGGTCAAGAAAAATTCAAATGGGCAGCAGTAGAAGCGAAAGCAAGCCAGATAGGGTGAAGAAAAACCCTAAGAAAACGCTCCCTCTCCTTTGTTCTACTGTTCGTGAAGCTGTTTCTTGAACCCTTTCCTTCCGATCTCCATGCTAGTCTTTATTTAAAAAAATTGTTTGTTTTAGCTGTACAGCTTGGTTGGGAATAAGTTACAGAAAAGTACAGATAAAAATATTGAAAATGAGGAAGGCTTGAAGATCCATCTTGGGTGTTTTTGGGTATTAAGCACAAACATATACTTTTCGTCACGTTTGCATTTAACATTACCTAAAATCAGTTTATGTTTACCTTCAAGTCCCGTCTAGTGAATCAATCGGACGTGGCACTGGGCTTGTGTGTGTGTGTGTGTGCAACCAATCAAACGGGACCACGTGGCCGCTTCTTACAAATTGAGTTGTTTCCATGTATTTTAGATTTTTTATTCTATACATGCAAATAACTCGCATAGGCATTTGGAAGGTGTTAGCTCTGCCGAGCTTCGGTGACCCATTTCTACGCTGGCTAGCCAAGCGCGAGGTACCTCCGCTGAACCGACAAGCCCCGCCCTAAAGAACGGTTGCATCAATTTGATCCAAACGTTATTCAGAACTTCCGGATCCTCGTCAAATGGACAAAGATCCAGCGCGTATATAATTGTTAGCAGTAACAGTATTCCTAATTCCAGTCATAGCTCATAACGCCGCGAATCTTGACGGGGGATCGAACCTCGCCTTGAGCAATTTTGATTTTTTGTTCATGTTCAGGACTTTCAAGAATTTATATTTCCTTAACTTTCTCGTTGGGAGCAGATGGGAATCGAACCCAGAACTATTCGCTTATAAAGCGAACACCGTAACCAGTCAGCCACGGCCGCTCTTGCAACACTTGAAAATTAAATAAGGATGCAAAAAGGAAATTCCTCACCGGGTTTGAACAAAACGATCTCGAACAGCTGTTCTATTCCGCGGAAAGCACAAATCCAAATCCCTCAGCTCCACCTAGTTGTACATATTGGCCAACTTCCACTAGTCTTCTTCAGACCAAAATTTGATAACAATCGCCACCCATCGCCGTCCGGTATAAAACTGTCCGTAAGGAGAATTTAGTAATTCACTTGGTTGATGGCCGGCGCGGACAAAACAGTTTCCTTCTTCACCAGGTGCACAAGTTTTAAAACATTCACAAACCGTTCGAATAATTTTGAAGACATTAAAATTTTGTCTCAAACATTAAAAAAATGAAAACTCCATGTAAATGACAGGAGCACAAAAATTTGCGTCCGACCCGCAGCGCGACCTACTTCGTGTTCATCAATCGGACGTGGCACTGGGCTTGGGCTCATAATCCATAGATCGGTTTGAACTCCGTGGCGGGCGCACATAAATTCAAAGTGTAAATTTGAGTAAAAACAATATCTGTGCCTGTCATAGTTTTTGTTTCAGTTTTTTTTAAATAAGTTAAATAAATTACCACATTGTATATATTTTTAGAAATGCTTATTCTTTGTTTTTTTATGGTACACATAAATTTAAAACTTTAAAAACGCCAGGATTATGCTTTATTTGTTATTTAAGTCAGCAACACGTTAGATTTTTGAATTTAGAACACATTGTTTTATATTTCATATTCACAAAATGATGATAAATAAAAATAATGTGATTCCATTTAATTCGAAATGTTTAAAAATATAAAAATTGCTTTTGAATTTGAATTATTATTTTGTGTTGTTTCAGCAATGTTTGTAAAATTTGCTTTTTAATTTTAAATTACATAAAATTTAAAGAAAATCAGGTAAACAATCACTAATCTCGTGTTGCATAAAAAAATTGATAAACCTGCATTTATTTGAGAAATATTTGTGGTTTTTGTTTTTCTCCTCGTTTTTTCTTTTTCTTATATTTTCAGGTGTTTTAAATTTTCAACCTCATCAGCGCATTCAATTTTCTACAACTTCTGCGATCGGATGTCAGCCTCTTGGACAACATAGATGAAACATTTCGAAGACTGCGCTATCGTATTTAGATCAGCATGAAAACATAGTCGAGGAACCCGACGAAAATCTTTTAGGAAATAAAAAAAAACATTAATTGATTTAGCATTCATGCAATTTTTCTGTTAGGAATTATGATTGATATTCGTCATCTTGAGAGTAGAAAAGAGGGAGAATGTAGGGATTATGGGTTGCAGGATTGAATATGTAATAAATTATTAAATGAGTATTTATTATAAGATTGATATAATTCATAAATAAGAGTTAAGAGCGCAACAAAAAGTGCGCACCTTCATGAATATTGCCTTGTTAGCTAATCGTGGATTGAGTGCGAGAGCGCGCTAGCGAGCTGCGAGAGAGAACAACGAGCGAGAAAACAACGAGATGCGTGCGGCCGGCGAAAGAGAGAATGAAGATTGTCAATTCAGTTTTGTGGTTAATTTCTGTGGAATAAGACGTGTTGTTTGTTGATTGCAAAATATCTGTGTTTTTATTATAAAAGAAAGTCCCCGATCACGACAGTGATGAAAATGGCCATTTTGACAGGATTGGCCACACTCGGAGTGGCCATGGCCCTGAGGGAAGGTACTACCGGGGGACATTTATTGAACCATTCGACTTGGGGCAATATGGGTATCAAAATTCATGGTTTTTGATACTGGTGATGAAAATGGCCATTTTGATAGGATTGGCCACACCCGGAGTGGCCATGGCTCTGAGGGAAGGTTCTACCGGGGGGACATTTATCGAACCATACGACTTGGGGCAATATGGGTATCAAAATACATGGTTTTTGATACTGGTGATGAAAATGGCCATTTTGACAGGATTGGCCACACTCGGAGTGGCCATGGCCCTGAGGGAAGGTTCTATCGGCGTGACATTTATTGAACCATTCGACTTGGGCAATATGGGTATCAAAATTCATGGTTTTTGATACTGGTGATGAAAATGGCCATTTTGATAGGATTGGCCACACTCGGAGTGGCCATGGCCCTGAGGGAAGGTTCTACCGGGGGGACATTTATCGAACCATACGACTTGGGGCAATATGGGTATCAAAATTCATGGTTTTTGATACTGGTGATGAAAATGGCCATTTTGACAGGATTGGCCACACTCGGAGTGGCCATGGCCCTGAGGGAAGGTACTACCGGGGGACATTTATTGAACCATTCGACTTGGGGCAATATGGGTATCAAAATTCATGGATTTTGATACTGGAGTGAAAATGGCCATTTTGATAGGATTGGCCACACCCGGAGTGGCCATGGCTCTGAGGGAAGGTTCTACCGGGGGGACATTTATCGAACCAAACGACTTGGGGCAATATGGGTATCAAAATTCATGGTTTTTGATACTGGTGATGAAAATGGCCATTTTGACAGGATTGTCCACACTCGGAGTGGCCATGGCCCTGAGGGAATTTACTACCGGGGGACATTTATTGAACCATTCGACTTGGGGCAATATGGGTATCAAAATTCATGGTTTTTGATACTGGTGATGAAAATGGCCATTTTGATAGGATTGGCTACACCCGGAGTGGCCATGGCCCTGAGGGAAGGTTCTACCGGGGTGACATTTATTGAACCATACGACTTGGGGCAATATGGGTATCAAAATTCATGGTTTTTGATACTGGTGATGAAAATGGCCATTTTGACAGGATTGGCCACACTCGGAGTGGCCATGGCCCTGAGGGAAGGTTCTACCGGGGTGACATTTATTGAACCATACGACTTGGGGCAATATGGGTATCAAAATTCATGGTTTTTGATACTGGTGATGAAAATGGCCATTTTGACAGGATTGGCCACACTCGGAGTGGCCATGGCCCTGAGGGAAGGTACTACCGGGGGACATTTATCGAACCATTCGACTTGGGGCAATATGGGTATCAAAATTCATGGTTTTTGATACTGGTGATGAAAATGGCCATTTTGATAGGATTGGCCACACTCGGAGTAGCCATGGCCCTGAGGGAAGGTTCTACCGGGGGACATTTATTGAACCATTCGACTTGGGGCAATATGGGTATCAAAATTCATGGTTTTTGATACTGGTGATGAAAATGGCTATTTTGATAGGATTGGCTACACCCGGAGTGGCCATGGCCCTGAGGGAAGGTTCTACCGGGTGACATTTATTAAACCATTCGACTTGGGGCAATATGGGTATCAAAATTCATGGTTTTTGATACTGGTGATGAAAATGGCCATTTTGATAGGATTGGCTACACCCGGAGTGGCCATGGCCCTGAGGGAAGGTTCTACCGGGGTGACATTTATTAAACCATTCGACTTGGGCAATATGGGTATCAAAATTCATGGTTTTTGATACTGGTGATGAAAATGGCCATTTTGATAGGATTGGCCACACTCGGAGTGGCCATGGCCCTGAGGGAAGGTTCTACCGGGGGGACATTTATTGAACTATACGACTTGGGGCAATATGGGTATCAAAATTCATGGTTTTTGATACTGGTGATGAAAATGGCCATTTTGATAGGATTGGCCACACCCGGAGTGGCCATGGCCCTGAGGGAAGGTTCTACCGGGGGGACATTTGTTGAACCATACGACTTGGGGCAATATGGGTATCAAAATTCATGGTTTTGGTGATGAAAATGGCAATTTTGATAGGATTGGCCACACTCGGAGTGGCCATGGCCCTGAGGGAAGGTTCTACCGGGGGACATTTATTGAACCGTTCGACTTGGGGCAATATGGGTATCAAAATTCATGGTTTTTGATACTGGTGATGAAAATGGCCATTTTGATAGGATTGGCCACACCCGGAGTGGCCATGGCCCTGAGGGAAGGTTCTACCGGGTGACATTTATTGAACCATACACTGAAGATAAGAATTACACCAAAAAGTGTAGAATCCAAACATTTTCGCACAAGACCACGCTTGAACCATCGCGCCGTGTTAACAGCCCGGAACACATTGGCTGGATTCTGTGCAGAAACGCATCCAATGTGTAAATTTTGATTCGGCAGTAGCCCCCTGGTGGCAAAAATGGAAAGCTCTTGAATAGCGGGAATATTGTGCTGCCACCTGTTGTTGAATAGACAAAAGTTGTTTTCTTGAGTTTTCATTTTAAAAAAGATTAAATTTTAAAACGTTTATTTTGAAAAAAAAAACATTAGTGCTAGAAATTTTAACTAATCAGGAGACGCACGCCTCCTATACGCTTTTGAAGTTGAGCCATCTGGTTCGTCGCCGGATAATTTGATGAAAGGCACAGTGCAGATTCTGGTGGGGACGGCCATTTGACGCGGAAGGAATCTACTGTGCTGGCAGCACATCCGCAGCCCACGGCAGCATGGCTCCGGTTGTCATAGTCGGTACTGTTGGGTCCAGAAAGTCGAAAACCTGGTTTGGTTTCGGGCAACTAAGTAATTAACTTCCTGAAGGTTGCCCCCGAGGAGCGCGTGTTCAGGGCAGTCGATCATGGCCAGGTACCAGGTTCCAGCAGCGACTGCTTGTTGTGGTCGCGTCGGAACGGACGATTCTAAGGGCTGCGGGTTGATAGCTCCCAGAAGACGCGGAGGTGTAGTCCTAAGTTGAACATTCAAGTTTTATCTCATTGTTTTTTTTTTGGAATATTTTTGCAGATCAACTTACCATCAACGTGTACGTCATCAGGTTGAAATACGTTGTCAGCTTGGTCCTGCCGTGGACGCTGACCGGAGCAAGCTCAGCAAAAGAGGTTGAGTTGCGCTGGCATGCTCGGTGGTTTAAGATCCTAATATGGAACGAGAGCGCCACAAGCAAGTACCTTGCGACGTTCCGTATGTGAGCTCTAGCATTTCTGTCTTAGTTCTGGTCTCGCCAACGGCACTTAAAAACTGCTTGTAGTGTCCCCAGTCTGAAAGTAACAGAAAATATTGAAAAACATTCATAAGAACTAAACCAACTCATACCTGCCTTGCTCCCGAATTGTCCCGCATCGGATTAGTTCTCCGAAGCTACCGGGTATTCCTTGTCGTTGGCGTCGTCTGTCGTTTTGATCGCGTCGGTCTACTCATCATCGCAGATTGAATCAAACACCTCATTCGACTGGACGGGATGGTTCGGTGCTCACGCAAATCGCGTTCCTGCACTCTAGGAAAACAACGCCGGCCGCGTCCGCGTCCATGTCAACGCGGATTAGGCACTGGTTGTCAACGATTAGTGAATGCAGCGTGTCGAGGACTTCCGTCGGCCAGGTGTTGCCTTATTTGGGGCGACGTTCGTGAGGCGGTAGCTGTTCATCTGGATGGGGACGCGCCCGCAGTTGACGTTCTTGCGCAGATCTGCAATATCCACCTCTTCGATGTTGCCATAGTCGATGAACTGGACCTTGTAGCGGCGACAGCTGATGGCTTTGCGGACGATCGCGCGGTAGAACTTGTTGTCCTGGTGGAACTTGGCTATGCACGGTTCGTTGTCCGAGTAGAACTTGTAGGTTGCGCTGCTGTCGGCGAACTTCGCGTTGATTACCTTACGCAGGGCGTTCACCACCGGTTCCTGCTCCAGGTAGATGAGGCCTTGTTGTCCACGTAGCCGGGTTTGCCTACGAAGATGGTCTTTTCGATGGGTTTGGCTGGGAGCCATCGGTCGATTGGCGTGTGCTCGTCCGTAATGTCGTCCTGGTAGGTTCCGCACAAGTGCGTCAGGCTGTCGTCTTCCTACTGCTGAGGATCAGGTTTTTCATCCTTCATGTCCACGTCCACGTCAATCCTTCTTGGCAAAGGATTCATGGTAATGCTGGAGTTCTTCTGCGATGGAGGCCGTCTCCGCCAGGGGCTTAAACTTCTCCTTGAGGTGGACTTAGCCGTACTGACCAAGCCGGAGACGACGCCTTGACATTTTACGCGGTCAGGCCCTACAGAATGACGGGGAGGGCGCCTTGAACGCTGGGTCCGTGCAGCGAGATGGAGAAGCGCTTGAACTTGTCGCACGTTACCTTGAACGTGTCTAAGGCCGACGAACTCCACGTCTGTTAATTTTCAATGGGACCAACGCACGCCAGGAATCTCCGAATAGCAGCCGGATGGTTCTGCCTCAACGTTAAGTCGATCAGGAACACGGTGAACGTGCTGTCGTCGAGATCGTCAATGACCTGCGCCCGGTAGTACTCGCATGCAATGTGCCCATTCTTGTCCGGACGCTTCGAAACCATTGTCGGAAACACCAAACAGTTCTTGCTTTTCTTCCAGTCCGTCTTGTCACCCAGCTCCTTGTCCTCCACCACGTTCTGGATTTCCTTCTGCATTCGCTCGATCCCCGTCGCGTGCTGCAACGTCACGTCAACTCACCCGGATCGACCAACCGTAAAATCGACACCGCCAGCCGTAACTTGGTCCGCTGCTGGCCTTCCGAAGTCGCACTATGACTGCGCAGCGTTCGATTCCTGCTTCCTCAACCGAGTTTTGCTCGACCGTCCCACCCTCACAACCACAACCGCCCCTCATCATCTTCCTACGGAATGACCTCCTTGATCCGCTCGACGACCGCCGATTCGGACCCACTCGACACGGCGAATCCCTCCTTCACCATCGACCCGTTGACGCAAATGTCGTGCCGCTTCATGACAATCTCGTAGGAGCTCTCCTCCAGCAGTCGGTCCTCGACAAACGCTTAAAACGTACTACACGCTGGCCGTCCAGTTAAAGTACTGCTTGACTTCGTCCGTCCACCGGTAGCCGTGCTGCTTGAACGGTTGCACGTGCATCAACGTAGAAGGCCGGCTCGACGCAGAGCGCCTGCGGCAGGTAGCGAATGTCCTGCCAGGGCACCACCAACCGGTGATCCGTGTCAACGGAGAAGATCTCGCAGTGCGCTGTAATGAGAGAGAATGTTAAGACGGTTCAAGCGACCACACCACATCCAACTTACCTTCCCCCAACCTCATTGATCCGACCGCGCTTCCTGGTCACTTGGTACACCATCGTGAGCGAGTCGAAGAACGGCTCGGGTTGATCATTGCGGTTCCGAGCATGTTCGCCGGGTTAATCAACTCCGAAATGTTCGGTTTAACGTTCACCTTATGTAACCGCCAAGCTGCTGCTGTTATCGCTGGAACATGTTGTCGGTACTGGCTCGATATTGTTGCTGCTAAGATTGTGCTTGCTCGGGCGATACGTACGTCGGAAATCCGTTCTCGACGGGATGCGACTGTGCAGAAGTGCTGCGTCGATGAGGTGACGTCCTGCGGCGACCGGGACGGTTGCTTTCCGGTCGTCGAAATGCGGAAGATGCGTCCACTCCACTTCGTTCATGTGGACGAAAGGCACATCTTTCAAAAACTATCTCAATGGTCCTAAGTGGACTCACCTTTCGCTCGCGGGCGGCCGGATGTACATTCGACTCGATCTTGTCCAACCGCTGGAACAGCAGCTGGTCGATGGCGGAACGCACATGGTCGTTGCCAGCTTTAACCACTCTCTGCGGGGATCGTTCCGGTAGGGTCGGTGGCAGGACCGCGCCCTCGAGCGGCATGCCGGAGCTACGACCAAACGTTGGCAGTATCGGGTTGATTTCAAGATGGAAAAGTGCTAACCTAAAAAATAAAAGGATCAAAACAGACCCAGAAAGTTGTAATCAAATCTTACCCTTTGAATACTGAGGTTTTCCGGAAGTCCGTTCCGAAAAGTAAATCTTCGTCCAGGAACCAAGTTGATTCCGCTGGCCAAAAAGAACGAACGATAATAATCCCGGACGAACCTGAAAAGAGAACCACGCTCAAAAAACCACGATGCGAAAAAACTCTAACAGTTTGACAGCTAGCGACCTGCGAGCACCTGGCGGCAACTTTGTGCAGCAGTCGCAAAAAAGTTTACACATTGGATGGATTTTGGGGGCAAAAACCAGACCGATGTGTAAAATCGACACATCGATTTCAAAACAACGCGGTTGACACATCCAATGTGTAGCTATGACACATTTTGGGCGTAATTTTTATCTTCAGTGTACGACATGGGGCAATATGGGTATCAAAATTCATGGTTTTTGATACTGGTGATGAAAATGGCCATTTTGATAGGATTGGCCACACTCGGAGTGGCCATGGCCCTGAGGAAAGGTTCTACCGGGGGGACATTTATCGAACCATACGACTTGGGGCAATATGGGTATCAAAATTCATGGTTTTTGATACTGGTGATGAAAATGGCCATTTTGACAGGATTGGCCACACCCGGAGTGGCCATGGCCCTGAGGGAAGGTTCTACCGGTGCCATTGATTGAATAGATTTAATTAGAATTAATTATTCAAGATTAAATAAATAGGCAAAGAATTAAAAAAATATTAATAAAAATAGCATGATTTTTAGAGTTTTGTACAAAGTTCTTTGTCATATTGGTCATGTAGAACATAACCACCTGCACCTTTTATTAGGTCCTTTTCGGTACTGGGACCTGGTTAGGACCAAGTCGGCTTTTGTAATTACATTTGACTTAGAGCTAAGAGTAATTACAGAGGATCTTATTTGTAATTGTTAGTGGGAGGGGAGCTGATTACCCGCGGCCTACTCGGGGTAAGTAAAAAAAAAGCAAAGCAATCCACTTTAACGACCCCCGGGTCTTTTGTGGTCTCTGTTGCAAGTTTCTGCTCATTTCTAGGCGTTCGAAGGTTATGTGTGGTGAGTCACTCAAAACCTCTTTTACGCAAATGGACCGACGTTTTACTTAACCATCCGATAGAAGGCCAGAACGATAAGGCGGGAATCGAACCCGCGTCCCATAGCAACATAGGGATCGGCAGCCGAAGCCGCTAACCACCGCGCCACGAGGCCCTCGGGGTAAGTAGGGAAGAGATTGATGTTAAAAGACAAGGCGTGGGAAGGGAAGTGGGATTGTGTAGGGGTCTTGGTTGGCTCTGCTGGCCTTTGCTTTTGTCCTCAGCCGTAAATTAATCGATGTGGCGAAGAATATCACTGAGAACAACATGGAATCATCAGGTGAGTAGATTTGGCTGTTGCATATGGAGCATTGTGATATCTTTTCGTTTTTTCACTAATTGCAACTGCTGCAAAAATAGCATGAAAATACCAAATTTTGGCATTACTTTTGCGAATTACAGCCACCGCCCTTGGTTGCCCAGTATAATAGATGGTAAAATACCATGAAATCATATCAGAATCATGTGTATGGAAGACCACAAGAATAACAAAATCTGATGTTCCAAGTGGGTGGGAATACCAAAAAATAAAACCATGGCAATACCAAGTTTTGGTATTCAAGCAATGTTCCAAAATCCAGAATAGCTGAACTTGGTATTGAAATGGTTTTATTTTGTGATATTATTGTACCCTTGGTGTAACATGTGGTATTGTTGTGGTCTTCCACATGCAAGATGTTGGTATGATTTTATGGTATTTTACCATCTATTACTGGGCAACCAAGGGCACATTTCGGCCTCTGTTATTTGCCTAAGTGATACCAAAATTTGGTATTCCTGTGTTATTTACTCCTGCTCGGGTACACTCTCAAAACTCGCAGGGCCATGCTTAGAGATGAAAGCTCATTCATGCGATTCCTCCTTTTTGGGTGAGTTTTACCTTCTCCTTAAAAACACTTATAATGCACGTCAAATGACTATTTACCTGTAAAAAAATCCAAATGGTTTCGCCACCCATTGTCGATTCCTTTTCTCAATGCCACAGAGGCGAGCGAACGCGCCTGCTTGTAGGATCCTCCATTACCCGGTATAAAAAGTACTGGAGCACCCGTAAAGTCCATGTTTCTCGCTCTATCAGTCAGTTTACCTTCGGAGTATCCATATAAACCATACGCAGGAAATTTTTCATTGTGAGGAATATCAATTCTCTAGAAAAAATAAAATAAAAAAATTTAAGGCATTCGTTACAAAAAACATAATACATGTGTGATTCTAAATACAGTCAAACCTCTCATAGTGCGCAGGCGTTACGCTTTCGTCGATTTCTTAAACACGGTATAACATTTTTGCAACCTTTTTGAAGCGATTTGTTCGTCTTGTTCCAATCTAAAACTACCGTAAACTGGGGTCAATCGGGACACATGGGGCGAATTGGGACAGCAGTTTTAACCATGTTGGAGCACAATATTTTGATTTTTCTGGTTGGTTTCGGTTAGAACAGAGGCCAATAAAATGTGTACATCCATTTCCAAATTTAAAAGCTTTAAGTGCTCTAAAAACTGCTGTCCCTATTCAGACTGTAGTCCCGATTCACCCCAGATTACGGTACCCAAGTAACCAAACAGCACTAAAACAAATCAGTGTTCAGCACTACAAGCGCTTTACCAGCTGCGGATTATTGCTAACAAGTTTAGACATCTGCACTAAAAGCGCTTTTACAGCTGATTTGCGGTCGGTTTTGGACTTTATATTTCTGATTTCCAGCTAGCCTCTACTGTTGTTGATCCAACCCTGCACAAAACGTCAAAAAAAATTGAGAGAAGTCAAAACAAAATGTGGCTCTCTCGGCTCTCTCTATTTCCTCCTCCCCCTCTTCTGATCTATTTTTGGTTTGTTTACTACCACGTTATCGACTCAGCTGTCCGAGTGAGGAAGAGCCAATTTTTTTTGCGTGAAATGTAGATGTTGGAGATCTGATGCCTTGATGCTTGAGTTTGCGCCGATGTGATCACGGAAAGAAGGTTTATCGTGAATCTTACTAAAATTTGGTTAAAAATCCTATAAATATTGGTTGTTTTTTCAACCACCATTTTTTTTTAGTTAGAAATCCTAAAAAAAATCCTGGATCTGACAGCTGGAACCAGGTCCAAAAAATAGTAAATATAGCTAAAATATTAGCAAATTTTACTAATTTGTAAGCTGGAAAAATGCTGTCAGTCTCAAAAGCTGTATGTTTTCAGAAAGTCTGTTAGCTATTTTAGCTGGATTTTAAGGTATTCTAGTAAGCTTTATGGTTAGCCCAGCGAGTTTTTAAGCTATTTCAACTGGTTTTTTAGGAATAATTTTCAAAATTTTCCATTGATGGCTGCGAATCCAGATATTTTAACAAATCTTTTTAGCTGGTTTAGCTAACTTTGCCACTATTCTTGATAGGTGTTTTGGTTAGAGTAGCTACTTTTTCTGCTATTTCTACAAGTTTTTTTTTTCAAAAGCCTCCGTTGCTGCCTGTAAAGCTCGCTTTATTCACCCAGCCTTTTGGCTGATTTAGCTAGTTTCTTTTTTGATCTTTGCCACGTTTCTCGGTACATCCAGTTAATTTTTCGATTGTTTTAACTAGTAATTTTGAAATCTCTTTTAAAAAAACCGTTGCTGCCTGCAAAGCTGGTTTTTTTCATCAAGAGTTTTTGATGGTGTAGCATGCTTTTCCGCTATTCTTGGTACGTTTTTTGGTAGTCCAGCAAATTTTTTGAATGTTTCAATAGATTCCAGGCTTTTTTAACTTTGTTCTAATTGACCATCCTAATATTCTATTGAGTTATATTGAGTATATATTCCATTGACAAATTTATTAAAAATACAAAAATACAAATACAAAATACTTAATTTAACATAATTCAACTTTATATAACCTAATTTAACTTAATTTAACCTAATTTTACTTAGTATAACTTATTTTTACTTAATTTAACTTAATTAAACTTAATTTAACTTCATTTAATATAATTTAACTTAACTTAACTTGATATAACTTTATTCAACTTAATTTAACTTAATTTTACCTAATTCAACTAAAATTTACTTAATTCAACTTAATTTTACCAAACAACTTTTAACAACAATTGAACTAAATTCTACCTAATGTAACTAAATTTGAAAAAATGTATCTAAGTTTAATTAAATTTTACAAAAATTTCTAGATATAATCACACTTGACTTAATTTATTTCTTTTTAACTATATTCAGTTTAATTAAACTAAACTTATTTTTACTTAATTAAACTTGATTTTTAATTAATATAACATTTTTTTACTGTGTAAAACTTATGTAACTTAAAACTTAATTCCAACTCAATTTTTCATAATTTTACTATATTTTACTTAATTCTACTAAATTTAACTTAACACAACTTAATTGAACCATATTGGGCCAAATCACATGCCGTCAACTCCGTCAAATTTCAGTCATCAAAACACTAGCGCCACTTCGATGCGAACGGGGAAATATTCAAACAATAAGCTTTAAAGTGATCGTGGGAGAGCGAGAAAAAAAAGTTTCAGCGCAGCGAAGAGAAGAAACGAGAGAAACGAAAAAGCTTGTTGCTGCTGTCACTGCTTTTCGCGCCACCGCACAAGACGGATGTGTTTGCTGTGCGTAGCGCTTTTTGTTTTGAATGTTTTATATTTGCTTTAATGCTTTGAGACAGCCCAAAATATTGATTAAAAGATCGTCACTTGTGTGCTGTAATTCAAGTTGAAATGATGATAGAAGCAATTTAGCAATGAATAGAGAAATTCGTTAATTTAAATTAAAAAAAAAAAACAAGTAGTTAAAACACATGCACACAATCAAAAAATTATTTAAAAAAAATGTTTAGGGATTCAAAGAAATACAAATATTGCCGTAACACCCGTCTGGCCTGTGTCCAACCGGATCACCTGAAAATAGTTTTGCTTGTAAACCTATCAATTAACTTGTCTTGAGGGCCCCTTGGTTCTCTAACTCTACCACGGCCTCGTGTAGCGTTTCCTTCGTAGACCGGAAAAAAGGCACTAACTGTGCTTTTGTCCCTGGGAGCCTGTGACAGTTCTCTATCCGGAAAAATTTACCAGCAGAGCATTTTCCTTCGTCTTTGGCTGGATCCGGGTTTGTCATGGTTTGGTTTGCCATGAAAACTGCATTGCATTAGGTATCTATGATTGAATTGATTTTTCCACTGGGCCCAAACCCACCAGGTGTTTAATTTGATCTGAACTGTGTGTGTGTGTGGTCCAATCCAATACCCGCTGGCCGGCAGCGAAATTATGGGAAAGTATAATTTGTATCAGACTTGGGTTATGCTGATACAGCTTATCTCAGTCCCGGGTATTAGGTGGTGACAGCCCTCGCGCTGCTTCCAATGACCCATTTCAGAAAGGCAGAGATCCTAGCGGCCCAATTCCGAGGTCATTGTCTGGCCCCGCCTAAACATAGAACAAGAACCTGACGGATCCTCGAACTATCTTTAAACTTCCAATCCCATCAGGCAAAACAGGGATCAGCGCGTATATAGTGATAAATAAGTGGCATTTGGGTAAAAACACTTTTTCTTCCTATTTTCCCGCGCGAAACAACGACGTAGGCCGAACACGATCGAAGCAGGCCTTGCCTCGCAAAAAGCAACGGCGAGACTGGCCAACTTCTTTCAAAATCACTTTTTTCGTCTTTTTCTCCCGCTCGAAACAACGACGCAGGCCGAACACGATCGAAGCAGGCCTTGCCTTGCAAAGAGCAACGGCGCGGCTGGCCAGCTTCTTCAAATACACTTTTTCTTCCTCTTTTCCCGCGCGAAACATCGACGCAGGCCAAACACGATCGAAGCAGGCCTTGCCTCGCAAAGAGCAACGGCGAGACTGGCCAACTTCTTTCAAAATCACTTTTTTCTTCTTTTTCTCCAGCCCGATACAACGACGTAGGCCGAACACGATCGAAGCAGGCCTTGCCTCGCAAAAAGCAACGACGAGACTGGCCAACTTCTTTCAAAATCACTTTTTTCTTCTTTTTCTCCCGCTCGAAACAACGACACAGGCCAAACACGATCGAAGCAGGCCTTGCCTTGCAAAGAGCAACGGCGCGGCTGGCCAGCTTCTTCAAAAACACTTTTTCTTCCTCTTTTCCCGCGCGAAACAACGACGCAGGACAAACACGATCGAAGCAGGCCTTGCCTCGCAAAGAGCAACGGCGAGACTGGCCAACTTCTTTCAAAATCACTTTTTTCTTCTTTTTCTCCCGCTCGAAACAACGACGCAGGTCAAACACGATCGAAGCAGGCCTTGCCTTGCGAAGAGCAACGGCGCGGCTGGCCAGCTTCTTCAAAAACACTTTTTCTTCCTCTTTTCCCGCGCGAAACATCGACGCAGGCCAAACACGATCGAAGCAGGCCTTGCCTCGCAAAGAGCAACGGCGAGACTGGCCAACTTCTTTCAAAATCACCTTTTTCTTCTTTTTCTCCCGCGCGAAACAACGACGTAGGCCGAACACGATCGAAGCAGGCCTTGCCTCGCAAACAGCAACGGCGAGACTGGCCAACTTCTTTCAAAATCACTTTTTTCTTCTTTTTCTCCCGCTCGAAACAACGACGCAGGCCAAACACGATCGAAGCAGGCCTTGCCTTGCAAAGAGCAACGGCGCGGCTGACCAGCTTCTTCAAAAACACTTTTTCTTCCTCTTTTCCCGCGCGAAACAACGACGCAAACACGATCGAAGCAGGCCTTGCCTCGCAAAGAGCAACGGCGAGACTGGCCAACTTCTTTCAAAATCACTTTTTTCTTCTTTTTCTCCCGCGCGAAACAACGACGCAGGTCAAACACGATCGAAACAGGCCTTGCCTCGCAAAGAGCAACGGCGAGACTCCAGGTGTTCAATTTGATCTGAACTTAATTAATAATCATGAAATTCCAAAACTTGCTCGCCATTTCGCTGAATTTTTTCCTCGCTCTGTCAAAATTTTGTCAATACAGTGCGAAAGAGATGAACGAAAAACAACATCACTACCATGTTTGACTTTGTGCGTGCGCGCATATTTTGTTTCATTGGGTGCGTGTATACGGGCATTGAAAAGCTCGAAAACTTAGATGTCAGCCCACCAGATAGCTCTGCGGTTTTATCTTTTTAAATTAGGTATCTTTGGCCAAATTCTATTAAATTAAACAAAAAGGAACAAATTTCAACTAAATTTATCTGATTTTTATTAAATTTTGCCTAATTTAAATAAATTTAATTAAATTTATCTAAATTTTGCTAATTTTAACCAAATTTAATCAATTTAATTTAATTTAACTGAATCCTACTTTTTTCCAAATTCAACCAAATGTTATTCAAATTAACTTATTAAATTTAAATACAACTTCATTTTACTTAATAAAATTTGATTTATCTTTATTTTATTTTATTTTATTTAATATTATTGCGGGCGTCAATAATTAGAGTTCACGCGCGGTGATACGACCGCAAGATAATGGTCGCATGACAGCCGCATGACAACCGCAGAACAAATTTTTGGCTGTTGTCAAAGGTTGCCTTGAGTTTTCAGCTGACTTTTTGGAAAATATTCAAAACAAACCAAGTTGAACGGAGCGGACTGTATTTTTACTTCACTTCAGGCGGACTTGGGGAACCAGCTTGGGAGGGTCGGAAGTATCACAAGCAAACAAACACTAGATTTTCTCTTCACTACTTCTATTTACTGAACTAAGTTAAACTAGGTGATAAAAACTAGCGTCTCTTCCGACGATCGCGACGAGGTGACTTTACGTCCGACCGGTTCGGCTGCTTGCGATAGACTTGCTCGTTTCGCGCACATTTCTCGTTCTCTCCTCCTTCGTTGCGCGCCAAAATCTTCTCTTACGATTGTCGTCGTGCGTCGTTCGTTCTCCCTTCCACTCTCTCGCTCAGGCCGTCGTCAACGGCGCGTTGTTGCCGCGCACGTCGTTTCGCGCGATCCCTTCCCCTCTTTACGGCGTCGTCGTCGACGCGCTGTTGCCAGCTCTGTCTCGCTTGCTGCCGAGCACACGTCGTTGCGCGCGTCTTTCCGCTGTTGGCAACGACGCAGGCTGGGTTGCCACCTTCGTGGCAGTTGTCATCACAGCAAGCGCAGTGCTGCCAAAACCAAACCAAATTTTCTTCGAGCTGGCGCTGTCAGGCTCGAACATCCTCCACCCGCGAAGAACTGCCGTTGTTCTCCAGGCGATCCAGAGGTCACTCTTTCGCCTCCCAGGTTTGGCCGTAAGTTGACCAGGTGAGTGTTCTTCTACTTCTTCGTCGGGCGCTCTTGGGAATCGCAAGTCGATGCGAACCCTTTTCGCCCTGTTCTCCAAAACCGGGCTTAACTTCGTTGCATTCTTACAGGGTGTGCCGGTCAGCGCAGTTGACAGTCGCAGGGGCTGCCAAAAGGCCTGGCCGACCCGTGGGGTGTGCTCCAGTGCTTGTTGATGCTTGCCGATTGTAGGAAACCGGCATCTTGTTCTGCTTCCACTTGGACCATCTCCAGTGCCTTCAGGTGATGCTCGCTTCAGTGGGTCGGCGTTTACCGACCGCTCGTGTGGACCGAGTCCTCCAGTGCCACTCTTCTTCCTTGCCGGTGCTGCAGCTACTGAATGTTTCGAGCACTCATAGCTCGGCTGTGTGGCAACTGCAGCAGCCTTGTGCGGCGCCGAGGCCGCCCTTGTACGCACCGTTACTCCTCCACATGCGTTTATAGTCTTCTCAAGTACGCTGAGTGCAGCAGAGCGCTGCGTCGTGGGACCTTGAACCTTGTGTCCTTGGTCAGGAATCGCTCGGCTTGAAAAGCCAGCGTCTTCTTCGAATGTTCTCAGCATCACGAGGAACGGCAGGTAAACTTGCTTCAAATTCGTTGGATCACTCACCTCACTTGCTTCCTTGTAGATTCCAACTTCTCGTGCGCAGGCTTCGGTGTGCTGCTCCAACTTGGGTCGATCCTCAAACTCCGTGCCTTGAATCAGGACCGCTTCTTTGTGTGCTGCGCCACTTCCAATCGTGCCTTCCAAGACCTGGCTGAAGCTCGTCTCGCGCAGAGCCACCAAGTTGACTCTGACGGCGAGTAGAACTCCAGCAGGAATCATCGATGTGTCGGAACGTGGCTGCATCTGCTCGACGCCAGCCATCTCGTTCGCGTTGTGTCCGTCCAGAGTGTTTTTCGTCAAGTGTGTATCGAACTTACTTGGGATCAATAAACCATGGCAGGGGTTTGGGCTGCAGGGTTCGTCTCGAAAGTCCGCGACGGCTGACAGCGCGTCCGGCGCTAGATGTCCAGAGGAGCTGGCCTCTGGCGTCCCTTGACTCGCTTTGGCTTGTTGTGGAGCACCAGGTTGTTCCACCTTCGTTTGTGTTGTCGGTTGCTTGGGGTTTCTCCGGCACTCGGCGTGCAGCAGGGTGTGGTGCCGCTTCTTGCACGTCGCGCACGCTCCGGTGGACACACACTGCGCCGAGGTATGTCCCGTCCGGAGGCAGTTGAAGCAGAGGCGCTTCTCTTTTGTCTTGAACAGCCGCTCGGGGACTGTCTTCTCCAAGAATTGCGGACATTCCCAGCTCTTGTGCTGGCCAAGTCCGCACATGTCACACGCTGGATGGTAAACTCCGGTTGATCACTGTCCAGCAGCTCTTCCAGCTGCTTCCAGGAACTCTTCGGGGTTTCGTCGATGGCCATCACGTTGGTGCATCCGACGATCTTAGCTGTTGTTGGGTTCGTTGTCTCGTCCACCCATTGTGGTACACCAGGCGTGTACGCGATTCTTCGTCGTGTGGGCTGGCCTACTTCTAGCAGCTTCTCTTCGATGACCGTCAGGACCTCTGTGTGCAGGTCGTCGAAGGCGTCGTAGAGGGCATCTTGCTCGTCCCGTGATGTTGACGGAACCATGCCAAGGATCTGCCCGTACGCCGTGTGGTACGCATCGTACGCGGCTTCTACCTCCTTCTGACACGTCTTCAACGCTGCCCATGTGAGCGTCGTGGCATCTTCCAAGCTATCAAGAATAGTGGTGAGCTTACCTTGAGCCAGCTCACGCTGGTGGACGACGTCGTTGAAACGCTCCATCTCCGCCAGCTCCTTTACACTGCTCGCTCCGCAGGGATCATTCAGTGTACTTAGTGACCGGACTTGCCGCCGGTCTTCTTCTTCAGTGTGGCCGCCTTCTCCGAGTTCACCAGCCTCTCCGGTGACTTCCTCGGGCGAAGCGCTTTGGCCACCGATGCTACAGTGGCGGAGCACTGAGCTCGGAACGGCTGCTGGAACCGTTCGCTTTCACTTCACTTTGCGTCGAACATCCGGAACCACTTTCCAGAACGTTCTTCGCGTTTTCCGGAACCACTTTCGCGGAAGTCTTCTCACTGCAAGCGTCTTCACTTCCGGACCAAGTTCGCAGAAGGTCTCTGCCTGCAACTTCCGCTTCTTCTTCTCTGGAGTCGACGCGTCCTTGCTCAGCGCCGCTCCCGGGAATTATTGCAGGCACTTTATGGCAGTTTCCGGCACAAGAGGGACACCAACGATCGGACCCAGTGTCCGAACCAAGCACGGAAATCAGCCAAGTCTGAAATCACGGTACTTGGGGGAACTTTGTGTCCTCTTGGCCGGAACTTGAACCTTCTTTCCGGAACCTTTTTCCGGCTTCAGAAGGTTCTGGACGCATCCAAGATGGCGTCGCTTAGCACTTTTTACACTTGCTCTTCGGACGCATTCTGGTCGATTCCAAAATGGCGTCGCCTTTTTCACTCTGAGCACTTTTTTCCAGTCACCACGCTTTAGCCAAGATGGCGTCCGTTTTCACTCTTCTTCGCGGCGACTTTTTCCACGTTGTGGGCCTTGTGCCCACTTGCCACGATAGAATCGACCCTCCGCCTTTTCTCCTTCACTTTCCCCGCAAATCCCGCCACTTCTAGTTCAATTTATCCGGGTCGTTTGGACCATGTTCGGAGCGGACTGTATTTTTACTTCACTTCAGGCGGACTTGGGAACCAGCTTGGGAGGGTCGGAATTATCACAAGCAACAAAACACTAGAAGTTTCTCTAAACTAATCTATTTACTGCTAATAACTAATCTAAAGAATTCTAGCTGTTTCTTCCGACGATCGCGACGAGGTGACTTTACGTCCGACCGGTTCGGCTGCTTGCGACAAACTTGCTCGTTTCGCGCACATTTCTCGTTCTCTCCTCCTTCGTTGCGCGCCAAAATCTTCTCTTACGATTGTCGTCGTGCGTCGTTCGTTCTCCCTTTCACTCTCTCGCTCAGGCCGTCGTCAACGGCGCGTTGTTGCCGCGCACGTCGTTTCGCGCGATCCCTTCCTCTCTTTACGGCGTCGTCGTCGACGCGCTGTTGCCAGCTCTGTCTCGCTTGCTGCCGAGCACACGTCGTTGCGCGCATCTTTCCGCTGTTGGCAACGACGCAGGCTGGGTTGCCACCTTCGTGGCAGTTGTCATCACAGCAAGCGCAGTGCTGCCAAAACCAAACCAAATTTTCTTCGAGCTGGCGCTGTCAGGCTCGAACACAAGTTGACAGCCAAATCAACGCAGAATTTCAGTTCAACTTGCTGATTTTTTTTCTGCGGTAGTTAGGCGGCAATAATCTCCTGTCACTCACAGCAAAGGAGAAACGTGATTTTATCTCGCAATAAGCAATAAAACTTGATTGAACATAATTTCACTTAATCTAAAGTAATTTAATATTATTTAACTCTATTTTTTGATGTGCTTCAAAGGAATAAGGTGCCCTGCTCGTTCGGATCTGTCAAACATTGGCTAGTCTATACCTAGACATTATGTACCAGCAGCTTCCCCCGCCCCCCGTAGACAGATGCCCGTACAAAAAAGTGGAGTGTGGACAAACGCCAAAGGGTTCACGACAAAGGGATGCCACGAATCGTCCTAACAAAAATTAGAGGCTCAACTTCTAACCTCTTTCCCTCAACACAAAAAAAACTTCTCACCTAATCAACTGAAGATCTCAGCCCGCAGAAAATCTTCCTGGCTTTTAATCCATTCACTCACGCACCATCTCCACCTTTTGCACTTGCACTTTCGACTTTCAAACGCAGAATCGTCACAAAACTCCGCGAACTGAGCGGCTAGAACAGGATCAAACACAATACGAGACGTTCTCTTGCTTTGTGTTGGTCTCGAACTGATGATCTGTCAAAAAATCCATGCTGCCGGTTCCAGCTAGTTTTTCGGTAAAAAGTAGGCAAAATTGTGCTGAAACACCATTATTTTTGGTAAAATCTCTCCTGTCATTTTGCTTTGGGCTGTCAGTTTTGGATAGCAAATCAGCAATCAGGGTTAGCTGTTTCACAAATCCCAAGTTGGTAAATTTGCCTGTAATTTTAGCTAATTTAACCAAAAGAATCACTGTTCCACCAATTTGAAGCCAGCTAATTTGAATTGTTAAATTTAAGATGGAACTCCTTTCCGTGTTGAATTTTCTGCGCCTTTATCCATTCGCCCAATTTGGAGATGGCTTACCGCAGCTGTTTTTAAACCCACCAATGCTTGTACTTTGCATGATACCTAAAATAACTCTGTGGTATATGCTCCGTAAGACTCTGCTGGGGCAGGTTCCTCCTTTATGACCCCAGTACCCACAGCGAATACTGAAGATTCTTTAGGCACCGAAGAGGCCCGAAAAATGTCAACCTTTAGGCCAACCTACATTTCTCAAAAGAAGCGATTCTCTTTTATAATAACGCAATATTAGTCCTCATTTTTTTATTCAGCTCTTTCGAAAAATTTCGATAAGCACTGAAAAAATCGACAGCACCTGCTAAAGCATGGAATCACGATGAATCTCAGCCACCAACTGACAGCGGAAATTTTCTCCGCAGGTTTGTGATTGTGATGGTTGTTCTAGTTGAAGGGATGAGCGAGTAAGAAATATGTTTATTTTCGTTTGCTTCATTCCATCTCTTTCATACCTCTACTGTGTTGCCAGTTAATGGGAAAATCCAGCAGTTTAGCTAGGAGCAGCATTAATTCAGCTGCATTTCAGCAAAGCCTAAAGCAATTGTTTTAGAGCTGATTTGTTCTGATCTTAGCTGTTTTATGACTAACTAGCTGGTGAATGCTGATGAACAGCTAATTTATGATTTATATTAATGCTGGATGGTTACTTGGGTAACTTTAAAAAAGAATCAGTGTCTTGCGAACCGTCGAGGTGAACGGACACTAGAGCTGCGGTATTTTTTACTACCTATGCTCAGAGTTATTTCAAACAAAATTCACAGTCTTTTTAAAGACTACCTGAGTTATTTTCCAAAATTCTAAACAGTCTTTTCAAGACTACCACCTGAAATTTTGTTGTATTTTACAAACAAAGCCATCTTTTCAAGAGAACTCGGCTTGCAAAATGCGCAAACAAAGGTAAACGCAAATCTTCTGAAGATTTGGTCGTTACGTCGGTGAAGCGTTTAAACGCTAAATCGGCTAACGGAAACAGAAAAAGAAAACAGCCTCATCCGACGTCTGATTCTGAATGTGAGGTTGTTCAAGCCTGACAGCGCCAGCTCGAAGAAAATTTGGTTTGGTTTTGGCAGCACTGCGCTTGCTGTGATGACAACTGCCACGAAGGTGGCAACCCAGCCTGCGTCGTTGCCAACAGCGGAAAAGACGCGCGCAACGACGTGTGCTCGGCAGCAAGCGAGACAGAGCTGGCAACAGCGCGTCGACGACGACGCCGTAAAGAGAGGAGGATCGCGCGAAACGACGTGCGCGGCAACAACGCGCCGTTGACGACGGCCTGAGCGAGAGAGCGAAAGGGAGAACGAACGACGCACGACGACGATCGTGAGAGAAGATTTTGGCGCGCAACGAAGGAGGAGAGAACGAGAAATGTGCGCGAAACGAGCAAGTTCATCGCAAGCAGCCGAACCGGTCGGACGTAAAGTCACCTCGTCGCGGTCGTCGGAAGGAAACACAAACTAATCGCTAAAGTTAAGTTAATTTAGTTAAATAGAATTAGTGCAAAGAAATTCTAGTGTTTTCTGTTTGCCTGTGATACTTCCGACCCTCCCAAGCTGGTTCCCCAAGTCCGCCTGAAGTGAAGTGAATTACAGTCCGCTCCAAACAGAGGTCATTCCTCCAATTCCATTGGCAAACAGTTTCGGTGTTTTAACCGAAACTGTTGACAAGGATCCTTCTCCTCGTACTGAGCCTTCTGTCTCCGATTTGGCCAGCTTTCGAACGCAACTGAAGAATTGCAACGAAACTTCCAGCTTGGTCGAAGAGGAGAATGTCGCTTATTGACGGAATCTTTACAAGATCACCAAACTTTTGTTGGTTATTTGAAAAACCACAAACACAATTTCTACACTTATGAGACCAAGAATGCTCGTCCATTCAAGGCGGTCCTGAAAGGTCTCTCCAACGACTTATCGGTGGATGACATCAAAAACAAACTGCTTGGCAACCCTTCCCAAGAAACATGGCGGTAATGGCCAGAATCTGATCCAGTGCCGGCGTTGCCAGGCATTCGGTCACGGTACTGATCATTGCGCCATGGTTTCTAAATGCATGGTTTGCGGGGATTCTTCTCACGACAAGGACAATTGTCCCGTGAAATCACAAATCAAATTTCTGGGATTGCCACAGAAAAAAAAGTTTTGGATTCTCTTGCTAAGCATCAGCTGAAATCCAACCCGAACATTTCTCAAAGTCAGGTTTTACCTACATCTTTAAATCAAAAGTTCGCTGTCTCACTCGAACAATACTAGAAATACACCTACCGTTGAAAAGTTAGGTAATAACAATGGTATTTCTTATGCTTACGTCATTTCGGGTTCGGGTCCATCCACGAATTTTAAATCCTCTACACAGAAAAAAAGTTGAATTTTGGAATGTTGAAAATTTGGTAGGTTGAATATTAACTCTATTTTTGAGTAATATTACATAAAAAAATGTGTAAAAATGTGAACCTGATGAATATTCATCAAAAACTGATGAAAATTAATCATTTTCAGGGGTAAAATTAATCATTTTTTTTGCCACAAAATATGTCACCATTTCCTGATGATTATTACCATCATTTTTTTCTGTGTACCAATCTTCCTGAAATTGGTCAGGTACCTCAAATCTCATTTGAAAATGTTTCTGCTGGCAACGCTTTGGGATCTTCTGATCTCGGCGATCCCGGGCAAAAAATCGCATCTTAGGAAGAACACAGAAATATCATGGACTGTTTTTGTGAACATGGCATGATTGTTGTTTGGATCTTCTGATCTCGGCGATGTTACGTTTGAAAAACTGACTTTTTTTTGCAAAACTCACTGTTTGGTTTGATTCAAACAATGAGTAATGCTACATCCATGAACATGATGGAAGCAATCCAGATTGGATTAAAATTTGCCAATGATGTTGTTCTTACCCTGAAGTTTAATCATGGATCTATTGCACTCTTTGCACCAAATTCTCCCCCTGTGCAAATCATAACTGCACACCAAATAATTGCACACTTGAAATCCTACCCCTTCTCCACCCCGCTCGCCTATACCCAGTCAACTCAATCGGAATTCTGAAACGGAATTCAATTCGAATCGTTTAGGTATTCCGATTCAAACGCAACAACCGATTCCGTGAACATACCGGTTGTTGCGTTTGAAACGGAATACGTAAACGATTCGAATTGAATTCCGTTTCAGAATTCCGATTGAGATGACTGGGTAGCGGTGCGTGTCTCGACTGAGCTTTGTTGCTTTTGACCACTTTAGAACCCACTCGGAAAATAATCTGGTAAATTTGAGTGTCTGGCGCAGGCGGACGTTTGTCGTGCAGTACCGACACACTTGGCACACTTATTATAGCCATGTTTTGCGTAACGCCAGACGAATCTGGCGAAAATCGGGCAAAATTTCAACCAGCTGTCTGGCAACAAAATCAACCGGTTCAATCGGTTGAACCGTGCCCGACCGGTTTGTGTCATATTCGCCAGAAATCATGGCAGAATTCTGGGGGAAATTCTGCCAGATGGCTGGCGCAAGCCCCCAGGCGAACGCCAGAAATGCGTCCGCCATTTCCGACCGGGAACAGTTTCAATTTCAAACTAGGCTGTGTGTCTTAGATAGTTTTTTTCTGCAGTAGTTTGAGGTGTGCACTTTGTTGGAGAGCTTTTCACAACTTGCACGATTGTCTAAAAATCTTTGAAATCCGCAATAAGTAATTGGGTACTAAAGCCCTATGTAAATTTTTATGTACAACGGTAAAAAAACACGATTAAACACCATTTCTGATCACTTTTTTTCATTTTAACGCAAATTTTTTTTTTGACAAGACAACATTTTTTCCAAGGATCAACTAAGGTCCCCTTGGAACGAGCTGTCAAGTAGGAACTTTTCTGTCAAGAAGGACCGCTAGGTTAATTTTTCAAAATTGATTTAAAAATCCATTTTAAACTCTTTGTGGTCGTCCAAAGGGTTATTGTACTCAGAAAAATAAGCTTTATCGCGGTAAACAATAATATCAGCAATCTAAGCTTCATTTTAGGACCCAATTCCATCTATATTATGAATTTTAATACTCGCTCTTTAAAAGCGAAAGAAAATGAATTTTTCATCTTTTTACGAGCTCAAAACGTGCATGTTGCTGTTATAATCGAATTTTTTTGAAAAACAGGCACTTATTTGAAAAGTGATCTAGATTATAAAGTTATAACCAATAACAGAATGAATCAAACAAAGAGCGACCATTAAAATTCATAATATAGATGGAATTACTTAGAACCATCGAAATGGCGGTGGAGTTGCAATAGTTATCCACCGTAGTATGACTACGTTACGTTACACGTTACGTGACTTCAAGTTAAAAGTTATTGAAGGTTTATGCATTGAACTTGAAACTTCTTTTGGGAAAATTATGATTGCAGTTGCATATTTGCCTTTCCAATGCACTGGGGAAAATATGTCAATCCATCCAGCAGGGCAATCTGGCCAAATCAAAAATCCGAACATGGTTTTAGCATGTACCAAAGTGGTACATATGTGTACCTTTAAGGATTTTTGATGTACTTCAAAGGTTCGATAAGTAGCCTTGCCCTGCTGGAAAGATAGCTGTTTTTAGAAAACGTCACCAAATCAACTTCTTTATTACAGGAAAGTTATGTACCATCGATGTACCTAACGAATCTGTGTTCAGATTTTACCTAAACTTCTTATAAGTAGTACTTCCCTTTATACTTAACTTTTGAAGTACTTTATATATTGATTTTGACAACGGGATCGTGTTCCTTGGAAAATTTTAAGTACGTTTGAGTACAAAAAATCCATACTTAAGTTGATTTAGGCCAACTCTGGAACAATTTATCGATTTTTTGAATATAAAGTACCATGCGCCTCCTTTAAAATGAAATTACACTGAATAATAATAAAACCAACATGTATTACAATAAAAACTAAAAGAGAAAATGTTTTTCTAATGCTTTTGCAAGTATTTTAACATAAATCAATATGTGCATACATACAAATAAGGATTTATAAAACAATAAATTTAAAACTTGGAGAAGTTGAAAGAAATATTAAAAATAAACAACAAAACTAAAATAAAAGTTGCCCGCTGTCATCACAGACAATTGTACCAATAGAAAAGTGTGTTTCTGTTGTCTGTGAACAATGTACATCGCATGTACCAACTTGTACTTGCATGGAAATAATTATTTTCTAATAAAACAATTCGAATATTTGTGAAATTTGATGAAAATCCAAAATAAATCAAATAAACTCAAATAGCAGCTGCCCGTTGTTATCACAGACAATTGTACCAATAGAAAAGTGTGTTTCTGTTGTCTGTGAACAATGTACAACACATGTACCAACTTGTACTTGCATGGAAATAATTATTTTCTAAAAAAAAAATCGAATATTTCTCAAATTAAATGAAAATCCAAAATAAATCAAATAAACTCAAATAGCAGCTGCCCGTTGACATCACAGACAATTGTACCAATAGAAAAGTGTGTTTCTGTTGTCTGTGAACAATGTACCAACTTGTACTTGCATGAAAATAATTATTTTCTTTAAAAAAAATTCGAATATTTGTCAAATTAAATGAAAATCCAAAATAAATCAAATAAACTCAAATAGCAGCTGCCCGTTGTTATCACAGACAATTGTACCAATAGAAAAAATTGTTTCTGTTGTCTGTGAACAATGTACATCGCATGTACCAACTTGTACTTGCATGGAAATAATTATTTTCTAATAAAACAATTGAAATATTTGTGAAATTTGATGAAAATCCAAAATAAATCAAATAAACTAAAATAGCAGCTGCCCGTTGTTATCACAGACAATTGTGCCAATAGAAAAGTGTGTTTTTGTTGTCTGTGAACAATGTACAACACATGTACCAACTTGTACTTGCATGGAAATAATTATTTTCTAAAAAAATCGAATATTTGTCAAATTAAATGAAAATCCAAAATAAATCAAATAAACTCAAATAGCAGCTGCCCGTTGACATCACAGACAATTGTACCAATAGAAAAGTGTGTTTCTGTTGTCTGTGAACAATGTACAACACATGTACCAACTTGTACTTGCATGGAAATAATTATTTTCTAAAAAAAAAATTCGAATATTTGTCAAATTAAATGAAAATCCAAAATAAATCAAATAAACTCAAATAGCAGCTGCCCGTTGTTATCACAGACAATTGTGCCAATAGAAAAGTGTGTTTCTGTTGTCTGTGAACAATGTACAACACATGTACCAACTTGTACTTGCATGGAAATAATTATTTTCTAAAAAACCCGATTTAATCCCACCAGGGGTGAGATAGAGCCTTTCTTACAAAAGAATATAACTTCTCTCAATTCACAACATCGACTTGATACAAAAAATCTTATGATGAAAGCAAGGGATTATTAATAATGTGTTTTCTAAAAGAAATTGAAAACGCAATTTTCACCTATCGAATATTTTTAATCGTACAAATTCTTAGCTTCCAATGCGCAAGTGACGACACACACCGCAGTTTTGGTTTTCTAGTTTTGGTACGAGCCCAAAAACCGAACAAAGCAGGCGCAAAGCAAAACCGAGTTAACCGCACAGTGGGAAGCTTGCCATTCAGCGTCTACGAAAGTGAGAGAGTCAGAGATAGATATATTTACATCCGCACCACTACACACTCAATCGCAATACCTTAGGTAGATAGCCATTGGCGTCGCGAGCATTGAAAACTTTGAAAACGATATAAAGCTTAGAAGCTTCGAAAGCTCCTATTGGAATCCAATGAACTCTGTTAAATAAAACGACACGACAAATGAAGCCTACTTAAAGGCGATTTTAGGAGCACACGGGAAACAAATTGATTGTACCCGGATGAATGTCCTATTTCAAAAAAGTTTTTGCATAAACATTGGACAGTTATGCAAAAACGGACAGAGCAAAAGAAACCGAAAAGCTACGATATCTTACATGTTGAAGGAAACATCGGTAGACAAGCTACTACGAACGAGTATAAGTCGAGCCGAAACATATGCGCCAGCATTCTCGCGCCAGTATTCGAAGCTCAACTTGACAACTTGGCGACGAAGCGTCGGAAATCGATGCAGTGTGATTTTTTAGCGATTTTTCGGTTTAAAATTCATGCTGAATCGACATATTTACGAAGCTGGAAATGACGTCCTAGCTTAAAGTAAAACCTATACCTTTCTTTAGTAAGAAAGGCAAAAAGTAAATCGTTCTAAAAATTGATCGGGATTGCCGATCGATGTCGAATTTGTTTCAGATGCTCACTCATGGTCTGTACTATGAATGTAGCAAGAAATTTCGAATAAAATCAGAAATGAAAAATGTTGGCGAAGGTCACCAGGTAGGCTTTTACCTTTTTTTAGGGATTTTGTTTCTTATGGTAGGTCAATCAAACGGCTCTAACTCCAGAACCATATTATGAATCTGGATGAAAATTTGGGAGGTTGTAGGGCTCGAAAAATGCAATTTTGAGATAAATAAAAGGTATGAAAATGAAAAATTTTGACCATATTTTCATTTGAAAACTGTGTATTTTCTGGAAAAGTCTAGACACATCCGAAAACAGATGGATATTTCGAAATTTGCGCGGCAACTCGCCCAGGTTCAGCACACTAGCTTTCATCTGCATTTAGGAGAATCGAAATCGGATTTATAGAAGCTGAGAACGGCGCGACACAAAATTTAGCAAAATTTTACCACATACGAACATCACTCGACCTCCACGGAATTTATTTTCTCAAAATTTGAGGGTTCGAGATAGACGAGTTCTGTCAAGGTGAATCGATAGAGCGTCGAAAATCGATGCAGTGTGATTTTTTAGCGATTTTTCGGTTTAAAATTCATGCTGAATCGACATATTTACGAAGCTGGAAATGACGTCCTAGCTTAAAGTAAAACCTATACCTTTCTTTAGTAAGAAAGGCAAAAGTAAATCGTTCTAAAAATTGATCGGGATTGCCGATCGATGTCGAATTTGTTTCAGATGCTCACTCATGGTCTGTACTATGAATGTAGCAAGAAATTTCGAATAAAATCAGAAATGAAAAATGTTGGCGAAGGTCACCAGGTAGGCTTTTACCTTTTTTTAGGGATTTTGTTTCTTATGGTAGGTCAATCAAACGGCTCTAACTCCAGAACCATATTATGAATCTGGATGAAAATTTGGGAGGTTGTAGGGCTCGAAAATGCAATTTTGAGATAAATAAAAGGTATGAAAATGAAAAATTTTGACCATATTTTCATTTGAAAACTGTGTATTTTCTGGAAAAGTCTAGACACATCCGAAAACAGATGGATATTTCGAAATTTGCGCGGCAACTCGCCCAGGTTCAGCACACTAGCTTTCATCTGCATTTAGGAGAATCGAAATCGGATTTATAGAAGCTGAGAACGGCGCGACATAAAATTTAGCAAAATTTTACCACATACGAACATCACTCGACCTCCACGGAATTTATTTTCTCAAAATTCGAGGGTTCGAGATAGACGAGTTCTGTCAAGGTGAATCGATAGAGCGTCGAAAATCGATGCAGTGTGATTTTTTAGCGATTTTTCGGTTTAAAATTCATGCTGAATCGACATATTTACGAAGCTGGAAATGACGTCCTAGCTTAAAGTAAAACCTATACCTTTCTTTAGTAAGAAAGGCAAAAAGTAAATCGTTCTAAAAATTGATCGGGATTGCCGATCGATGTCGAATTTGTTTCAGATGCTCACTCATGGTCTGTACTATGAATGTAGCAAGAAATTTCGAATAAAATCAGAAATGAAAAATGTTGGCGAAGGTCACCAGGTAGGCTTTTACCTTTTTTTAGGGATTTTGTTTCTTATGGTAGGTCAATCAAACGGCTCTAACTCCAGAACCATATTATGAATCTGGATGAAAATTTGGGAGGTTGTAGGGCTCGAAAATGCAATTTTGAGATAAATAAAAGGTATGAAAATGAAAAATTTTGACCATATTTTCATTTGAAAACTGTGTATTTTCTGGAAAAGTCTAGACACATCCGAAAACAGATGGATATTTCGAAATTTGCGCGGCAACTCGCCCAGGTTCAGCACACTAGCTTTCATCTGCATTTAGGAGAATCGAAATCGGATTTATAGAAGCTGAGAACGGCGCGACATAAAATTTAGCAAAATTTTACCACATACGAACATCACTCGACCTCCACGGAATTTATTTTCTCAAAATTCGAGGGTTCGAGATAGACGAGTTCTGTCAAGGTGAATCGATAGAGCGTCGAAAATCGATGCAGTGTGATTTTTTAGCGATTTTTCGGTTTAAAATTCATGCTGAATCGACATATTTACGAAGCTGGAAATGACGTCCTAGCTTAAAGTAAAACCTATACCTTTCTTTAGTAAGAAAGGCAAAAAAATTCGAATATTTGTGAAATTTGATGAAAATCCAAAATAAATCAAATAAACTTAAATAGCAGCTGCCCGTTGACATCACAGACAATTGTACCAATAGAAAAGTGTGTTACTGTTGTCTGTGAACAATGTACATTGCATGTACCAACTTGTACTTGCATGGAAATAATTATTTTCTAATAAAACAATTGAAATATTTGTGAAATTTGATGAAAATCCAAAATAAATCAAATAAACTCAAATAGCAGCTGCCCGTTGACATCACAGACAATTGTACCAATAGAAAAGTGTGTTTCTGTTGTCTGTGAACAATGCACATCGCATGTACCAACTTGTACTTGCATGGAAATAATTATTTTCTAATAAAACAATTGAAATATTTGTGAAATTTGATGAAAATCCAAAATAAATCAAATAAACTCAAATAGCAGCTGCCCGTTGTTATCACAGACAATTGTGCCAATAGAAAAGTGTGTTTTTGTTGTCTGTGAACAATGTACAACACATGTACCAACTTGTACTTGCATGGAAATAATTATTTTCTAAAAAAAAAATTCGAATATTTGTCAAATTAAATGAAAATCCAAAATAAATCAAATAAACTCAAATAGCAGCTGCCCGTTGACATCACAGACAATTGTACCAATAGAAAAGTGTGTTTCTGTTGTCTGTGAACAATGTACAACACATGTACCAACTTGTACTTGCATGAAAATAATTATTTTCTTTAAAAAAAATTCGAATATTTGTCAAATTAAAAAAAATTCGAATATTTGTCAAATTAAATGAAAATCTAAAATAAATCAAATAAACTCAAATAGCAGCTGCCCATTGTTATCACAGACAATTGTACCAATAGAAAAGTGTGTTTCTGTTGTCTGTGAACAATGTACAACACATGTACCAACTTGTACTTGCATGGAAATAATTATTTTCTAAAAAAAAATTCGAATATTTGTCAAATTAAATGAAAATCCAAAATAAATCAAATAAACTCAAATAGCAGCTGCCCATTGTTATCACAGACAATTGTACCAATAGAAAAGTGTGTTTCTGTTGTCTGTGAACAATGTACATCGCATGTACCAACTTGTACTTGCATGGAAATAATTATTTTCTAATAAAACAATTGAAATATTTGTGAAATTTGATGAAAATCCAAAATAAATGAAATAAACTCAAATAGCAGCTGCCCGTTGACATCACAGACAATTGTACCAATAGAAAAGTGTGTTTCTGTTGTCTGTGAACAATGTACAACACATGTACCAACTTGTACTTGCATGGAAATAATTATTTTCTAATAAAACAATTGAAATATTTGTGAAATTTGATGAAAATCCAAAATAAATCAAATAAACTCAAGTAGCAGCTGCCCGTTGACATCACAGACAATTGTACCAATAGAAAAGTGTGTTTCTGTTGTCTGTGAACAATGTACAACACATGTACCAACTTGTACTTGCATGGAAATAATTATTTTCTAATAAAACAATTGAAATATTTGTGAAATTTGATGAAAATCCAAAATAAATCAAATAAACTCAAATAGCAGCTGCCCGTTGACATCACAGACAATTGTACCAATAGAAAAGTGTGTTTCTGTTGTCTGTGAACAATGTACAACACATGTACCAACTTGTACTTTCATGGAAATAATTATTTTCTAAAAAAAAATTCGAATATTTGTCAAATTTGATGAAAATCCTAAATAAATCAAATAAACTCAAATAGCAGCTGCCCGTTGACATCACAGACAATTGTACCAATAGAAAAGTGTGTTACTGTTGTCTGTGAACAATGTACATCGCATGTACCAACTTGTACTTGCATGGAAATAATTATTTTCTAATAAAACAATTGTAATATTTGTGAAATTTGATGAAAATCCAAAATAAATCAAATAAACTCAAATAGCAGCTGCCCGTTGTTATCACAGACAATTGTACCAATAGAAAAGTGTGTTTCTGTTGTCTGTGAACAATGTACAACACATGTACCAACTTGTACTTGCATGGAAATAATTATTTTCTAATAAAACAATTGAAATATTTGTGAAATTTGATGAAAATCCAAAATAAATCAAATAAACTCAAATAGCAGCTGCCCGTTGACATCACAGACAATTGTACCAATAGAAAAGTTTGTTACTGTTGTCTGTGAACAATGTACATCGCATGTACCAACTTGTACTTGCATGGAAATAATTATTTTCTAATAAAACAATTGGGTCCTAAAATGAAGCTTAGATTGCTGATATTATTGTTTACAGCGATAAAGCTTATTTTTCTGAGTACAATGAACCTTTGTACGACCACAAAGAGTTTAAAATGGATTTTTAAATCAATATTGAAAAATTAACCTCGCGGTCCTTCTTGACAGAAAAGTTCCTACTTGACAGCTCGTTCCAAGGGGACCATAGTTGATCCATCGAAAAAATGTTGTCTAGTCAAAAAAAATTTTTGCATTAAAATGAAAAAAAGTGATCAGAAATTGTTTTTAATCGTGTTATTTACCGTTGTACATAAAAATTGTCATAGGACTTTAGTACCCAATTCGAATATTTGTGAAATTTGATGAAAATCCAAAATAAATCAAATAAACTCAAATAGCAGCTGCCCGTTGTTATCACAGACAATTGTACCAATAGAAAAGTGTGTTTCTGTTGTCTGTGAACAATGTACAACACATGTGTACTTGCATGGAAATAATTATTTTCTAAAAAATCGAATATTTGTCAAATTAAATGAAAATCCAAAATAAATCAAATAAACTCAAATAGCAGCTGCCCGTTGACATCACAGACAATTGTACCAATAGAAAAGTGTGTTTCTGTTGTCTGTGAACAATATACATTGCATGTACCAACTTGTACTTGCATGGAAATAATTATGTTCTAATAAAACAATTCGAATATTTGAGAAATTTGAGAGATATTTTTTTTATTAGAAAATAATTATTTCCATGCAAGTACAGGTTGGTACATGTGTTGTACATTGTTCACAGACAACAGAAACACACTTTTCTATTGGTACAATTGTCTGTGATAACAACGGGCAGCTGCTATTTGAGTTTATTTGATTTATTTTGATTTTCATCAAATTTCACAAATATTTCAATTGTTTTATTAGAAAATAATTATTTCCATGCAAGTACAAGTTGGTACATGTGTTGTACATTGTTCACAGACAACAGTAACACACTTTTCTATTGGTACAATTGTCTGTGATAACAACGGGCAGCTGCTATTTGAGTTTTTTTATTTATTTTGAATTTTCATCAAATTTCTCAAATATTCGAATTTTTTTACTAGAAAACAATTATTTCCATGCAAGTACAAGTTGGTACATGCGATGTACATTGTTCACAGACAACAGAAACACACTTTTCTATTGGTACAATTGTCTGTGATAACAACGGGCAGCTGCTATTTGAGTTTATTTGATTTATTTTGGATTTTCATTTAATTTGCAAATATTCGAATTTTTTTTTAGAAAATAATTATTACCATGCAAGTACAAGTTGGTACATGTGTTGTACATTGTTCACAGACAACAGAAACACACTTTTTTATTGGTACAATTGTCTGTGATAACAACGGGCAGCTGCTATTTGAGTATATTTGATTTATTTTGGATTTTCATCAAATTTCACAAATATTCGAATTGTTTTATTAGAAAACAATTATTTCCATGCAAGTACAAGTTGGTACATGCGATGTACATTGTTCACAGACAACAGAAACACACTTTTCTATTGGTACAATTGTCTGTGATAACAACGGGCAGCTGCTATTTGAGTTTATTTGATTTATTTTGAATTTTCATCAAATTTCACAAATATTCGAATTGTTTTATTAGAAAACAATTATTTCCATGCAAGTACAAGTTGGTACATGCGATGTACATTATTCACAGACACCAAAACACACTTTTCTTTTGATTTAATTGTCTGTGATAACAACGGGCAGCTCCTATTTGAGTTTATTTGATTTATTTTGGTTTTTCATCAAATTTCACAAATATTCGAATTGTTTTATTAGAAAATAATTATTTCCATGCAAGTACAAGTTGGTACATGTGTTGTGCATTGTTCACAGACAACAAAAACACACTTTTCTATTGGTACAATTGTCTGTGATAACAACGGGCAGCTGCTATTTGAGTTTATTTGATTTATTTTGGATTTTCATCAAATTTCACAAATTTTCTAATTGTTTTATTAGAAAATAATTATTTCCATGCAAGTACAAGTTGGTACATGTGTTGTGCATTGTTCACAGACAACAAAAACACACTTTTCTATTGGTACAATTGTCTGTGATAACAACGGGCAGCTGCTATTTGAGTTTATTTGATTTATTTTGGATTTTCATCAAATTTCACAAATATTCGAATTGTTTTATTAGAAAATAATTATTTCCATGCAAGTACAAGTTGGTACATGCGATGTACATTGTTCACAGACAACAGAAACACACTTTTCTATTGGTACAATTGTCTGTGATAACAACGGGCAGCTGCTATTTGAGTTTATTTGATTTATTTTGGATTTTCATTTAATTTGACAAATATTCGAATTTTTTTTTAGAAAATAATTATTTCCATGCAAGTACAAGTTGGTACATGTGTTGTACATTGTTCACAGACAACAGAAACACACTTTTCTATTGGTACAATTGTCTGTGATAACAACGGGCAGCTGCTATTTGAGTTTATTTGATTTATTTTGGATTTTCATTTAATTTGACAAATATTCGAATTTTTTTTTAGAAAATAATTATTTCCATGCAAGTACAAGTTGGTACATGTGTTGTACATTGTTCACAGACAACAGAAACACACTTTTCTATTGGTACAATTGTCTGTGATAACAACGGGCAGCTGCTATTTGAGTTTATTTGATTTATTTTGGATTTTCATCAAATTTCACAAATATTCGAATTGTTTTATTAGAAAATAATTATTTCCATGCAAGTACAAGTTGGTACATGCAATGTACATTGTTTACAGACAACAGAAACACACTTTTCTATTGGTACAATTGTCTGTGATGACAGCGGGCAACTTTTATTTTAGTTTTGATGTTTATTTTTCATATTTCTTTCAACTTCTCCAGGTTTTAAATTTATTGTTTTATAAATCCTTATTTGTATGTATGCACATATTGATTTATGTTAAAATACTTGCAAAAGCATTAGAAAAACATTTTCTCTTTTAGTTTTTATTGTAATACATGTTGGTTTTATTATTATTCAGTGTAATTTCATTTAAAGGAGGCGCATGGTACTTTATATTCAAAAATCGATAAATTGTTCCAGAGTTGGCCTAAATCAACTTAAGTATGGACTTTTATACTCAAACTTACTTAACATTTTCCAAGGAACACGATCCCGTTGTCAAAATCAATATATAAAGTACTTCAAAAGTTAAGTATAAAGGGAAGTACTACTTATAAGAAGTTTAGGTAAAATCTGAACACAGATTCGTTAGATACATCGATGGTACATAACTTTCCTGTAATAAAGAAGTTGATTTGGTGACGTTTTCTAAAAAACAGCTATCTTTCCAGCAGGGCAAGGCTACTTATCGAACCTTTGAAGTACATCAAAAATCCTTAAAGGTACACATATGTACCACTTTGGTACATGCTAAAACCATGTTCGGATTTTTGATTTGGCCAGATTGCCCTGCTGGATGGATTGACATGAAAACCTGGATCGCAGTTCAGTATTTTTTCATCATTTTAACACAACGCGTGAATCGTTTAATTCAGTACTTTTTCGATCAGTGTCAGTTTTCGTGTTTATAATGTGTCCTTGTAATTATTTTTTTTTAACATTCGAATGGAAACGTTTAGGAAGTGATCGTGCCCGCGTTTACACTCAAAATTAAAGGAGTGAGTAGAAAAAATAACGGGTGGACGGCCATGGGGATACACGGGGATTTTTAATTTCACTTTTTGTCACTAAAACATGATTTGCAAAAAAAAAAACACATTTTTTTTGTGGTTTTCAATTCAATTCAATTAGTTTTTATTAGTAAATAATCAATTCACAATTTCGTAATTCTTATAACCTAATAGAGACGTCGAAAAACTTCGCTGCACACGGCAGCTTATCCGTTGTAGATGTACTTCATCATCAGCTCACTAAGAGCTTGGAATTGTTCTGCCTTGTTCCGGCAGGCACGAAAACGCGTGAGCATCTCTCCAGCAAGAGCGAAAAACTCGGGAAGCGTGAAGAGGTCATCTCCGGTAACGTCTGCTTGTCCCGGTGAAGTACCGCTCCCAGAAGCGGCTACTCTAGCGTACGAACCTCCCCAACCGGGAGGGAATTCTGGGTTGGTCGATGGAACCGCTCCGCCGCCAGCTGCTGCAGCGTTCGTGCTCGAAGTCTTTGGAGGTTGGCGGGACGCTGGCGCTTTCTTCTTCTTGTCCTGCTCCTCGAGGTACTTTTTCCGCGCGGCACAGCCACGGAAATTCGCCGTGTGGTTTCCACCACAGTTCGCACACTTGACGCGCGCTTTGTGCTGCTGGGCGTTTTCCCCCAGCTGGTCTTTCCGCGGAAGATTGCACCTTTCGGTAAAGTGGGTCTCACCGCACTTTACGCACCGGGGTGGTAGATTACAATTTCTAGAACCGTGTCCGAATTTTTGACAGCGGTGGCATTGCGCTGCGTCGGCCGGATTCTTCGTGTAGAATCGCCACGTCACGAAGAAGCCGTCCAGTGCTTTGATCCGCCGTAGGTCCTGGATTTTGACGGACCCGCGATCGAAGTACAGGAGGTACAAGGTGTACGTACCTGTCACCGTTGTCGATTTCGAGAGCATCTTTATTTCTCGAGGCTTAACCTTGACGCCCGTCAGGTGTTTTTCCAGGTCGGAGATCGGGCGGTCCGGATATCCCTGAAGGACGATCTTCACTGGGACCTTCTCTGCAGGATCAAATGTGAAGAATTTGAAGTTTCGCAATTTCAACTTCTTCACCACCAGGTCGAAATTCTGTTTATTGTGCGTAATAACTTGCACTGAAGTTTTACTAATTTTCAGACAATATTGGAGTCCCTCAAGCAACTCGTCAATATCGTCTGCCAACGTTTCCAAAACAAAAATTGGAGGTGGACGTCGTTCCTTCGGAGAGTTGCATTTTCTTCTTTTCTTGCTTGCGCGCAAGTTCATCATAGTCATCGTCGTCGCTAGCACTACTGCTGTCACTGGCGGTGTTGTTTTCTTCTCCACTCAGCATCTCAAATTCGTTGCTGGTGGGAACGTTGGAAGTGGTTGTTGTCGTAGTGCTGGTGGACTGCTGCTGCTGCTGCTGGCCGGAAGTGCTTCCGGATGCCCGGGTCGATTGTCTCGTCCGTACTGGGGACTCACGTGGGCGGTATGACACGTGTAAAAACGATGGATCGGTGACGTCACTGGGCACGCTCCCGTGCGCGATGGCGGTCAATGCGGCGTTGGTGTGTTTACCTTTCTGCACTCTGCCGGTAGATGAACTTCGCGGGTTTTTCGAGGCCGCACTCGAACTGCCACGGCCACGGCTGGCCCTTGGCATGCTGGAGCAGCAAACTCGCGGGTAAACACTGTTAATTACGGCGAAATCATTGTTATCCGAGCATTCGTTGGTGAAGGTTGTCTGAATCAACATGACTCGTCGCGTCCCGGTGCAGAACGCCGGTAATATTGCCCTACCTGCGGCTCAAGCAGGCAAAAAAGTGGGAATTTCCAAAAGGAAGGTTGAGGCCTCAACTGATGGCCAAAACCGGGAATTTCAAAAGGAAGGTGCTTTTGGAAGTGACATCGAACAGCAAAAAGACGAAAAAGAGCGACGGTACTGTACCGATGGATGAGGAGGAGGAGAACTCTTCATCGCACGAGGAGCAGCTTTTGAAGAACAACAAGTTTGCTGGACTGCCTGACGAGGACCAGGTAGCGGAAGCAAAGGAGAATGAAGTGAAACAGCGAAAGGAGAAACTGCCTCCTTTTTATGTGCGGCAATCAGCAGCAACGATCGACTTTCGAGCGGGGCTGGTTGAACTCATCAAGTCTGGGAAAGTCCAAGGCAACATTCGTCTGTGTCAGGACGGATTTAAGGTGCTGGTGCAATCCAGGCAGCACTATCAACTGGTCAAGGATTACTTGACCGAAAACGAGGCGGAGTACTTTACCCATGATGTCGTCATGGATAAGCCGTACAAAATCGTCGTCAGAGGTCTGTACGACATGCCAGTGGAGGAATTAGCTGCCGAGCTAAAAGTTTTGAAACTGGATGTGTTGGCCGTGCACAAAATGAGCCGACGCAACAAAGACATCAAGTACCGTGACCAGCTCTACCTGCTGCATTTGGCTAAGGGATCGACGACGCTTCCTGAGCTGAAGGCAATTCGAGCGGTTTTCAACATTATCGTGTCGTGGGAGCGATACCGACCAGTGCATCGTGACGTCACACAATGCTTCAACTGCCTGGGTTTCGGGCACGGAGGTAAGAACTGCCACCTGAAGCGTCGTTGCGCCAAATGTGGTACCGATGCGCACATCACATCCCAGTGCATCCAAGATTCGCTGGTGAAGTGCCTCAACTGCAACGGTGAGCACTCGTCAACCGACCGAAAGTGCCCCAAGAGAGCTGAGTTCGTGAAAATTCGGCAGCAAGCATCGACGAAGAATCAGCCTCAGCGTCGTAGAACTCCTCCAGCCCTGGTGGAGCAAAATTTTCCACCTCTTCAACCGCGACGCCAGGTCCCGAACTTGGCACCGTTGCCGTTGGATCCCAGGAAGAGAGCTGAGATGAATCATCCACGGCCGGGTTCCAGCCAGGAGCCGAGACCGCCACCACCGGGCTTCAGCCAGGAGCCAAGACCAACCCAAGAACCAGCAGTTGAGGAAAATGGTAATGATCTTTACACCTCAACCGAACTCCTCAATATTTTCAAACAGATGTCCGCTGCACTGCGTGGATGCAAAACCAAGACCCAGCAGATTGAAGTGCTGACCTCGTTCGTCATCCAGTATGGATCGTAGGTCCCTCAAGCTGCTGAATTGGAACGCTTGCTCCATTAGGAGGAAGAATTTAGAGCTGGTGGATTTTCTTCGCGAGAAGGAGATCGACGTAGCTGCCATCACGGAAACTCATCTGAAGCCCGGTGAAAAAGTTTATCTGCAAAACTACAAGATCGCGACGCAGCTCGACAGGACCACCTCTGGAGGAGGAGGTGTGCTTGTCGCTGTTCATCGTGATCTCAAGCCACGCCGGCTGCCACACTTTAAGCTGGACATCATCGAGGCCGTTGGAGTGGAAATTCCCACTTCGGTTGGCCCAGTACTCTTCATTGCTGCATACTGCCCACGTCAGGTGAATGCCAGAGATGGTTCAGCAGCAAAACTGAAGAGCGATATCCAGAAGCTGACACGGCGGAGCGCAAAGTACATCATCGCTGGTGACCTCAACGCGAAGCATGAAGTTTGGGGCAACAGCAGGAGGAATCGGAACGGAGTGATTCTGCACAACGATCTGCAAAACGGATACTACAACGTTGTGAGTCCGGATCGTCCAACGAGGGTGGCTCGGTCTGGGAATCACTCAATCATCGACTTCTTCATTACCAATATGGCTGAGAACGTGGCTCATCCTGAGGTGTTTGAAGAGTTGAGTTCTGATCACTATCCGGTGGTTGTGGAGGTTGGAGCTTCCGTTACTCCGCAGCGGCAACCAACCCGGAAAGATTACCACAACGTTGACTGGCAGCAGTTTCAGCAAGTGGTCGACAGCAACATCGACTATGATCAACACCCGGAAACTTCTGCTGATATTGATCGTTCGCTGGAGGTGATCCAGCAGGCTATCAACCAAGCAGAGGCTGCCAACGTTCGGGAGGTTCCTGTTAATTTTAAGGTAACTGATATTGACGTAGATACTAAACACTTGATTAGACTTAGGAATGTTTATAGGAGACAATATCAACGGACTGGGGACTATGACAAAAGATTTCAGTGAACAATTTGAACAAAATCATACAAGACCGACTTGACAATATCAGAAATCAAGAATTTTCAAAACATGTAAGCCAGCTTGGGAATTATTCAAAACCATTTTGGAAACTTTCAAAAGTTCTTAAAAACAAACCAAAGCCTATTCCTCCTCTTATTGTTGAGGATTCTCCTTTGATTACATCCGAGGAAAAGGCAAATGCACTTGGGCTTCATTTTGTTAGTTCACATAATCTTGGCGCTTCCATGACCAGCCGTAAAGAAACATCAGTTGCCAATAGTATTTCAACAATCAATGACTCTACCTTTGAATTTCCTGCAGATTCCCATGTTTCTGGTGAGGAAGTCAAAGTTGCAGTTAAACAAATGAAAAATATGAAAGCTCCAGGCTTTGATAACATTTTAATCTAGTGTTGAAAAAACAGAGTGATCAGTTCTTTCAACATCTAGCCAATATTTTCAATAAATGTTTGCAACTTGGTTACTTCCCCACCAATTGGAAACTGGGCAAAGTCATACCAATTTTGAAGCCTCAAAAGATCCAACATCGCCAACAAGTTATCGTCCCATTAGTCTTTTGAGTAGTCTGTCCAAACTCTTTGAGAAGGTCATCTATTCAAGGCTTTTGGATTTTACCAACGATAATAATATAATTTTGAACGAGCAGTTTGGCTTCCGAAAGGGACATAATACTGCTCATCAGCTTACGAGAGTAACTAAAATCATCAAGCAGAACAAGCTTGAGTCTAAATCAACTGCTATGGCTTTGTTGGATGTTGAGAAGGCTTTTGACAATGTTTGGCATGATGGTTTGATACATAAACTGTATTTATACGGTTTTCCAATGTATCTTATCAAAATTATCCAGCACTATCTTTCGGAGAGATCGTTCAAGGTTTTTCTGAATGGGATTGCTTCTGGATTATTCAACATTGATGCTGGGGTTCCCCAAGGAAGTATTCTTGGCCCACTTCTGTACAATATTTTTACATCTGATTTGCCTACTCTTCCTGGTAATGGTGTGTTGTCACTTTTTGCTGATGACACTGCCGTTATTTATAAGGGTAAAATAACCAGATATTTAGTTGGCCGTCTTCAGAAGGGTCTTGACGTTCTTTCCGAATACTTTGGCGACTGGAAAATTCGCATAAATGCAGCCAAAACTCAAACCATCATTTTTCCACTTTCCAAATCGGCCAGATTTGCCCCAAAGGATGATGTTTTGATTAAAATGAATGATGTTTCAATACCCTGGTCAAAGGAAGTTGTCTATTTAGGTCTCATACTTGACTCGAAACTATTGTTTCGGCAGCATGTAGATAAAATATTGAACAAGTGCAGCATTCTCATCAGGTGTTTGTATCCTTTAATTAACAGAAAATCAAAGCTATCTTTGAAAAATAAGCTAGCAGTTTACAAACAAATAATTTACCCCGTTATTGAGTATGCAGTACCTGTTTGGGAGTGTTGCGCTAGAACTCATAAATTGAAGCTCCAGCGTGTCCAAAACAAGGTACTCAAAATGGTTTTGAATGTTCCTGGCTGGACAAGATCAAGTGAGGTTCATGAATTAGCAGAAGTAAAAATGTTGGATCAGAAGATTCAAGAAAAATGTTTGAAATTCAGGGAAAAATGTGCTATATCTGAATACCCCTTGATTCAAGGATTGGTTTAGTTTATGGTAAGATTAAGTTAGTTTTAGGTTAGGTTATGTTTTCTTTAATTTTTTTTCCTCATTGTACCTAGTGTTACAAAAATGATAAATCATATACTTTTAAAGTTAAGAAAATGAACAGTGTTTAAATCACGAAAAGCAAACTAAAGCTGAAGAGCCACAGCTGACCACTTATTATGTAAACCAAATGTAATTATTATAAGAAAGATTCAATAAAGTATATTTAATTAAAAAAAAATTCAAAAAAATTACGGCGAAAAAATCGAAAAGTTTGAGGAGCTCCGAACAGTTGACTGTTGCTGGCTGGTGTTGCCAGTCCCGATTTTTTTGTGGTTTGGTTGAGCGTTTTAGCAGAATGCATTACTATTGGTACGTTCGTTTGAGGGCTAATTCCACACTGAGTGCCGCACTCAGAGCTGTCAAATGGTACACGCAGAAAAATGTTTTGTAGAATCAGCCTGTACGAGGTTTGAATCAACAAAATTTTTGTTGAATATAATCAATGCCGATTTTGCGTTGAAACAAACCTTGATTTTCTCAATTTCACAAAAGTCTTTTGTTGTTTTGAAAAAGCTGCTTTGACGTTTATCGTGGATTCAACAAAAATAATGATTTTCAAATCAACAAAACGTTTTGTTGATTCAAATATGCCTTATTTTTCTGCGTGTACGTTCGTTTGAAGAGCCGGTGCGGCACTGAGTGCCGCACTGTTCGGTGCCAGTTTAGGTTCAATCGAACGTCATTTGTCAGTGTGCGTGGAACTCGCATGAAACTGAAAAAATATCGAGTGCGGCACTAGAGTTTCAGTTCCAATATGGCGGCGAAACTTGTGCGGAACTAGCGCGAGTTTCTTCAAAGAAACACTTTGACAGCTCTGAGTGCGGCACTCAGTTCCGAACTAGCCATCAAACGAACGTACCAAAAGTGTTTGTTTGAAGAAACTCGCGCTAGTTCCGCACGAGTTTCACCGCCATCTTGGAACTGAAACTCTAGTGCCGCACTCGATATTTTTTTCAGTTTCATGCGAGTTCCATGCACACTGAAAAATGATGTTCGATTGAACCAAAACTGGCACCGACGAGTGCGGCACTCAGTGCCGCACCGGCTGTTCAAACGAACGTACCATATGAATACAAAGAGACGAGTTGTTCCTTTCCTCCATTTTTTTATTTTCTGATATGTTTTAGGAAACATCAAATGCCAACTTTTCAGAAATTTCCAGAACAGTCAAAAAGTCTTTGACCGAGTTTTGAATTTTTGAATCAATACTGATATAAAAAAATATTGTTCGTAAAAAAGTCAACTTCATTTTTCGATGTAAAATCAAATTTGCAATCAAAAAGTACTTTAGTGACATTTTAATAAAGTGCACCGTTTTCAAGTTATAGCCATTTAAAAAAAGTCGCAGTTATTCATTTTTTAAATTGGTGCCCATGTTTGCCCAAAAAAAATAAAGGCTGAGAAAATTCTCTATATTTTCCTTTTTTGAACTTTGTTGATACAACCTTTAGTTGCTGAGATATTGCCATGCAAATATTTAACAGTAAAATTTATGTTTTCTAAGTCTCACCCAAACAACCCACCATTTTCCAATGTCGTTATCTCAGCAACTATTGGTCCGATTTTGAATTTTTATATGAAACAATCATGAAATTTTTCGATCTTTCCGAAAAAAATATTTGTTATTTTTAAATCCTTTAACATTATTAAAATTTGGATTAAAAAAATTTTAAACATAAATTTTCCTGTTTCTAAATCTTTGTATGGAAATATCTCAGCAAGTAAGGGTCGTATCAACATAGTCCAAAAAAGCAAAATAAAATAAAATATAATAAATACAAATATTTTTTTTTCTCGATCTCACTAGGTTTTTTGGCCAAATTTTCCCTGGTTTTTGTTTAATTGCATTTGAAAAACCTTCTGTTACCAAACGGTTATTGAAAAGGAAAAAGTCAAAGTAGTTATGTCACAGACATAACCGGAATGGCGTAGACTACGTAAAGTTTAGATGCGTGGGTTTGGTGGGAATCAAATCGGGTAGCAAATTATTTAACTTTCGCCTTCGGCCCGGGTTTTTTAGGAGTTGGGGGCGAGAGCAGCCTCAGAAAGCTGTGCAGTCCGTCGCCCCCGAAAACCAAAATTTGTTCCTGAAATTTAAACTGTAATTATTCATAGCGCTGCCTCGCCCCGGGTGGGACGAGGGACGGGGAGTGAGGGAACTCCGAAGAGTTGGAAAGTTTAACAACTAGAATTGGGAAGTTTCACAACCACGGCGTGACCCACTAGAGGCAACTTTTCGGCGAGAAGGCAGCAGGCACGCGCCTCATCTTGTTGCTGCCTCGTCCCGGGTGGGACGATCCAAACGGTCCGGCCATCGAGAGGCAACTGGCTGACGGTGACGACGAGAAGGCGATGCGCACTTCTTTTGGAGTTCTGGTCCTCTCTCTCCTGCTGCTGCTGCTGCTCTGGTCTCTCTCCTGCTGCTGCTGCTCTGGGCCGAGCTTTCCTGCTGCTGTTGCCGGTCCGACGTCTGAGACGTGAATGTTGGCCTGAAAACTGGCGCACTTTCTTATATATGTTTTCGGCTCGCTACTTCCCCTCCTTTTTCGTGACCGAACAAGGAGAGGTGTCGGTCGCGGTGCTTGGGTGATTTTCCCCTCAAAATAGGTACTTGACATTCCCGTCCGTGAGTGGGAAGCGCTCATTTTGCTTGCAAAATCTCTGCATTTTGAAAACATTTTAAAACATTCAATTGTTTCAATAGTAAAACTATTTTGCCAACAATGAAAGTTTTATAGCAAATTGCTGAATAATTTTCGAATCGATTGGAACTTTTTTTTTATTTATATTTATTTTGATTTTCTCATCCATGTACATTCATTCAGTTAAAATATTATTGAGTGTCCAATCACAATCGATGACTTTTCACCTCAATTTTAAATACTAGCAACTTTCATTTATTCATGAAATATTGTAGCTTTCGCTATTTTTCACTTCTAGAATGTAACCCTTATTAGAGCCGACGGTGTAGCGTCCCAGGGCATCAATCCAAATGTGCGGCTTCAAATCCCACCTTATTCAATAAGTAGATTTTTGGTCATATTCAATGTTTAATTTCTGATTCAAATTTTCTGGGAACCAACCGGAATTTGCTCCCTGAACTTTCCGTTTGAAAGGCAGAAGCCGCAACCATTTGGGCATCAAATTTGCACCCGGCTTATGAATACTGAGTTCAAATTTGCCACCATGAAAAAATATAATCATACATTTTAAAAATATTTGCAACGGCCTTATTTTAAAAACGATACTTAATCCACCTTTAGGTGGTTGGTGCCTTCCTCACATTCATAAAGTCAATACATTCAGTAAAAATAGCAACATTCCCTTAACATTTTTAACAAATCAATTTTATTACTGATTTCTTTTGATAGGGTTCGTAGACCTTCAATTTTTTTGGCTCATCGGCAAGGTCTGATAAAAAAAACCTATCCAACGAAAGTTCACATGGAAGATTCAGACAACAATACAACGACCTCCAGAAAGTTTATAAATAACACTTAAGTGCCAATAACTTTTGATAGGGTTGTCAGATCCTTGATGTTTCAGGCTCATTGGAAAGGTCTTTGAACATGATAGGGTTTCTTGCAAAAACCACCCTTTACAATCTTCCGGACATACGCCAAAATCGTTTTTTAGCATAACTTTTGAAAGGTTTGAAAGGTCTTTCAATTATCTAACTAACGATGGGTCGCATGATGGAGTGTGTGTGTGTGTTCGGTGTGGTTTTGGTTTGCCGATGACGCGCCTCGACGCTGCTGTGCGGCGGAGAACAGTTCCCGGTTGGAGGGCGAGTCGGAGTGGCCGTCGCTTACTCTCCAAGGGCAAGGGTTCAGGCTCTTGAGTCGGGAGCAGGTGGCGGGGTGGTGCATGGTGGGAGAAGAGCGGTGACAGCACAAGCTGGTTGCTTGTGTGTGTATTTGTGTGAAGTGCAGATGGATTCTGCTGCTGCTTCATGTTTCGCGAGTGTTTCTGACAGACGTCATTTGAACTTTGAAGTGTAGTTTTTGAAAAGGGCCAAATCTACACATGCAGACTTTAGATATGACCTGCAGACTTTTTACAAACATTGGGTGAGCTCGTTTATGGCGAGCTTGGGTTTGTGCGTTTAGGGTAGGGGAAGGAGGATGGGTGTTGTGAGCGTTAAAACTTGTGCAGTGGATTTGTTCGTGCCCCAGAGGAAATATATATTGTGAATATTGTGAAACTGATTGAGGCAACATGTGAGAGGAGCGGCTGTCAGTAGGTCGGATGTTGAATACACGGAGCAGTAAGGCCGACGCAAACGGATTTGTGCGGTGCTGCAGTCGTCGGGCGGTGTGGTCGAGTTGCACCTGATTTCAATGCTGCGGCGGCGGAGCAGTCTCCAGTCTTCAAGACCCCGGTGAGCTCGTTCCTTGATGACATCTCAAGCATGTGTGTGTGTGTGTGTGTGTGTGTTGAAGAATGAAGAATGAATCAAGAGTGTGAGAGGAAAAACCATTTGCGAGTGAGAATTTATTTTTTCGTCAGTCGATTTTCTCCTTTGCTGAACATTCTACCCAATTTAGGGTACTTTGTTATTTATTATTTTTGCAGTACAGGCTGTTTTCATTATATTGATGCCTTTCAAAAATAATTTCAAAATCTTTCTCACTATAATGTTGAAGTCTAAAAATGTAAATAAGTATATGTGTGTATGAGAGTGTGAATGAGTTTTTCTGTTCTTTTTTTCAGCCCAATAAATATTTAAAACCGCGTAAAATCTCCAGAATCGGTCGATAAATCCAAATCATATCTCATTGAAAATAATCGTTATAGGGTCATTCTTAAATAATTATTTATACGCGTTTTTGATCATTTTGCTGTCGTTTCGTTAGTTTGTCAACTGTACCTGTAGAAAATCTCATTTCTATAGAATCGTTTATCGAGAGACGCGCTGACATTTAGGATAGAACATTAGCGCGCGTTTTTGAATTTTTTTTATTCGATTGTGAGTGCCGGTTCCTCACGGTTACTCTGCATCGTGTTTGTCGGAGCCATTAATTTGATATTTTATTTTTCATAAGTCCTTCTTTTATCATCGTTGATTGGAAGGCACGCCACCGGTTTAGTTCGTTTAAGTTATTGTTTTAATTTCATTGCAAACGTTTACGTGGCGTCCTGTTTTCTTTTCGTTTATATTCATTGATCGCAATAATTTATTCCAACTGGCAGTTTAAGTATAAACTCATCAAACTATCGATTTTGAGTTGCGTTCGTGAAGATGAACGGTGCGCGTCGCGATCATCACGCAGAATTTTCGTTGCTGTTTCCGTCTTTGTTGTCCCCCCGATTGTGTGTGTTTTTCGATCCGGGCGGTTTCGCGTTTTCGAATAATATTTGGTTTTATCTTTCCACAGCCGGCTGTCTAAGATTGAATCATTTATTCTAAATCAACACCAAATAACCGGGAATAGTCTCATCCGCATCATCCGATTGTTTGCCTTGAGAATTCATAATCCATCACACCATTAAACAAAATTTATTGATTGGGTCGCATCATCATCCTCTATGATGAATCCTGGCCATTACCCTTATCCACTAACAAAATCCCAAGTAGAAGTAGTTTTTCCGGCACACGTGGGGGTGTGGATATCGTATTGAACCCACCCTTGGTAGCAACCTGTGCTAACTAACATTCCCGTCCCAATCCCCCGAGATCTACAAACTGACATGGCGGGCGCCGTTGGTGGCCAACGACTGTTACCTATTTGCTTAAGATCTAGTTTTGATGATCTTGATGTTTTATCTTTTCAGCGCATTCATACATGCTGTTGATAAGGGAAACACCATTAGATCGTTGAAGCGTATGACCGGTTGTATTGATAGGATATTACGGTCCTGTTCAGCAACGGAGAAGGACAACCATGGGTGGTCTCTCATGCTCATGCTCATGCTCAAATATTGTAGCTTTCGCTATTCAGTGATTTCAAATGTAGGAGGTCCTACATGTACAAAAGGGAAAAGGGATACCTTAAAACTAACTTATAAACTATATAAAGAGCGGATCAATGCAGCTGAAGACTGCAATGATTTTTGTCGAAATGCATCAATTATCTTATTGGACATAACATCCAAAGTGTCAACTTCGGCTAATTGATGAAGTTCACTGGTGCTGAACCAGGGAGGAAGTTTCAGAATCATTTTCAGAATTTTGTTCTGAATCCTCTGAAGTTTTTTCTTCCTGGTTAAGCAACAGCTTGTCCAGATCGGCACAGCATAAAGCATGGCAGGTCTGAAAATTTGTTTATAAATTAACAGTTTATTCTTGAGACAAAGTCTACAATTCCTGTTTATAAGTGGATACAAACATTTGTTTCATTTAACCTGGATACTTTCAATGTGATCCTTGTAAGTAAGGTTTTTGTCAAAACCAAGTCCAAGATATTTCACTTGATCCTCCCACTTTAAATTTACCTCATTCATCTTTATAATGTGATGACTTTTTGGTTTAAGAAAATCAGCCCTTGGTTTGTGAGGGAAAATAATAAGTTGAGTTTTGCAGCATTTGGAGTAATTTTCCATTCTTTCAAATAAGAATTGAAAATATCCAAGCTTTTTGTAATCTTCTTGTGATGACACGAAGGCTTCTACCTTTGGCGGAGATGCTTGTATCATCAGCAAAAGTGATTTCTGACATCCTGGGGCAAATCAGGCAAGTCAGAAGTAAAAATATTGTATAAAATTGGACCCAAAATGCTTCCTTGAAAGACGCCAGCACGTACAGGTAGTTGATCAGATTTGCTATTCTGATAACATACCTGCAGAGTACGATCCGTCAAATAATTTTGAATAATTTTCACGATATAAATCGGAAAATTAAACCTTTTCAATTTTGCAATCAAACCTTCATGCCAAACACTGTCAAATGCTTTTTCTATGTCTAGAAGAGCAGCGCCAGTAGAATAGCCCTCAGAATTGTTGCTTCGAATTGAATTTGAAACTCTCAACAACTGATGAGTAGTTGAATGCCCAAGGCGAAATCCAAACTGCTCATCAGCGAAAATTGAATTTTCATTAATGTGCGTCATCCTTCTATTAAGAATTATTCTTTCGAATAATTTACTAATAGATGAAAGCAAACTAATGGGCCGATAGCTTGAGGCTTCAGCAGGATTTTATCCGGTTTCAAAATCGGAATTACTTTGGCATTTTTCCAACTACTGGGAAAATATGCCAAATCAAAACATTTGTTGCAAATTTTGACCAAGCTACTTAAAGTTGCTTCAGGTATTTTTTTAATTAAAATGTAAAAAATGCCATCCTCACCAGGGGCTTTCATATTTTTAAATTTTTTGATAATAGATTTTATTTCATTCAGGTCCGTATTAAAAACATCATCTGATGAAAATTCTTGTTCAACAATATTTTGAAATTCTATTGAAATTTGATCTTCAATAGGACTCAAAACATTTGAGTTGAAATTATGAGCACTCTCGAACTGCTGAGCAAGTTTTTGAGCTTTCTCCCCATTAGTTAATAGAATATTATCACCATCTTTTAAAGAAGGGATTGGTTTTTGAGGTTTCTTGAGAACCTTTGAAAGTTTCCAAAAATGTTTGGAATAAGGTTTAATTTGTTCGACATCTCTTGCGAACTTTTCATTTCGCAGGAGAGTGAATCTGTGGTCAATAACCTTTTGCAAATCTTTTTGAATTCGCTTCAGTGCAGGATCACGAGAACGTTGATACTGTCTTCGGCGAACATTTTCAGACGAATCAGAAGCTGAAGATCGTCATCAATTATGGGAGAATCAAATTTGACTTGGACTTTAGGAATAGCAATATTCCTAGCATCTAAAATTGCATTAGTTAAAGATTCCAAGGCTGAATCAATATCAGCTTTGGTTTCTTAAACAAAATCATGATTTAAATTGTTCTCAATATGACGCTGATACCTGTCCCAATTAGCTTTGTGGTAATTAAACACAGAACTATTGGGTCTGGTAACTGCTTCATGAGAAAGTGAAAATGTTACTGGAAGATGATCAGAATCAAAATCAGCATGAGTCACTAAAGGACCACAATACTGACTTTGATTTGTCAAAACCAAATCAATTGTTGATGGATTTCTAACAGAAGAAAACAAGTTGGCCCATTCGGGTATAAAACCGAATAAAGACCAGAAGTGCAATCTCTGAATAGAATTTTACCATTGGAATTTACTTTTGAATTATTCCAAGATTGGTGTTTGGCATTAAAATCACCGATGATCAAAAGTCGAGATCTATGCCGAGTAAGTTTATTCAAATCCCCTTTGAAATAATTTTTATTTTCCCCAGTGCATTGGAAAGGCAAATATGCAGCCTTCTCGAAGGAGGATGAAGTGCTCGAAATCGAATTCCGTTCCGAGGGCCTCATCAACCCATTGTTCCGGATGCGCTTACAGAATCTGGAACTCCCCGTTCAGGCACTTCACTTTCCAGCCGGGAAACGTCGATCACCCTTGCCGAATCTACAATCAACTTCTCCAAACTTGTCCTGATGAAGGCCGGCAACAAGACCATCCTGTTCTCTACTTTGCTGTCGCGCGTCGAAACGTCCATCCGGAGCTGTCCAGCTTGGGTCTTCGGAAGTGACCGGTGGCGTACCATAAGAATCGATACAGCTTGGACTCGGATTTTGGCCAGAAGCGTTAAATACAATAATACAATGTATTTTTTTAACATACTGTTTAAAACTCTCAAAAATAAACATAAAATCAAGCCTAGAATCAAGCCCATTTTTCTGAAACTATCACTGTAGTATTAAATGTTGTTTATTCTTGCTATAAAAGGTTTCTTTTCAAATTAAAAGTAAAACACTTTTACCGATACAACGATTTTGTTCCATAAATGCATGGTAGTATCAAAAACTTACCAATTTTTAAATTGAATAGTTTGAACTTTCTACGAATATTCACCAACGCGAACTTTTAATCCAACGAACGATCTTTTTAAATTTAGAGTACTTTTTCTTTGTGTGTGTTTCCGTTAGCCGATTTAGCGTTCAAACGCTTCACCGACGTAACGACCAAATCTTCAGAAGATTTGCGTTTACCTTTGTTTTGACGCATTTTGCAAGCAAAGTTCTCTTAAAAAGATGGCTTCGTTTGTAAAATACAACAAAATTTCAGGTGGGGTTAGTCTTGAAAAGACTGTTTAGAATTTTGGAAAATAACTCAGGTAGTCTTTAAAAAGACTGTGAATTTTGTTTGAAATAACTCTGAGCTTAGGTAGTAAAAAATACCGCAGCTCTAGTGTCCGTTCACCTCGAAGGTTCGCAAGACACTGGAATCGAATGGAACAAAAATCGTGTCGATTCGATTAGTGGGAAGGAAGATATAAGTGTTTAACGGATGACGCAGTATTCCAGGGCCTTCGGCCCGGTTTTTTGGAATGGCACCCCAGTACCTTCGACAAAAACGTTGTCTACGTCAATAGTTGCAAGGAACACCAAATCTCTATGAACCAGTTATTCACAAACAAAATTTCAAAAGTAAGCTAGCATGGGCACTAATTTTAAAATATGATTTTTTTATGTTTCATGTTTGTATGGACAGCTACCAAATTTGTATGGAAAATTATATGGACAAACTAATGATGCCAAATGGCTTCTTTGGACATACCAAAGGCACCAAATAAGTTTCAGCAGGATTAAAACAATACAAAAATTAAAATTAATATAAAAGACCGATCTCGTATAGAATTGTTCATATGGAATAGAAAATCAGAACAGATAACTTAAAATCAAAAGTAACTATAGAACACAATAGAACACATATGGTGCGACTTAAATAGTCGTACCCAAAATCAAAACACAAGTCAAATTTGACCTTTTACTGATTTAGCAACTTATTTTCTTACCACAAACTGAGGATATTCAAACATGTAAGTCATTTTGCAGCGATTTTCCTCCACTTTTGTTAAATTTATTAATATTCCGTACATGAAAAGTAGTAAGCATAGTAGGGAAAATACTGTAGAAATCTTTGTAATCATTTAGATTTTTATTATTCTTTACGCATCGCCGGGAAAGTTAACTTGTTTTTTTCTTGATTGGTTCCGAATATAGACAACTGTCAGTAAAGCTGCACGCAAAGCCGACATTAGTCTTTTAAGACTTAAAATTAGGCTTTATCGAACCTAACCGTGTTAAGTGTTTTTAAGCCTAATGATGGGTTAGTCTTTAAAAGACTAGTTTCGTTTTAGTACGAAAAAGCCTAAATTTTAGGCTTTATGTTATCGTCAAAAAGCCTAAATTTTAGTCTTTTTCGAGAATGCGAGGGGATCAGAGCGGACATAATCCAAGATGGCGGAACTTGATTAAGACTTATTTTTAGGCTTAAAAAGACTTATTTATAGGTTTAAAAGACTAATTTTTAGGCTTTAGGCTTAAAAAGACTTATTTATAGGTTTAAAAGACTAATTTTTAGGCTTTTGCAGGAAATGGGAGCGGTCAAAGCGGACAAAATCCAAGATGGCGGAACTTGATTAAGACTTATTTATAGGCTTAAAAAGACTTATTTATAGGTTTAAAAGACTAATATTTAGGCTTTTGCAGGAAATGGGAGCGATCAAAGCGGACAAAATCCAAGGTGACGGAATACTTATTTTATGCCTGAAAAGCCTAGGGGATAAAAATAGCAGGAATAAACAGTAGAAAATAAAATTTTGTTGTATATTATTTAAATATATATAAAAATGTTTTTATTCGGTAATTCGGTAGTTTCGGAATACGACAGATTCACGGATGTGTTCAGCTTTAACCTGAAAATAAAAAAAATCAATATTTTGAAGATGATTTGCGAGAGTTTGATAGTTATTTAAAAATTGGGTGATTTCATTTAAGAGTTTATCTCAGAACTGGATTTGCCTAGTTAGGCAAGTTCGATTTTTAAGAAATTTTTAGAATTTAAGAATTTAAAAATTTAAGAATTTAAGAATTTAAGAATTTAAGAATTTAAGAATTTAAGAATTTAAGAATTTAAGAATTTAAGAATTTAAGAATTTAAGAATTTAAGAATTTAAGAATTTAAGAATTTAAGAATTTAAGAATTTAAGAATTTAAGAATTTTAGAATTTTAGAATTTTAGAATTTTAGAATTTTAGAATTTTAGAATTTTAGAATTTAAGAATTTAAGAATTTAAGAATTTAAGAATTTAAGAATTTAAGAATTTAAGAATTTAAGAATTTAAGAATTTAAGAATTTAAGAATTTAAGAATTTAAGAATTTAAGAATTTAAGAATTTAAGAATTTAAGAATTTAAGAATTTAAGAATTTAAGAATTTAAGAATTTAAGAATTTAAAATTTAAGAATTTAAGAATTTAAGAATTTAAGAATTTAAGAATTTAAGAATTTAAAATTTAAAATTTAAGAATTTAAGAATTTAAGAATTTAAGAATTTAAGAATTTAAAATTTAAGAATTTAAGAATTTAAGAATTTAAGAATTTAAGAATTTAAGAATTTAGAATTTAAAATTTAAGAATTTAAGAATTTAAGAATTTAAGAATTTAAAATTTAAGAATTTAAGAATTTAGGAATTTAAGAATTTAAGAATACAAGAATTTTAGAATTTCAGAATTTTAGAATTGAGGAATTTAAGAATTTTAGAATTTTGGAATTTTGGAATTTTGGAATTTTAGAATTTTAGAATTATAGAATTTTAGAATTTTAGAATTTTTAAATTTTAGAATTTTTAAATTTCAGGATTTTTGCATTTTTGAATTTATAAATTTTTAAATTTTAGAATTTTTAAATTTTAGAATTTTTAAATTTCAGGATTTTTGCATTTTAAAATTTTAGAATTTTTGAATTTTAGAATTTTAGAATTTTAGAATTTTAGAATTTTAGAATTTTAGAATTTTAGAATTTTAGAATTTTAAAATTTTAGAATTTTAGAATTTTAGAATTTTAGAATTTTAGAATTTTAGAATTTTAGAATTTTAGAATTTTAGAATTTTAGAATTTTAGAATTTTAGAATTTTAGAATTTTAGAATTTTAGAATTTTAGAATTTTAGAATTTTAGAATTTTAGAATTTTAGAATTTTAGAATTTTAAATTTTAGAATTTTAGAATTTTAGAATTTTAGAATTTTAGAATTTTAGAATTTTAGAATTTTAGAATTTTAGAATTTTAGAATTTTAGAATTTTAGAATTTTAGAATTTTAGAATTTTAGAATTTTAGAATTTTAGAATTTTAGAATTTTAGAATTTTAGAATTTTAGAATTTTAGAATTTTAGAATTTTAGAATTTTAGAATTTTAGAATTTTAGAATTTTAGAATTTTCGAATTTTTGAATTTTTTAATTTATGTATTTTTGAATTTTTGAATTTTTGAATTTTTGAATTTTTGAATTTTGAATTTTGAATTTTGAATTTTTGAATTTTGAATTTTGAATTTTGAATTTTTGAATTTTTGAATTTTTGAATTTTTGAATTTTTGAATTTTTGAATTGAATTTTTGAATTTCTGAATTTTTGAATTTTTGAATTTCTTAAATTTTTAAATTTTTGAATTTTTAAATTTTCAAATTTTTAATTTTTTGAATTTTTGAACACACACACACACACAAACACATACACACATACATACGGAGTAGCACACACGCAAATTTTCAGAATTTTTAAATTTTTGAATTTTTGAATTTTTAAATTTTTGAATTTTTGAATTTTTGAATTTTTGAATTTTTGAATTTTTGAATTTTTGAATTTTTGAATTTTTGAATTTCTTAAATTTTTAAATTTTTGAATTTTTAAATTTTCAAATTTTAAAATTTTTGAATTTTTGAATTTTTGAATTTTTGCACACACACACACACACACACAAACACATACATTTCAAAATTTCGCTCTTAAACACACACACACACACCACTTATTCACTAACACAAACACAACCACCACCTCCATAATTTTCGCTCATAAACACACACACACACCACTTATTCACTAACATAAACACAACCACCACCACCATAATTTTCACCGCCACCGTCGCACTATGGGGTTTCAGGCGGCCATAAATCGAAAAACCGACATACTCTAATTATTTTTTTGGTATTTTTTTTCGAAAATAAACATTCTAACTAAGAAAAATCCGGAGTTTGAAAGTTGTAGGTTCAAAATTCACTGAATTGCAGACCTTCAAAGGCGAAAATGGTAAGAAAAAACATGTTTTTTGACAAAAAAAATGATTATTTTTCATAGTTGTACTGTGTAGCTGTTTATGTATTTTTCCTGCATCATTATATATATTCAGAAAGGTAATTGATTCAACTTTTCAATAACATTTACAAAACACACTTTTACAGGCTAAAAAAAATAATAAAAATCAAAAAAGATGGATTTTTATTCAAAATTTAGTTTTTTTCAACTTTGTTAATGGAGTACTTTTTTTGTGTGCGTTTGTGCGATCTGAAAATTTTGCAGCTTAAAATTTGAACCATGTCCTAACTTGTCTCCAAATTTCAAAGTGCACTTATGTGCACTTTTTGAGTTATGCCATTTTGAACATTTTGATTCATGCAAGAAAATTAATGATTTCGCGTATACGCTTGGTTAAAATCACATTATTTACCTGCGGAGGCAGAAATGACGTACCTGCTATGTATGTTTTGAAATTGATTTGATATTCATGACTTTGTTGGTACCCTAAGTACGTTTAATAAAATTAGAAATTCCTATTCTAAGTATTTTACAGAAACGATTCGTCGAATATTCATATCAGTTCGTTGTTGTGTTCTTTTGGAAGTATGGATAATAATACCGTTGTGTCCCTGTACGATATAACGAAGCACTATTTTGAAAACGTGAGAACTACTTTCGAGTATATTTGTAAGAATTACAACATTGCAGAACCATCACATGATCAACTCAGGGAAAAACCACCGAGGAAAAACTACGCATGTTGTTCTGTAGCTTCAAAACGAGGTATACAAAAGCCCATAGAAGAAGTTCATATTTTAAGTAATCTAACGACAATCGGTTACATAGTGATTTAGATTTAGAAGAATTTATCGTGGAAAACGTGAATTTTGCAAGTGGATCAACAAAAAACGTGGACGAGAATCCATACAATGTTCCATAAAATAAACCGTCTAAAATTCTAAAACACCGCAAAAATCAAATTTTAATTGGAGGAGGGGGAGTCTTCAAAGAGAGGTGGATTTTAACTCAAGAAGAAGGAGGAGATTGAACGGAAATCAGAAACTTTAACATAGCATAAACCGCCATTCCGGGCATCAAATAGACAGAGCAAGAATATTAAAATTCACCACTTTAATGCATGTGGCCTCAAATATATGAAAAAATCGAAAATTAAACTTTTTTTTTGGAAGAATATCAAAATTCATTTGTTTTCATTATACTAAGTACAAACAACACAAAAAAGTCACAAAAAAAGCAAAAAAATATTTTTGGCCGCTCGCTTATAAGGAAATACCCCATAGTGCGTCGGTTGTCCACTCCCGCTTCGTTGCCCTTTTTCGCTTCCACTTTGGATTTCAATCCCCGGCGGATTCATTCCGCGATTTTCTGTCCACACGTCCACGCCGTCCACAAAAAAAAGTTGCTTCCCTCCTGCATCCGCAAAAAACACGCCTTCCCGTCTTCCTCCACCGTACCGAGAACCAGAATTTGGGAACCCGGTAAACAGCAGACATTTCGTTCGTCCGCCGTCTCACTCCGGCCGAACCTTCCGGCAGGAAAAACACAAAAACTTACCTGCAACCCGGCCAAAATCCTGCCCCTGTCCGACGAACAGCAACCACCACCGGCAACTTCAACTTTTTCTGATTTGACATGTCAAATCGTGAACCAAAGTTTATAGTACAGAAAAGCCTTAAATTTAGTCTTTTTCTAAGTTTTGCACTAAGTTCTAAAAAAAGCCTAAAATTTAGGCCCAAAAAAGACTAATTTTTAGGCTTTTTTCTGATAATACTGACCGAACTTCAAAAAAGGCTAAAAATAAGTCTTTAAAGACTAATGCCGGTTTTCCGTGTGCCTGCACCAAGGTATTTAGATTAAATAAGGTAAGGCGGGAAATCCGAGCTGTCAAAATAGTTAGCACGAAACCCAAGGCTGTATATCATAGGTACTCGCGATCTTGCTTTGCATTAGTGTGAGTGCATGACTCCGTGCCACTAAAACCAAAACAATAACAAACGAACAATGGACCGTGCCCGGAAAACCAAAACATAAACAAAGTCAGTGTCAGTGGAGTGAGAGAGTCAGAGATATCGATTTTGACAACCGCACTACTACACACTCAATCGCGAGTACCTTAGGTAGAAAGCCATGCACGAAACCCGCATTTTATATGGGAGCGTTCTTTTATTACGTAACGCAGTTAGGGAGGGAGGGGTGTTCGCGTCTGTTACGAAATGTTACGTAGAGACCCTAAATAGGGAGACTGGTCTAAGCTGGCTAAATCGATCTGGCAACGTATGTTTTGAGCTTGGCAACACTGATAAGTTTTGCTGGGCGTAAAGGCAAATGCTCGTTTGGATACGTCAAACTCGTGTCTGTTTGGGTACGTCAAATTCACTTCGACCAGTCTCCCTATTAATGATCTCTAATGTTACGTACATGGGGGGGGGGGGGGTGTGATGAAAAATTATGTTACGTAACGCAAAATTTTCATATAAGCACTCATAAAAATTTGGAAAATGACCTTGTGTTACGCGTTACAGGAGGGTAGGGGAGTTACGCTCATCTGTTACGTACGATTTGGTTAGAGGGAAAGGGGAGTTTTCAAAATCTGGCCATGAATGATTTGCGGTTAGCGGTTAAAAGTTTGATAGGGTTATTTATATTGACCGGATTCCCCTTCACTAAGTGGACCTTCTGTGATTCTTGAGATGAGTTCAAAAATCTCTAGGATAATTACTCATCATGGAACCGATCCTGGTAGTGAACTGCTTGCTGGCAATTTGCGAAGGCGTAGATTGATTTCCATGGTAGACACCGGTACAGCAAGCCATGGAGGCATGGCCGCGTGAACTCCAATCGCCGGTCCCAGCGCACTAGCCGACAGATGTCCGTAAGAGCCGCTGGTACTGCTGCTACGGAAAGCGTTCACCAACAGCAGCTCGTCCTTCAGTGGCAAAGGTTCCGCCGGATCTCGAGAGATGATGTAAAATAGTAGAAAGTTAATTTCAGATAGTTTTAGCAAAGACTAAATTCTATCGTAACCATTATGGTGTTCAACTCCACGTCCGAACGCGCATCTTGGTTACGGTAAAATCTGTTGCAGATGGTGATAAATACAGTACGGAAGTATGGAATGCTTCGTCCAATTTTGTCGCACACCCTGGGCCAGGAATTCCGGTTCGAGGAAGGCCAATCCGTGCCTATAATACTTCAGATCCTTATTTTGGGTTTGGGCAATGTATTGCGTTAGGAACCCGTACATCGGTGGACTGCCAATTAAGGCAGTCAATCCGTCCACCGGTGGACGGATTCCTCCTGCAAAACATTGCACAGAACTTCGTCAACCGGTGGACGGATTCCTCCTGCAAAACATTGCCCAGAAATCCGTCCACCGGTGGACCAGTTCCTCTTGCCAACTTTGGCAGGAATTCCGTTCACCGGTGGACGGATTCCTTCTCCATCGGTGGACCAGTTCCACTGCCAACTTTGGCAGGAATTCAGTCCACCGGTGGACACATTCCTCCTGCAAAAAATTGTCCAGAACTCCGTCCACCGGTGAACGGATTCCTTCTACAAACATTTCTCAGAAATCCGTCCACCGGTGGACCAGTTCCTCTTGCCAACTTTGACAGGCAATCCGTCCACCGGTGGACGGATTCCTTCTACAAACATTGCCCAGAAATCCGTCCACCGGTGAACGGATTCCTTCTACAAACATTTCTCAGAAATCCGTCCACCGGTGGACCAGTTCCTCTTGCCAACTTTGACAGGCAATCCGTCCACCGGTGGACGGATTGCTTCTACAAACATTGCCCAGAAATCCGTCCACCGGTGGACCAATTCCTCTTGCTAACTTTGGCAGGGAATCCGTCCACCGGTGGACACATTCCTCCTGCAAAACATTGCCCAGAAATCCGTCCACCGGTGGACCAGTTCCTCTAGCCAACTTTGGCAGGAATTCCGTCTACCGGTGGACGGATTGCTCATACAAAACACAGTCAACAAATCCGTCTTCCAGGGAATGAATTCTTTGAAGGAATCCGTAATCCGTTGCAAAACCAGGCCTCCGGGGAATCGACTGCACTTGGCCACCTCTGCCGACGAAACAATCCTTTTCCGAACGGAATTCACTTACCTGTTCCAATCCGCGATCCATCTCTACCAGAAAACTTTACAGAAATGTCAAAATGAAATGATGAAAGGTTTCATAAAGTTTGCAAAAATTTCGCTAAGTCCAAAATCGCACTTTTGGGAGTTCGCATAACTGAACTCGTTTTTTTGGCGATTTTTACCATTTTCGAGTTCGCGAAATCACACTTTTTTGAGTTCGTTTAAGCGAACTGTCAAAAGTGCGATTTCTGAACTCCCAAAAGTGCGATTTTCAGTAACCGTGTACAAATCTTTTAATTGGCATGTTCAGCATCATTTAAATCAATGTTGACTGATATTAAATTGTCCTTTTCACCAAAATAAGTGTTTTGAGTTCGACATCTGAAATAAGCCATGGCCACTAGCATTTTCACAACAAAACTGCATTTATATTTTATGATTGAATTCACTATCCAATCCTATCCAATCATTTTTTGACTTATTATTTAACTTCAGAAAGTCGAAATAATGTAAGTTTAAGGAACTTTACTAAAATAAAGCGAAGAACTGCTCATTTTCGAGCAAAAATTAGGGGGGTCCAATTAGGTTTTACACCGTGACGTCATTTGACAGCTCTGTCGCAGATAGGGCGGCAATGTTGGTAGAATATGAATAATTCGCAAATGAGCACCAAAATGTTGTAGAGAAATTGGTTGTGACCATTCGAAATATTAGTGCAGTTATTCGAATGTTTCCAGATTCTCCGTTAGACAACGAAGATGCACACGAAGCGAGAGCAACCTCGTGTGCAATGAAATGAGCTAGCTGCGCGTGTGCAAGTGTATAAGTATGAGCGCGTCGACTGGGTAGATTGAAATTGAAATCTGCGCAACGCGCACGTTGTGAGAGAAAAAGAGAGAGAGCGAAAACGAACGAAGACTACGATCGCTGCGGAGGTGGCGTGAGAGTGTAGCTGATGAACTTCGGGATGAACACGCGCGGCGTGGTTGAGGGAAATTGAGAGACACACGTAAGTGTGTTTGTGCGCTTGTGGACCGATTGTGTCGGGACTGGCCTTCGGGTTCCGGGGCAGGGATGCCAGATACACAGATTTGTCTGTGTTTCACAGACTTTTGAGCTTGTGTCAGACATTTTTTGAGGTGCACAGACTTTTAAAAAACTTCAATAAATTATTATTTTGTAATCTTTTTTGTCGAAACTTATTTCGTTAGTCTTCAAATGCTTAAAAACGCAATTTCTGATGAATTTCAATGACTGTGAATTGATATATTTGAATTTTATACAAATGCACAGACATACACAGACTTTTTTACAGACATTTTAAAAAAAACAAGTGGCATCCCTGTTCCGGGGATTCTTCAGTCTGGCGTTTAATGCTGTAGCGAGCGGTTGTGTTTTATGCGGTGGGTGGTGGGACCAGAAACAAACCGAAGTTTCGCTTCCGAGAGTTTTAAAAAAAATGAAGACCTGGCCTGAGTTACGACAATGGCGCAGTTGTAAGGATTATTAAAAAGTTTAAGAATTTCTTCAAAAATGTTTGTTTTGATGGTCCCACAAGAAGTGAACGTAGTAACAGTGGAAATAGTGTTGTGATATAATGAGTGCCCCGAAAGTTTGGTTTGGTAAGCATTTGGAAACCGGTAAGTTGTTTTCGTTACACAAAAGTTTAGGAAGAGACGTCATGTTTAATGGCATTAATTTGTGGCCCGTTGAGTCTCGAGTAGGAACCTCGCAATAGAGAGCGCCAAGGTGGTGCTGTTGAGCGGGCATGTTGATTTAATTTGATTGTTTGTGGCTCGCTGAGTAGGTTTGAGTCGAGTCAGTTAAAGGTTGGGTCGGCAAGGTGTAGTGAGGTTGCACAATCCTGACCTATGTTGGGCCGATGGTTATCAGACATCGTGCCGGAGGAATTGTGTTGTCAGGTGGAAGTTGAGTCGACGAGTTATCCTGATGATATGCATTCCTGCTCTATTTCAGGCCGATGATGATTAAATTTCATGCCGAAAAATTGTATGCGAATGTGCTGTGGGATGTGCTCAGATAAAGAGTGACTTTATTGTCTGTGATTCGGATGAAGATTTAACCGAGTTTAAACCGGATTTCTGACCGTATCGTGTTTTGGAGTTGTGACGTTCTATCCGAAGCAGCTGTGGTTCCTGGAGTACGTGCAGATCGTCTACTTGTTGTGGAGTTGTGGGCGATAAAATTTTGCCGAAACGAGCCATCATCTTCTACCCAGGCCACGCCATTTTGCTACGATAAATCTCCTAGTGGCACTCACGGTTCATCTCTCGTTCACCCGCTGATACACACACTACTTTGATCAGAATCAAAACAAAACCAACGATGAGCTTCAAGCGATCGAGGGAAGACTTGACCAAATCAGACTCGGAGGATGAGCCGGTTCAATCCCTGGACCAGCTCTTTTCTCGAATGAAATCTATGTTTGAGGAAACCAACGAGAGGATTGAATGCTGTAAGACGGATCTGCAGTCTGAATTTGCTGTTCTTCGCGACGACATGCAGCAATTCAAAGCCGAATGCACCAACAATGTCAACAAGCTGTCTGCTGAACTATCCAAAACCCAGGACAACGTCAGCCTCAACTATGAACGGATCCTCATTTGCGGTAAACTAAACGATCTGCTGCTGTCTGGTGTGCCGTACCAGTCTTCGGAAAACATCTCAAATTACGTTAGGAGTGTTTCGCTTGCCCTGGGTTACAGCGATCAAGATCGTCCGTTGATATACACAAAAAGGCTGGCTCGTCTTCCAATCGCTGACGGCGCTGCTCCCCCGTTGCTGCTCCAGTTTACCTTCAGAGCTGCACGAGATGAATTTTACCGACGATATCTCTCATCGCGCAACCTGTCGCTGTCACACCTGGGCTTCACGATCAACAAGCGGATCTACCTAAACGAAAATCTGACGGAACTGGCAAGAGCAATCAAAGGGAGTGCTCTTAAGCTGAAGAAGGATGGCAAACTGCACAGTGTCTTCACCAAGGATGGATTCGTGCAAGTGAAAACCCGTGCGGAGGATGAAGCTCGGCCAGTACTCTCAATGGAGCAGCTGACCAATTAACCCTTTCCTTAAAGCGCTCTCTCTTCCTTCCTACAACATCCATGACTCCCATCCTTAATCCCGGTGTTTTCATCCTTCCTGAAAGTTAAACCTCTCCTGAACAAGCTTTTCTTTTTTCCTTCCAAGTTAATCCGTGACTCCTATCCTTAGTTAGTCCATGACTCCTTCCTTCCTGCAAGTCTTGCTGTACTATCTCTGGATGCTGCAAACGTGCTGTTGGTGTGCTGGGAACGCTGCTGCTGCTGTTTTGGATGCTGTTGCTGTACGAGTGCTGTTGAACCCTGCTGCTGCTTGCGGCGGTTTTTGCACTTCTGACCTGCTGAGGACTGCCCTTAAGTATAATTCTTCCGTCTATCCCTTTCAACACTACCCTTCTCTATTCTACCCTATTCATTTTGCGCTATTCTTCATGAATCACACCCTGTTAGAAGTTGTAATAATTGGCTTAAATGGTGATTATAATAATGATTGACGATCACTCTTTATTGTTTTGCTTTGTTAATTTCAAAATGCCAACCTGGAATATGCATTTACCGTTAATTCCGTCATTTGTTCGCGATGTTGGCTAATAATGGTTTAGCCCCGAATACAAATCAAAGCTCGTCCATTCCCCGTATTGTGATGAACTGTGCAATGGAATCTGATAAGCTCAACATATGTCATTTAAATGTCCAAAGTTTATGTGCGAGAGGTTTGAGCAAGCTTGAAGAATTTAAGCAATGTTTTACTAATAGTAAAGCGAACATAATTTGTGTTACTGAATCTTGGCTTACTGAAAAAATTGAAGATGAATTAATATCCCTTGATGGATACAAATTAGTGAGACATGATAGAAACATGCAAACTCGTGGAGGTGGTATTTGTGTGTATTTTAAAACGGGTATTAACTGCAAAATTTTGTCATGTTCCAAAAATGAATCTAATAATATAACTGAATTTATGCTTTTGAGATGGAAATTGCAGGTGAAAAAGTTTTACTTGGTGTTTTCTATAATCCCCCGAGAGTTGATTGTGCAACTGTTCTTTCTCAAAAGCTAGCAGATCATTCTCTACATTACAATAAAATAATTTTTATAGGTGATTTCAATACTGATATCAGAAAATCTTGTACTCTTACAGACAATTTTCTAAATGTTACTGATACCTATGGATTAAGTTGCATAAATACTCTACCTACTCATTTTCATTATGGAGGAAGTTCAATGATTGATCTCCTTCTAACAAATGATCCAGATTTTGTTCTAAAATTCAATCAAGTTTCTGCTTCGTGTTTTTCGAGACATGACATAATATTCTCAACTTTAAATCTGAACACATCAAATACATCAAACTTTAGTTTATTTAGAAATTATAACAAAATTAATTTTCAAGCCTTAGATCATGCTGTGGCTTCTATAAATTGGAATCTATTGTATTCAATCACTGATTCTGAGATTGCTCTTGATTTCTTTAATGTAAATATTAAACAACTTTTTGAAAATTTTGTTCCTTTATGTAAATATATACCAAGAAAAAACCCATGGTTCAACAATGACATACTCAAAGCTATGATTGAAAGGGATCTGGCTTATGGCTTATGGAAAGCGGATAGAAGTACTTTAAGGTTTGATGAGTTTAAAAGGCTTCGGAATAGGGTTACTAACTTAATCAATATTGCCAAATCAAAATACGTCGCTAATCGATTAAACACTGCAGAATCCAGTAAAGTTCTCTGGAAGAAACTTAAAGTTATTAATGTCAAAAGTAAACAACCTCGTGTAGAGCAATTTTTGAATTCAAACAATGAAATAAATTACCATTTTAGTTCTAATTTTACGCAAGATAATACGCCTCCTCATACCTTGCTGCCAAATAACAATGGCTTTAAATTTTCAACGGTAGATATAAATGATGTTATCCTAGCGCTTAGTTCTATGAAGTCCGATGCTATCGGTCTTGACCAAATACCACTTAAATTTATTAAGCTAATATTACCTTTAATTGTAGATAAAATAACATATATTTTTAATTTAGCCATTTCAACTTCAAAATTTCCAAGAGCTTGGAAGTCAGCAAAAATTATACCAGTTAAAAAGAAACCAAGAAGTCTGGCCTTGGACAATTTGCGCCCCATTAGTATTTTACCTGCTCTTTCAAAAGCTTTTGAAAAAATTTTGAAAGCTCAAATACAAACTTATCTAAATAACTTTGATTATTTACATAGATTTCAATCTGGATTTAGATCTAAACACAGTACAACTACAGCGTTACTTAAAGTGCATGATGATATACTAAAAGTTATAGATCGCAAAGGAGTAGCACTTTTATTGTTTATAGATTTTTCCAAAGCGTTTGATCGCATTTCTCACTCTAAATTAATTAACAAACTATCATTAAAATATAACTTTTCTATAGAAGCTGCTAAACTAATTCAGTCTTATTTAACAGTAAGATCTCAATCTGTTTTGTCTGGCGGCACTTTATCTATTCCCATTGATATAATTTCTGGAGTACCTCAAGGTTCAATTCTTGGTCCAATTTTATTCTCACTTTTTATAAACGATCTTCCAACCGTTCTCAAGAATTGCATGATTCATATATTTGCTGACGACGTTCAACTGTATTTAGCTTCAAATTCTCGGCCCGTCACTGAAATGGCAAGGCTTTTAAATGATGATTTGTGTGAAATTCTCCGCTGGTCTACCCGTAATTTGTTGCCGATCAATCCTTCTAAAACCAAAGTCATGTTCATTTCTCGGAACAGAGGAGTTTCTACCCTACCTGAGATTATTTTTGAACAAAATGTTATTGAATATGTAACTGAGGCGTCTAATCTTGGAATAATAATGCAAAATAATCTTGAATGGGATTGTCATATAAATGGGCAATGTAGAAAAATCTACAACGGCCTCAGGCATCTAAGAATGACTTCAAGTATGTTGCCAATACAAACAAAGCTCAAACTGTTCAAATCTCTCCTACTTCCGCATTTTATGTATGGTGATGTACTTTTTCTTAATGCTGCAGCTAATTCTATTAATAAATTACGTGTTGCCTTAAACGCGTGTGTACGTTATGTCTATAATCTATCAAGATATGACAGGGTTTCTCACCTCCAGCATAATTTACTTGGCTGTTCTTTTAATAACTTTTATGAGCTCAGGTCATGTCTTACTCTGTTTAAAATAATTAATACTTCTACCCCTAGATATCTAGTTGATAAACTTTTAAATTCTCGCAGTACACGAACAAGAAATTATATAATACCACAGCACAGATCATCACATTACAATGAAAGCTTTTTTGTTAGGGGCGTTGCTAATTGGAACCAGCTTCCTATCTCCATTAAAAATATACATTCACCGATTGAGTTCCGAAAAGAATGCATAAACTGGTTTGGCATGAGAAATTAACAAGCGCTGTTAGTGGTTAAGTTGGCAAAGCCATATAATAAGAAGAACTACACACTCTCGAACTCTAATTGTAGTAATTGAAAAGGAGCAGTCCTTACTCTACATGTATAAATAAATAATGAAATTAAAATTAATTGGGAAATTGCGTGTGTTTTTTTTTTGCGTAATTTGTTGACATATATATTGTAACTATTTTGTTATGGATTATGGAAACAAAAATGAGAATTGTTGAAAAATTATTCAAGCTATATTGCAAATGACACAGCACACAAGAATTTAACTACAGTTATCCTAGTTTAGTAATGAGGCTTTCGTTACAAGCAAGATTTTTCACTGTCTGGTTCAAGAAATTTCTGACGAACAGTATATTGAATTGCGCTGTATTTTTAATTTGAAGTCGAATTGTTGGCGAGCAGTATTTTTTTGTGATTTAGCTTTTTGACTACATGTTGTGGCTGATATCGATTCGATGTCATGCGTTCAGCGCTAACATAAAAAAAATGCGTTTTGTGTGTGAAAATCTTAAGTGAGTCACTACGAAATATAACGGAATACGCTAGGCTTATTAAATGAAATTGCAAGCAAGGTGCAATGGATATAATTGTTGGTTCGATACTTAAAAAAAAGAAACATGAAAGTAATATTGGATACAAATATAATTAATCGATGCTGGGCAAAGATAATGAAACCGTGGCCACTTAGAAGGAAAATGTTTAAGATAAGCGTTGCTCTTCGGCCACAAAGCATAATTCGTGAGAATAGCGTGACTTGTTGGTCACTTCGAGGGAAATTGGTGACTAATAAAAAAAATTGTGAGACGAGCGTTGCTCGTTGGCCACTAGGCATAATCTCGTGAGACGAGCATTGCTCGTTGGCCACTTGGAGGGAAACTTGTGAGACGAGCGTTGCTCGTTGGCCATTTGGAGGAAATGTATGAGACGAGTGTTGCTCGTTGGCTACTGAGAGTGAATCTTGTGAGACGAGCGTTGCTCGTTGGCCACTGAGAGTAAAATTTGTGAGACGAGCGTTGCTCGTTGGCCACTTGGAGGGAAACTTGTGAGACGAGCGTTGCTCGTTGGCCATTTGGAGGAAAATGTATGAGACGAGTGTTGCTCGTTGGCTACTGAGAGTGAATCTTGTGAGACGAGCGTTGCTCGTTGGCCACTGAGAGTAAAATTTGTGAGACGAGCGTTGCTCGTTGGTCACTAGAAATAATCTCGTGAGACGAGCATTGCTCGTTGGCCACTTGGAGGGAAATTGGTGAGACGATCGTTGCTCGTTGGCCATTTGGAGGAAAATGTATGAGACGAGTGTTGCTCGTTGGCTACTGAGAGTGAATCTTGTGAGACCAGCGTTGCTCGTTGGCCACTGAGAGTAAAATTTGTGATACGAGCGTTGCTCGTTGGTCACTAGAAATAATCTCGTGAGACGAGCATTGCTCGTTGGCCACTTGAGGAAATTGGTGAGACGAGCGTTGCTCGTTGGCCATTTGGAGGAAAATGTATGAGACGAGTGTTGCTCGTTGGCTACTGAGAGTGAATCTTGTGAGACCAGCGTTGCTCGTTGGCCACTGAGAGTAAAATTTGTGAGACGAGCGTTGCTCGTTGGTCACTAGAAATAATCTCGTGAGACGAGCATTGCTCGTTGGCCACTTGGAGGGGAAATTTGTGAGACGAGCGTTGCTCGTTGGCCACTAAGCATGATTTCGTGAGACTAGCATGACTTGTTGGTCACTTAGATGGAAATTGGTGACTAATAAGAGAAAATTGCGAGACGAGCGTTGCTCGTTGGCCGCTAGGCATAATCTCGTGAGACGAGCATTGCTCGTTGGCCACTTGGAGGGAAATTTGTGAGACGAGCGTTGCTCGTTGGTCACTTGAAGCAAATTTGTGAGACGAGCGTTGCTCGTTGGCCACTAAGCATAATTTCGTGAGACTAGCGTGGCTTGTTGGTCACTTACAGGAAATTGGTGACAAAAAATTGTGAGACAAGCGTTGCTCGATGGCCACTAAACATAATCTCGTGAGACGAGCATTGCTCGTTGGCCACTTGGAAGCAAAGTTGTGAGACGAGCGTTGCTCGTTGGCCACTGAGAGTGAAACGCGTTGCTCGTTGATCACTAAAGGCTGGTATGCAGATTGGAAGGAACGGAGTCAAGAAACAGCTTTACGAACAGCAGAACAAAGGAGAGGGAACGATTTCTTGGGGCTACTGAGAGTGAATCTTGTGAGACGAGCGTTGCTCGTTGGCCACTGAGAGTAAAATTTGTGAGACGAGCGTTGCTCGTTGGTCACTAGAAATAATCTCGTGAGACGAGCATTGCTCGTTGGCCACTTGGAGGGGAAATTTGTGAGACGAGCGTTGCTCGTTGGCCACTAAGCATGATTTCGTGAGACTAGCATGACTTGTTGGTCACTTAGATGGAAATTGGTGACTAATAAGAGAAAATTGCGAGACGAGCGTTGCTCGTTGGCCGCTAGGCATAATCTCGTGAGACGAGCATTGCTCGTTGGCCACTTGGAGGGAAATTTGTGAGACGAGCGTTGCTCGTTGGTCACTTGGAAGCAAATTTGTGAGACGAGCGTTGCTCGTTGGCCACTAAGCATAATTTCGTGAGACTAGCGTGGCTTGTTGGTCACTTACAGGGAAATTGGTGACAAAAAAAATTGTGAGACAAGCGTTGCTCGATGGCCACTAAACATAATCTCGTGAGACGAGCATTGCTCGTTGGCCACTTGGAAGCAAAGTTGTGAGACGAGCGTTGCTCGTTGGCCACTGAGAGTGAAACGCGTTGCTCGTTGATCACTAAAGGCTGGTATGCAGATTGGAAGGAACGGGGTCAAGAAACAGCTTTACGAACAGCAGAACAAAGGAGAGGGAACGATTTCTTGGGGCTTTTCTTCACCCTCTCTGGCTTGCTTTCGCTGCCGCTGCGGCCCATTTGATTGTTTTCTTGACCGGTTCCTTCCGAAGTGCGTATACCGCTTAATAAGGAAAATGTGTGAGACGAGCGTTGTTCGTTGGCATCTTGGAAGGAAATTTGTGAGACGAGTGTTGCTCGACTTATGTTGGAGCTATTGATTGAATTCTAGGGAGAAATTATTATGGAGATTTTGAGTGAGAACATGCGTTGGTTTTGAGAACCTCAGTCAGTTTGGAGCGAAGATCTAAGTAACGGTAGCCTGAAACCCTACACGACTCATGTTGGAGCTATTGATTGAATTCAAGGGAGAATTTATTATGGAGATTTTAAGTGAGAACATGCGTTGGTTTTGGGAACCTCAGTCAGTTTGGAGCGAAGATCTAAGAAACGGTAGCCTGAAACCCTACACGACTTATGTTGGAGCTACTGATTGAATTCTAGGGAGAATTTATTATGGAGATTTTAAGTGAGAACATGCGTTCGTTATGAGAACCTCAGTCAGTTTAGAGCGAAAATTTAAGAAACGGTAGCCTGAAACCCTACACGACTTATGTTGGAGCTATTAATTGAATTCTAGGGAGAAATTATTATAGAGATTTTAATTGAGAACATGCGTTGGTTTTGAGAACCTCAGTCAGTTTAGAGCGAAAATTTAAGAAACGGTAGCCTGAAACCCTACACGACTTATGTTGGAGCTATTGATTGAATTCAAGGGAGAATTTATTATGGAGATTTTAAGTGAGAACATGCGTTGGTTTTGGGAACCTCAGTCAGTTTAGAGCGAAGATCTAAGAAACGGTAGCCTGAAACCCTACACGACTTATGTTGGAGCTACTGATTGAATTCTAGGGAGAATTTATTATGGAGATTTTAAGTGAGAACATGCGTTAGTTTTGAGAACCTCAGTCAGTTTAGAGCGAAAATTTAAGAAACGGTAGCCTGAAACCCTACACGACGTATGTTGGAGCTATTGATTGAATTCTAGGGAGAATTTATTATGGAGATTTTGAGTGAAAACATGCGTTGGTTTTGGGAACCTCAGTCAGTTCGGAGCGAAAATTTAAGAAACGGTAGCCTGAAACCCTACACGACTTATGTTGGAGCTATTGATTGAATTCTAGGGAGAATTTATTATGGAGATTTTAAGTGAGAACATGCGTTGGTTTTGAGAACCTCAGTCAGTTTGGAGCAAAAATCTAAGAAACGGTAGCCTGAAACCCTACACGACTTATGTTGGAGCTATTGATTGAATTCTAGGGAGAATTTATTATGGAGATTTTAAGTGAGAACATGCGTTCGTTTTGAGAACCTCAGTCAGTTTAGAGCGAAAATTTAAGAAACGGTAGCCTGAAACCCTACACGACTTATGTTAGAGCTATTGATTGAATTCTAGGGAGAATTTATTATGGAGATTTTAAGTGAGAACATGCGTTCGTTTTGAGAACCTCAGTCAGTTTGGAGCAAAGATCTGAGAAACGGTAGCCTGAAACCCTACACGACTTATGTTGGAGCTATTGATTGAATTCTAGGGAGAATTTATTATGGAGATTTTAAGTGAGAACATGCGTTCGTTTTGAGAACCTCAGTCAGTTTAGAGCGAAAATTTAAGAAACGGTAGCCTGAAACCCTACACGACTTATGTTAGAGCTATCCCAATCAAACCGTTTTCTTCATGACGGGTTCATTCCGCTTCGAATTCTGCTTCGAAAATTGTTTCGAAATTTTCTAAACGGAATCTCCGGATGGACTCCGCTTCGATTCCGTTTGAGCCATTTTTGCACCAGGGCGACATCTGCTGGTGTACGGCGGAACCACGATGACATTTCGCCGTGTTTCGCCGAAGCGGTTTTGTTGTCGTTTTTTTTCACCAAACGTCAAGAGGCCAACACTTTTTCGTTCTTGCGCCCGCGTGTTTCTTCTGCAGCAATCGCGGTAGGCTTTGTTAAAAGAAACTTGCGTTTTCCCGGGGAAGTTATTGATGAAATTTTTGAAAATTAAACCAGGTAGGAAAACAAAGTGTTCCACTTTTTTCTGTTTTGAAATGACGCCGTTTTTGTCTTCGATAGAACGACGCCGAGGGGCTGTCCAGGACGGAGAGCTGCTACGCCGGCCGCGATCGGAGTTCAGGCCGCAGGCACGCGAACCTCCGGCTGAGCCCACCAAAATCGGATGGGTTCGGAAGCCGGATGTTGGGTCAAAGGACGAACGGCGCGGGTCAAGTAGCTGGTAGAGAAGCAGTCGGATCCGGAATCCATCCAGTACCCGACGCAGAACAGCCAATTTGTTCCGTTGAGCCCGGCCCAATTGCCAACAAGCACTACACTTGGTTCGCTTCGATTTGGTTAACCTAATGAAACTGCGCGTCGATGGCAGTGGCAAGAATCCCAAGTGTTGACCGGGGCCACCAAGAATGGCGCCGTTACGGATTGCCCCGGGGAATGAAAACTATCAGTGCTTTATGTTTATTTTTAATGGAAAATAATAAAAATGTGAGGACTGGGGGGTTGGTTTCGGGTGGGCGTTTAATTTAACGAGAAATTTAAAGAAAAATAAATCAAATTCGGGCAAAATATGAAACAAAACCATTGAACAACCTCTCCAGTTGAATTATCTAGTTGAAAACAAAAAAGAAAACCAATAAGCAAAAACAAGAAGAAGAAGAAGCTGTCAAAACCAACCCGTCAATTCCATTTTGATTCCGTTTCAACTCCACTTGAACCGATTTGCGGCGAAAACTCAAACGGAACCGGTTGTTGCGTTTGAAACGGAATGCGGTTTAGAATCTAAAACGAACACTGTTTAGAATTCGAATCGAACTTTTTTCGCTCAAGCGGAATTCTAAACGGAATTCAAACGGAACGCGCTGAGTGGGATTGATTGAATTCTAGGGAGAATTTATTATGGAGATTTTAAGTGAGAACATGCGTTGGTTTTGAGAACCTCAGTCAGTTTGGAGCGAAGATCTAAGAAACGGTAGCCTGAAACCCTACACGACTTAAGCTATTGATTGAATTCTAGGAGAATTTATTATGGAGATTTTAAGTGAGAACATGCGTTGGTTTTGAGAACCTCAGTCAGTTTGGAGCGAAGATCTAAGAAACGGTAGCCTGAAACCCTACACGACTTATGTTGGAGCTATTGATTGAATTCTAGGGAGAATTTATTATGGAGATTTTAAGTGAGAACATGCGTTCGTTTTGAGAACCTCAGTCAGTTTAGAGCGAAAATTTAAAAAACGGTAGCCTGAAACCCTACACGACTTATGTTGGAGCTATTGATTGAATTCTAGGGAGAATTTATTATGGAGATTTTAAGTGAGAACATGCGTTTGTTTTGAGAACCTCAGTCAGTTTGGAGCGAAGATCTAAGAAACGGTAGCCTGAAACCCTACACGACTTATGTTGGAGCTATTGATTGAATTCTAGGGAGAATTTATTATGGAGATTTTAAGTGAGAACTGTCGCAGATAGAGCGTGTACGTTATGTTATTCCGTAGAAATGGCTTGGAATATCGGAATTAGTGCGAGGTATTTGAGAGAAACCATTTATGACCATTTGAATTATTGGTGTCGAATTTCGAACGAGCGTCGACTCATACGAAAGAGACGACGTTGGTGTGCTATGAAATAGACCAGCAGCGCGGGTGCGACTGTATTGGTGCGTCGATAGGGTTGTGTGTAGTCGGCGCGATTCTGTTGAGTGTCGTGCTGGAGACGCGCGGCGCGTGAGATAGTAATGAGAGATTTCTGTGTGTGTTTGTACGCTTCGGGTCGTTGGTATCGGGAGAGTAGATTCGTGCATTGCAATTCGGAGAGAGGTCTTTAGTCTGGTGTTTAGTGTTAAAGCGAGCGGTGTTGTTTTAAGTGGTGGGTGAACTATGGGGTTTCAGGCGGCCATAAATCGAAAAACCGACATACTCTAATTATTTTTTGGTATTTTTTTTTCGAAAATAAACATTCTAACTAAGAAAAATCCGGAGTTTGAAAGTTGTAGGTTCAAAATTCACTGAATTGCAGACCTTCAAAGGCAAAAATGGTAAGAAAAACATGTTTTTGACAAAAAAATGATTATTTTTCATAGTTAAACTGTGTAGCTGTTATTGTATTTTTTCTTGCATCATTATATATATTCAGAAAGGTAATTGATTCAACTTTTCAATAACATTTTACAAAACACACTTTTACAGGCTAAAAAAATAATAAAAATCAAAAAAGTTGGATTTTTATTCAAAATTTAGTTTTTTTCAACTTTGTTAATGGAGTAATTTTGCAGCTTAAAATTTGAACCATGTCCTAACTTGTCTCCAAATTTTAAAGTGCACTTATGTGCACTTTTTGAGTTATGCCATTTTGAACATTTTGATTCTTGCAAGAAAAGTAATGATTTCGCGTATACGCTTGGTTAAAATCGCATTATTTACCTGCGGAGGCAGAAATGACGTACCTGCTATGTATGTTTTGAAATTGATTTGATATTCATGACTTTGTTGGTACTTAGGTACGTTTAATAAAATTAGAAATTTCTATTCAAAGTATTTTACAGTAACGATTCGTCGAATATTCATATCAGTTCGTTGTTGTGTTCTTTTGAAAGTATGGATCATAATACCGTAGTGTCCCTGTACGATATAACGAAGCACTATTCTGAAAACGTGAGAACTGCTTTCGAGTATATTTGTAAGAATTACAACATTGCAGAAGTTCATATTTTAAGTAATCTAACGACAATCGCTTACGTAGTGATTTTGATTCAGAAGAATTTATCGTGGAAAACGTGAATTTTGCAAGTTGATCAACCAAAAACGTGGACGAGAATCCATACAATGTTCCATAAAATAAACCGTCTAAAATTCTAAAATACCGCAAAAATCAAATTTTAATTGGAGAGGAAGGGGGGGGAGGGTCTTCAAAGAGAGGTGGATTTTAACTCAAGAAAAAGGGGAGGGAGATTGAACGTAAATCAGAAACTTTAACATAGCATAAACCGCCATTCCGTGCATTAAATAGACAGAGCAAGAATATTAAAATTCACCACTTTAATGCATGTGGCCTCAAATATATGAAAAAATCGAAAATTAAACTTTTTTTTTGGAAAAATATCAAAATTTATTTGTTTTCATTATACTAAGTACAAACAACACAAAAAAGTCACAAAAAAGCAAAAAAATATTTTTGGCCGCTCGCTTATATGGAAATACCCCATAGTGGGGTGGTGGGATCTTGGAACAACAAAAGACTTTTGCTCGGTTGAGATTTGATGCGTTCTAAATCTACGACAATGGCGTAGCCGGTAGATTTGAATGATTAAGAATAGAAAACCTTCGAAAATACTTGATGTTTCATGGTCCCCCCACCCCCCACAAGAAGTGTAAAAGGTGAGCAAGCGAGACGAGAGGAATGACGAAGAGCAACCGGTAAGTTTTGCTTGAGATTTTGTTGGAGCATTTGAAAAAGACGACAACACTGATTGAAACCCACAGTGATGTGTTTGTGCTGAGTTGGGTGAGTGTAAGGCCGACGTGTCAACCGATGTGGGCGTGCTTTTGCCCTGTGTCGGGCCGATGTTGAATCGACATCTTGCCGAATTATTTGATTTTGTCTGGGTTGTGGGTTGGGATCAAGTTGATCCAGAACTGAAGTGAAATTTTAAGAATGATGTTTCCTGCATTGTTTTGGAGACAGGATTTGATCGTTTGCGTCACATTTTGCACTTTGTAGTGAACTGTAATTTGAAGGAATCGTTTCTGTGAGGAGGATTGATTGTTTGGGTTGAAAGCTCAATTTTGTAAATGGAAAGATAGACCATTGTGAGACGACCGTTATTCCAGATTAAGCGGATTACGCACTTCGGAAGGAACCGGTCAAGAAAAAAATCAAATGGGCAACAGCGGCAGCGCAAGCAAGTCAGAGAGGGTGAAGAAAAGCCCCAAGAAAACGCTCCATCTCCTTTGTTCTGCTGTTCGTAAAGCTGTTTCTTGACCCCTTTCCTTTCGATCTGCAAACTAGCCTTTAGCAATGCGAAGAACCGGGAGACATGTATTGCTTTCTCTCTGTGTAGGGTTGACGTTTGAGTCGATATCATGCGGATTTAGTGGTGGACAAAACCGCTCATTTTTGTGAGCCGCTCATTTTCGTTCGCTCATTTAAATGAGCGGCTCTTTTGAACGGCTCATCCGCTCATTTCGCTCAAAGTCAGAAAATAGACTGGAATGAACTGAAACATGTGCTCAAGATATTTAGATTTTTTTTTCAAACGACCAATGGAGTGTCCATGAGTGTCACACTTCGTATGATTTTTGTTGATTGATAATTCAAAAATATATGTTTTCATCGCACTTATTCTGAACAGATTGGAGATCGTCCATAAAACATAGAAAACCGTCGATTTGCTTTATCCTTTTTTGGAAAGCATTTCAAATATAAACGTTTTATATGAAAAATAGAAAAACATTGATCTCTGAAATCCACAAATATCGAAAACTTTTTTCATAGAGAGGTAAACAAACTTGAGTTTTTTTTCAGAAGTGAATACTTTCAACCAAATTATTGCTTTCAATTGTAAAAAGTAAAAAGTAATGAAAAGTTAGCTGAATTATCGTTTTGATACTTATCTTCCCATTATTATGTGAAACAAAAGATTTAATTTGGTGCGTTAATGAGCACCAAATTAAATCATATGCATATTTGAGGTAGCGTTTTGCTGCACTTAATAAATTAGTCTTGAAATGCAGTTTTTTGTTTAATAAGAACAACTTTTATTCATGACAGCAAATGAATGATCAAAACAAGCGTCAAAAAAGAAGATCTGAAAAAATGCCTTAATAAATCTATTGAACAATTACCACAAAAGAGTACCAAGTTTGTGTGATGTGCTGTGGTGAATTACATTTTAAATCATAAACGGTCCAATACATGGATTAAAACCGCAAACTAGCATACGAACTATGTTCGAATGCGTGTAAAAACTTCATGTACATAACATTTGAGAAATGTATCGATATTTTCATAATGAGATAATAAGATTCATAAACATAATGCAACATCGGGCGACAGTCAGCTGATTCAAAATCACAGGCGCTCCGACACGGGCTAGCAACAAGCATAAAGTGCGCCAAAATGTTGGAATATGAGGTGACCGGTGAGAACCTAGTTTCCCCTCTTTTCTCCACAGCACCGTCACCACCAGCGCGTGGAAGAACGAACCGAACGAGAGCGAATGAACGAGAGCGAAATAACGAAAGAGTGAGCGAAAACGACGCCGTTCGACGACGCGAGCGACGCTTATCAAGCGCTCCGTTCGTTCTTTCCGTTCATTCGCTCTCGCTCATTCGCTCTCGTTCGGTTCGTTCTTCGACTCGCTCTTTGATTTGACGGTTCTCTGAAAAGAACCGGTTCACAAAATGAACCACCGCTCATTTTTTCTGAGCGGTCGCTCATTCGTTCTTTAGCTTGAGCCGGTTCATAAGAACGGTTCGCTCAAAAAAGCCCATCTCTATGCGGATTTGATGGATTGCGCCTCATTTTGCGTTTTGTAGTGAAAATTTGGAGTTGCAGGATGTGTTTTGTGTGGAAGAGTGACTGTTTGGGTGAACACCTCAATGTTTGTATCATGCGGATTTGATGGTTTGCGCCTCATTTTGCGTTTTGTAGTGAAAATTTGGAGTTGAAGGATGTGTTTTTGTGTGAAAGAGTGACTGTTTGGGTGAACACCTCAATGTTTGTAATTGGGAAAAGATATATCAATGTGAGACGACCGTTGTTTGCAGGTTAACAATGTTAAGAACCGTGAGACGAGTGTTGCTCGTTGGCTACAGGAGTGTATTTGTAATACGAGCGTTGCTCGTTGGATACAAGGGTCATTTTGTGAGACGAGTGTTGCTCGTTGGCTACAACGGAGTGTATTCGTGAGACGAGCGTTGCTCGTTGGCCACAACGGGTATTTGAAAGATGAGCGTTGCTCGTTGGATACAAGGGTCATTTTGTGAGACGAACGTTGCTCGTTGGTCACAACGGAGTGTTTGTGAGACGAGCGTTGCTCGTTGGCCACAACTGGTATTTGATACAATGGTCATTTTGTCAGACGAGCGTTGCTCGTTGTATACAAGGGTCATTTTGTGAGACGAGCGTTGCTCGTTGGTCACAACGGAGTGTTTGTGAGACGAGCGTTGCTCGTTGGCCAAAACGGAGTGTTTGTGAGACGAGCGTTGCTCGTTGGCCACAACGGAGTTATTTGTGAGACGAGCGTTGCTCGTTGACCACAACGGGTATTTGATACAAGGGTCATTTTGTGAGACGAGCGTTGCTCGTTGGCCACAACGGGTATTTGATAGATGAGCGTTGCTCGTTAGATACAAGGGTCATTTTGTGAGACGAGCGTTGCTCGTTGGTTACAACGGAGTTATTTGTAAGACGAGCGTTGCTCGTTGGCCACAACGGAGTGTTTGTGAGACGAGCGTTGCTCGTTGGCCACAACGGGTATTTGATACAAGGGTCAATTTGTGAGACGAGCGTTGCTCGTTGGCCACAACGGGTATTTGATACAAGGGTCATTTTGTGAGACGAGCGTTGCTCGTTGGCCACAACGGGTATTTTATAGATGAGCGTTGCTCGTTGGATACAAGGGAGTTATTTGTGAGACGAGCGTTGCTCGGTGGCCACAAGGGAGTGTTTGTGAGACGAGCGTTGCTCGTTGGCCACAACGAAGTTATTTGTGAGACGAGCGTTGCTCGTTGGCCACAACGGAGTGTTTGTGAGACGAGCGTTGCTCGTTGGCCACAACAGAGTGTATTTGTGAGGTGAGCGTTGCTCGTTGGCCGCAAGGGTGTGTTTGTTAAGTGGGCTCTTTAGTCACAACGGCTACTGTTGGCTACTGGGGTTTATTCAAGACTCGGGCGTTAGTCGTTGGAAACAAGAATGCATAATTATGAGAGGTTGGCCAAAGGAATGCATATGTATTTTGACACGTCAGTCAGATGATGAGTTTGGTTCGTTGACTGAAGTATGAAGGTTGATAAGACGAGCGTTGCTCATTTGCTGCAAAGATTTCATGGGAGGGGCGTGACTGTTAACTGCAGGTTTGAAGGGAGTTGGAGTAGTTCAATCTTTGCGATGGAGCCTTGGTGTGTTTCTAGAGAGAGTTAGAGGTGAAATGGAGAAGACCAGTCGAGTCGTATGATATACGGCAGATTGATAGCAAGCACGCCATACGCTGTGTGCTTAGATTGAGTTGCTGGAGAGAGTTGGGGGATGATAGTTGAGTTTCTGGGAATGAGGTTGGTTTCAAGCGGGAGGAATCGTGGGTTTCAGAATGTCCAGTCGGTTTGTGGCGAAAGTTTGTCCAGTCGGTTTGAGGCGAAAGTTTGAATTTTGGAAAGGCTGATTTTGAGCGAAAGGAATAGTTGAGTTTGTGAATTTGGTGAGGATTTGAGATACAGTAGCTTCAAGGCCTACATGAGTTGTGTTAGATCCTTTGATTGAGTTCTGGGGAGAATTCAGAAAGAGTTGTTTTTGATAGAGGGTGATTGACGGGTTTATGATTTCAGTCACAGCCTTTGATTGAGTTTCTAGAGAGAATTAAAAGATAATGATCGAGGCGGCTCCGTGATTGATCAGCATGATAGGGGCTTTTGAAGGTTGCGAAGCGGTGATGGTCGGTTCCTTCTTTTCATCTGTGGTCATGATGATGATTGTGAGCGAAAAGTCGTTTCGCTTAATAATTTGATTTTTTAGTGAAGGTTTCAAGGATGATGGTAGCAAGCAAAATGATCGATGTGTTTAAGAATTTCGATAAATTCGATGCAAAGAGCGCTATTTTGATAGCCTACACGCCTTGAGTTGAAGCCTTTGATTTGTTTTCCAAGAGGAGCGTATCAGTCACTTCTGACGGATGGTGGATCAATAACAAACACGTCTTACGTTTAGATTGAGTTGCTGGAGAGAGTTTGGGGATGATAGTTGAGTTTCTGGGGATTAGGCTGGTTGCAGGAGGAGGTGAGGATTTCGGGATTTCCGGTCGGTTGGTGGCGAGAGTTTTGAAGGGCGGTGTCCTGGTAGCCTTCGCGCTTACGTTGAAGCCTATGATGGGGTTTCTGGAGAGAGGTTGAATGATGTTCGTTACGAACGAGAATTGTTGCGAGTTTGAGAGTGTCAGTCAGTTGTGGTAGGCGGGCACTTGATGGCCTATATGCCTTAGTTGAGTTTCTGTGGAGAGAATTGGAAAGGTTGATTTTCAGCGAAAATAAGCGATAAGTTTATCAATTTGGATCAGTTCGTAGCGAGGATTTGAGAGGCGGTAGCTTCAAAGTCCATATGAGTTGTTTTAGAGATTTCGATTGAGTTTTGGGAAGAATCAGAAAGGGTTGGTTTTGATCGAGTCACATCCTTTGATAAATTTTCTAGGGAGATTTAAAAGATCATGATTGGAAAAATCGCTATCATTAGGAATTTGATTTTTGGTGAGAATTTAGTAAATAATGTGTTTACGATGTGTCTACGAATTTCGATCAGTTTGATGCGAGGATTTGATGAGCGTTATTGTAATAGCCTTCGTTAATGCCTTAGATTTGTTTTCTAAGAGGAATGAAGGGATAATGGTTGTAAGCGGGAAATCGCTAAGGATTTTAATTTCTGTGAAAAATTTGGAAGATGACGATGGCGAGCATCGATGTGTTTGAGAGTTTCGCCCAGTTTGAGGCAGGAATTTGAGATACTGTAGCCTGAGGCTCTACACGTCTAGCGTTGGAGCCTTTAATTGACTTTCTATGGAGAACCGAAGGATGATTGGGAGTTGTAAAGAGTCGTTTTGTTGAGAGTGTTGATTGGTTCGATCCAAAATTTGAGCAACGTTTGTCCTGAAGTTTTTGGTTGAGCTTATTGGGAGAAGTTTGAGATGATGATTGCGAGCCAGGGAGTGTCGATGTGATTGAGAATTTTGCTCAGTGTGAAATTATTTGATGATTTGAGAAGCGATTGCCTTGAGATTTTGTACGCATTGTTTTGGAGTCTTGGATTGATTTTCTTGGATGATGTTAAAGAATTTAATTTGTAGCCGAAATTTTGAAGACAATGACAGCGAACAGAATAATCAATGTGTGGAGAGTTTCGATCAGTTTGATGCAATGTTTTGAGAGGCGGTGCCTGATAGCGCGTTGCGCTGGAACTTTGATTGAGGTTATAGGGAGATTTGAGAGATGATGTTGAGAATAACTTGCGAAGTTTGAGAGGATCTGCCAGTTTTTAATGAAGATTGCGGTTGTTATTGTTTTCGCTGAAAGTAGAACTACTTTAACTATTTTAACAGAGTACAGGAGAAGGAGAATGTCGCAGATAGAGCGTGTACGTTATGTTATTCCGTAGAAATGGCTTGGAATATCGGAATTAGTGCGAGGTATTTGAGAGAAACCATTTATGACCATTTGAATTATTAGTGTCGAATTTCGAACGAGCGTCGACTCATACGAAAGAGACGACGTTGGTGTGCTATGAAATAGACCAGCAGCGCGGGTGCGACTGTATTGGTGCGTCGATAGGGTTGTGTGTAGTCGGCGCGATTCTGTTGAGTGTCGTGCTGGAGACGCGCGGCGCGTGAGATAGTAATGAGAGATTTCTGTGTGTGTTTGTACGCTTCGGGTCGTTGGTATCGGGAGAGTAGATTCGTGCATTGCAATTCGGAGAGAGGTCTTTAGTCTGGTGTTTAGTGTTAAAGCGAGCGGTGTTGTTTTAAGTGGTGGGTGGTGGGATCTTGGAACAACAAGAGACTTTTGCTCGGTTGAGATTTGATGCGTTCTAAATCTACGACAAGAACATGCGTTGGTTTTGAGAACCTCAGTCAGTTTGGAGCGAAAATTTAAGAAACGGTAGCCTGAAACCCTACACGACTTATGTTGGAGCTATTGATTGAATTCTAGGGAGAATTTATTATGGAGATTTTAAGTGAGAACATGCGTTCGTTTTGAGAACCTCAGTCAGTTTAGAGCGAAAATTTAAGAAACGGTAGCCTGAAACCCTACACGACTTATGTTAGAGCTATTGATTGAATTCTAGGGAGAATTTATTATGGAGATTTTAAGTGAGAACATGCGTTGGTTTTGAGAACCTCAGTCAGTTTGGAGCGAAGATCTAAGAAACGGTAGCCTGAAACCCTACACGACTTATGTTGGAGCTATTGATTGAATTCTAGGGAGAATTTATTATGGAGATTTTGAGTGAAAACATGCGTTGGTTTTGAGAACCTCAGTCAGCTTGAAGCGAAAATTTAAGAAACGGTAGCCTGAAACCCTACACGACTTATGTTGGAGCTATTGATTGAGTTCTAGGGTAAATTTATTATGGAAATTATGAGTGAGAACAAGCGTTGGTTTTTAGAACTTCAGTCAGTTTGGAGCTAAGATCTAAGAAACGGTAACCTGAAAACCTACAAGACTTATGTTGAAGAATGATTAAATTTGTAAAAAAATATTGCTATACGCAAAGATTTGGGTTATTTTTTTCCTTTATTGAAATAAAAATGGGTTTGAATTTAGAGTACAGGAGAAGGAAAATGTCGCAGATAGGGCGGCAATGTTGGTAGAATATGAATAATTCGCAAATGAGCACCAAAATGTTGTAGAGAAATTGGTTGTGACCATTCGAAATATTAGTGCAGTTATTCGAATGTTTCCAGATTCTCCGTTAGACAACGAAGATGCACACGAAGCGAGAGCAACCTCGTGTGCAATGAAATGAGCTAGCTGCGCGTGTGCAAGTGTATAAGTATGAGCGCGTCGACTGGGTAGATTGAAATTGAAATCTGCGCAACGCGCACGTTGTGAGAGAAAAAGAGAGAGAGCGAAAACGAACGAAGACTACGATCGCTGCGGAGGTGGCGTGAGAGTGTAGCTGATGAACTTCGGGATGAACACGCGCGGCGTGGTTGAGGGAAATTGAGAGACACACGTAAGTGTGTTTGTGCGCTTGTGGACCGATTGTGTCGGGACTGGCCTTCGGGTTCCGGGGATTCTTCAGTCTGGCGTTTAATGCTGTAGCGAGCGGTTGTGTTTTATGCGGTGGCTGGTGGGACCAGAAACAAACCGAAGTTTCGCTTCCGAGAGTTTAAAAAAAAATGAAGACCTGGCTTGAGTTACGACAAGCTCGTGTGCACTGTTTACATGGTCTTCGTCGATTGTCGACGATTTTCCCCGAATAAAATGGACGAGCGCGTCGAACTGTGCTAAGGCCATGTAAACAGTGCACTCCTTTCTAACCTCCAAATCGAGTCGGCGTAAAACCTAATATAGGACAACGAAAATCCAAACTTTTCCAAAAGTTGACCCCTGTTAATTAAACCTTCAAAAAAGGAAGAAAACTGTGTATTTAAGCAAAAGTTTCTCTTAAACATACAATAAATGCTTGTTTTTATCAACCTAAACGCATTTTTTTTCAATTATGAGTATAAATGATAAGTGCAGTGCTTCTGGGGACGCGCAGTCCTGTTTTTTCGTGATAATTTTCGTCTCTTTTGTGTCGCTGTTTGTGTGCATGGGGTGATTGGTCATAATAATTGAATAATGCCTTCATAAGTGCAGTGCTTCTGTGGAAGCGCAATTCTGTTTTTTCGCGATAATTTTCGTCTCTTTTGTGTCTCTGTTTCTGTGGAAGCGCAGTCCTGTTCGGCTGGCACGCGTACGATAAAAATAAACCATTTTAAATAATCAATTATCTATCTTTCCGCAGCCGGCTGCCTAAGATTTAAAAAATCAACCGATAAACAAAATGCTCATGGTCACATCACTGCCACTCGTGAATCCTGACCTCATACCCATCTACTAACCCCCTCAAAACTCATGTAATACTTTGTCGGAGAAGCAGTCGATTGGGCGGTCTCTATCACTCAAGTATCGGACTAACATTCCCATCCACTTCCCCGTGACCCTACCACTGGTCGTGGCCGGCGCCGGTATTGATCAGCATGATAGGGGCCTTTGAGAAGTTGCGAAGCGAGGAAAGATAGCACCCACTCATCTTCCACGGCTCGTGGATGTAACTTCTGGAGGTCCTGGTCAATAACGGAGTAGCAACTGCGGGTGGGCACCTATGCTTATGCTTATGCTTTGCTTATTATGAGTATAAACACAGACAAACAGACGTGACTCTCCATACAAATATTTTTTGAAATTCATCGTCCTTCATCAAACCACCAAATCACGGCGACGCCAGCGCTACCTGGTGAGCTTATGCCGAAGCGCAGCCCAAACATACCAATACAAACCCCTTACTGTCATGTGTCATGTCAGTGTATGCGTGAGACAATCAAGCCTTAACGATTGTAAACATCAACAGCTGATTTAAATAATGTTTTGTTGTTGCTTATCGTCAGTAGGTACTCGATGAAATAAAAATAAAAATTAACACCGACGGCCGAAGATGACGGCCAAACCATGCGGCAGCATCAGCAACGACGCACCACAACCACAACGACAGAGACCAAACCACTGGTCCTCCTCGTTGCTCTCAAAAACATCCGCGTTTCGTTTCGAAACATCCGCGGGAAACGTGTCCACGGTGCAGTTAAGTTGCGTTAAACAGCAAAATGAGATGAAAAAAGTTGCAAAGATTCCAAAAAACGCTGCCGCAAAATAGATCGACGCAACATCGCCAAAAAGCCAAAAGTACGACCAGCAGCAGCAATCTGAGCATCAGTTCACGAAGGATAAGCAGGTTGCTCCGAAAGAGATGACTTTACCACAGGGTCCGGCTTCCTCTGCAGTAGCGGGCGCCTCAGCAGCAGCCTCGATATCGACAGGCAGTTGAGTAGGCCTACCGGGCTACCGGGTTAATAGTGCAGCGACCTCAAATTTAAATCATTAAATTTGTCCATTTTTCGAACCTCACCACAGTTCTGACCATGCGCGCTTACGCAAGCATAAATAATTTTACCCGTCGACTCGCGTTGCGCGACAAATAATTAAGCTTATGTACAGGTGTGGATCATGAGTCATCCTCACTTGAAAAGCCCTTTATTAAATTTCGCCAATTGTTAGGCAATCAATAAAATGGTTAAGCTTTCAATTATGAATGTGCGATGTTATTCCACAGGGAAATTGAGGGTGTGGCTTAACCAAATTCATTGGCATGTTTGTTCAATGGAGAATTCGACCTTCTCATTATTGACCAACATTTTTGAGAATGTTTTAGGAACATAATTTTGATATTCCAATAACATAATTTAAAGTCTCACGACAATGGTTCGAACCCATGACTTCCGATTTTGAGGTGTACTCACTACACCATACGGAACGTCATGAAGAATTGCAGAGATCTGCATAATTTAATTCATGAGGTTCATCGATGCTTCTCATCGAAACGGACAACTTTTAGTAGAACAAAATTTAGTAGAGTTTTCGGGGACTGACTATAAAAACCCCAAAATTCTTGAGGAGGGCAGTTAGTTCCAGAATTAGTTCCAGTCAGTTCCAGCCAGCTCAACTCCAGTCCAGTTCCAGTTCCAGAAGACGCCCTGACCAGCCAGACCCGCCAGCAGCCACCAGTAGCAGAGGCCCCAGTCCAGCCGGACTTAGCGGTGGAAGCCGCAGTCCGCCGGGACTTAGCCGCTGTGAAGAGTCCGCCGGGACTTAGCCGCTGTGAAGAGTCCGCCGGGACTTAGCCGCTGTGAAAAGTCCGCCGGGACTTAGCTGCCGTGAAGAGTCCACCCGGGACTTAGGAGTTCGGGGGTCTGGCATGGCTCGGCGTAGAGGTCTGGAGGACAAGTCTGGCTTCAACATAGAGAACTGGCTCGACGAAGATTTTAATGCAAAGTGATGTGATCGTGCGCGTAAAAGTCAAGAGTGTTACTGCAAAAATGTAATCTTTAAAAAGTGTAATATACAAATAAGTGTGGTTTACTGATCTGTTTTGACTCTACAAGTAAATATCACAAAAATCCTGAAAGCCTAAACCGCTCGGGCCGTTCAGGTGGTGACTAGCGGAAAGCAACGCTGTGTGTGTTTGGACACGCCATTATGATTGGACAAAACCGAGAGTTGAAAATGTGACTATGCGTGAAAGTTAATGAACAAAATGATTTCGCGAAGTAACAAACAGTTAAAATAGTGTAAAAAAAACGTTAAATTGAAGAAAATGTTATGTGAGGAGTTCTAAGATGGAAGCAAATGTGCAGCAGTACGAGATGGACACCCAAGAAGACGACCATGGAAATCTGGCAGTTTAGGGTGAGTAAACAAAAGTTATACCGAAATTTGATGTAAATAGTTAAAAACACGCTTAAAAGGGTGCACAGCAACCAAGGAAGTTGTTGTCTTCTTATGCCAAAATTGACAAACTTACGGACCCAATCCTGCACAAATCTGATTGTAAAAACAGGCAAATTTTGTTGTAAATCACTTAGTAGACAGTACTTTGGGGATGAATAAAACATCATATCGATAGTTCCCGTAGTTTCGAAAATACTAAAATATCTGTAACAAAAATCTTGGTGCAAAAGCTCTTGTTGATGTGCACCGTTAAAGATGGCGAATTTGGAGATGACGGATTTAATCCAGCTTATTCCAGAATTTGATGGGTCATTAGACTCACTGGAGCAATTTTTAATATTAATAGATTATTATGCTGATCAAATTCCTGAAGGCGAAGATCAGAGTAAATTTTTAAATATTGTTTTTATGAAACTAAAATTTAAAGCAGCAGCACGTATTAACCGAATTTATGCAAGCACTTGGGAAGAAACCAAGGCAAACTTAATTAGAGAGTTTGGTATCAAAACTACTTTTGGTAGTATAATTGAACAAATTGAAACTCTGAAACAAGGACGGGATGAATCATTTAAATCATATGCAGGAAGAGTTCTTGACATAAAATACGAAATCATAAAAATTGATCAAAGTTACAACGAAAATTCATTTACAGCTTATTGCTTAAAAAGCCACTTAATAGTTGGAATCATAAATAATGAAATCAAAGCAATTGCCACTAATAACCGTCATATGAAGTTGGAAAATTTGCTAGAATTTTTAGAAAATGAACGAATGGACAGAGAGTCTTTAAGAACTCTCGAACAAAGGTTACTTGCTAGTACTGAAAATTCAAACCTTAATTTTGACAGAAAATTCAGAAATTTCTGGAACAATAAAAATAAAAATTTTTATCAAAGAAATAATTATCAAGCTAACAAATTTTATGAATGTTATAAAACGAATACTGCAAAGAGCACTTTTAAACGAACTTATACAAATAGTCGGCGCAATAAAAATCAAATTCCAAATAATTTTAAAATGCAATTTAACGAATACATTCCACCACATGAAACATTAAAAATCAATTTCAATAATGATTCAATATTTTATGCAAATATTGCTACCTTGGCAAGGCCAACAAAATTTCACAAATTTATAATTGACTCCGCATCATGTAACAATTTTGTAAGATGGGATGTGGTTAGTAATATGCGTTTAACTAACATTGATTTCAACGATAGAATTTCCATTAGAGGAGTTCATGGAATAGCAGAAGATACAGTAGGATCTGTAAATATGATTTTATTGATAGGAAATTCAAAATACGAGGAAAAGTTTTACATTTTGAAGCATTTTGCTGATGTTGCAATTCTTGGAGCACATTTTCTAAAGAAATACACCTTATATATTAGTCAAAGTTTCGACAACATAGTTTTACGAACGCCTGACAGAAATAATATGCAATATACTAATCATGAAATGACCAATTTATTTAGAATCAATGACATTGAAAATATAAACAAAGTAAATATGACAGGTATTGGAGCAAATAGCTATGACAATTTTAATACAAATTATAATGAAAATAATGAAATTAATTATGATTATGACAATGGCTGCAATGGCAGAATCCAACCGTACATTGAAGAGTATTATGACGATCAAATTGAAATTGATGATGATAACCAAGATTACCCAAAAGAGATGAATTTAGAAAACGATCGGGATTATGATGTGATTGAAAACATGAAGCATGAGAAACTTACAGGCAACGAAAGAATGAGAAAAATTTATGAATTGGTTAAAACAGACCACTTGAAAGGTGATATCAATCAAGAAATTAATAATATTTTGAATGATTTTAATGAAATATTTTATTTAGAGGGTGACGAGTTGACTTATACCAATTTAACCATGCACGATATAGAGACAACAACTGAAATTCCAATTAATAAAAGACAATATAGATTTCCGGAAGCTACCAAGAAACACGTAGAAGAACAAGTGGAAGAAATGCTAAAATTAGGGATAATACGCTCAAGTAAAAGTCCGTGGAATGCACCAGTATTATGCATCCCAAAGAAAGACTTAGACGCCGAAGGCAACAAGCGCTACAGAATTGTAGTGGATTTTCGAGACCTAAATACCATTACTAAACCATTTGTGTATCCTATACCGCTTATTAGCGAAATTTTGGACAGTATTGGAGAAGCTCGATATTTCTCAACCATTGACTTGAAATCAGGATTTTATCAAATCCCAATTAACCCAAAGGATGCTGCGAAAACTGCTTTTCAACATTTCTAGGACATTATGAATTTTAAGAATGCCAATGGGACTGAAAAATAGTCCATCAACATTCCAGAAGTTTACATTCACACTTATTTATGAAATACAACCAGTTAATGCGTTTGTATACTTGGATGATATTATTGTATTCGGTAGAACTATCGAAGAACACAATGAAAATTTATACAAAGTTTTGAATGCATTACATGAACATAATTTAAAAGTTGAACCATCAAAATGTAAAATTTTACACAAAGAAGTCAGATATTTGGGTCATATTATTAATGAAGAAGGTATTCGACCAACTAGTGAAAATATTGATACAATCAAAAACATGAAAAGGCCGCAGACGATTAAAAATGTGAGATCATTTTTGGGAACTGTTAATTTCTATGGAAAATTTATTCCAAACATTGCAGATAAACGTAAGCCACTTAATGCATTATTAAAGAAAAATGTGAAATTTATTTGGACAGAAGAATGCGAAAATGCGTTTGAAGAATTAAAAAACTATTTAATTTCAGAACCAGTTTTAGTTAGACCAAACTACAATGACAAATTTGTTTTGACAACTGATGCTAGTGATTATGCTATCGGAGCAGTTCTTACTAATGAGAAGTCAAATGATCACCCCATCGCTTACGCAAGTCGTGCGCTTATCGGGGCTGAAAGAAATTATTTCACCATTGAGAAGGAACTACTAGCTATTGTTTGGGCAGTAGACCACTTCAAACATTTTATTTATAACCAAGATTTTATCGTTTACACAGATCATAGACCATTGGTAGCTCTATGGCATTTGAAGGAAACTTCACCAACGTTGACAAAGCTTCGTTTAAAAATCCAAGGCATTGGATGTGAAATTCGTTACAAGCAAGGAAAGGAAAATGTGGTTGCAGATTTTCTCTCACGTTTAAATAATGATGAAGATCATGCAGATGATAAACAAGCATCAAAATTAGTAGCAATTACAACTCGTCAACAAGCAAAACAAAATAGACAAAATATTTCAGATAATCAAAACTCAACAAATACTCCAAACAGACAGAATTCATCTAGAAACAATAATAATTGGAATAATAATATGAATGGACTTCAACAAATTGACATAAATTTAGATAATGACGATGATAGCAACGACAAAACATTTACCTACAAGGATTTCCAAGATACAGATATCGATTTTAACGTTTTAAAATTTTCTAAAAATATTATACCATTTGAACAAGCCGAAGCTACATTTATGATATTAAACAGTGTTACGGTACACAAAGAATTGAGTAAATACATTGACCTTCCACATGGTATTAAGGATTACACCAATGAAAATATATTTGTATTCCCGCAAAGAAAATTTGGGGTTTAATTTTGAATGGAACATTTCGTTCAGCAGTTAAGAATGAAGAATTTTTCGATGGTTTATTAAAATGCTTTGATGATTACCCTGATTTTGCTAAACATGCATCAGTGATACAAATTATTTCTCATAGAATATTTAAAACAGAGTTGGAACTAAACTTATTACGATTTTTTGCAATGAAACTTTCAAAGTCATTTATACTATTTGCAACAGAAAGTGAACGAATTTATGTAAAACCAGAAGATAGAGATCAAGTGCTTAAAGATTTTCACGACGCACCGTTGGGTGGTCATGTCGGGGGTAAACGAATGATTAAAAGAATGAGTCCTTTATTTACATGGGAAAATATGCGAAGAGATGTTTTGAATTATGTAAAGCAATGTGATTCTTGTCAAAAGAATAAAATATGGCCAGCAAATAAAATGCCAATGAAAATTACGACAACATCGTATGAACCCTTTGATAAAATTTATATGGATGTGGTTATGTTACCAATTTCTAATAATGGAAACAATTGTGGACTTGTGATACAAGATGATTTAACAAGATTTTTGATTGTAGCTCCCATGGATGCTCCTAAAGAAGTTGTAACCGATCGAGGTACAAACTTTGTAAGCAAATTATTGCAACATACATGCAAAATATTACACATTAAAAAGATCGTTACAAGTGCATATCATCCTCAAGCTAATTTAGTAGAGATCAAATAGAGAGTTGAAAGTTTATTTACGAAATTTTATTGGCAAAGATCCACAATGTTGGGATGAATTAATACCATATTTTATGTTTGAATACAACACTACAGAAAATTCATCAACTGGATATTCTCCTATGAACTTTTGTATGGAAGAAAAGCTACTATACCAAGCACAATTTATAAAATCAATGATTCAGATTTAAATTATGACGACTATATTTGTTTAATGAAAGATATATTCAAGGATGCTCATGAAACTGCTAGAAACAACTTAATATTGTCAAAAGAAAAAGAAAGGAAATTTATGACAAAAAGACAAATGATTGGGTACCAATGTGGGGAGATAGAGTTTTGGTACAAATGGTACAGACAGGAATTGGTCAAAAGTTACAAAATAAGTGGCGAGGCCCTTATGATATCGTTAAATTTAACAGCGATCAAACGACCACTATTAAAAATGGAAACAAATTTGAAGATGTACATAATAATAGACTAAGAAAATATAATGATTAACATAACACTAAATGATAGTTCAGAATATACCCGTATAAAAATACATTTAACATTTTTTTAACAATTTATATTGAAAATACCTTAAAATTAAATGCTCCAATACTAGATAAAATATTTTTAAATGACAATTACAGTACAATTAAATAAAATTAAATAATAAATTACGATGAATGAAATGAATGACTTAGTATCATTAAAAACGACTATTAACAAAATACTACAATGAACGAAAATATTTATTTTAAACACGGGATTATTTATGTATATTGAACAAAAAAATAATAATAATATAAAACTTATTAAATTGATATGATTGATGAATTAGAAAAAAAACGATTGTTATCAAGAGAACTAAATGAATCAAACCAAATGTGTTACAAATACCGATTTTTTTTATATAGAAAAATAAACATGAAAAAAAGAATATATGATTGATTTGATATGATAAATGAATTAATGTTGAGTTAAATAAAATATGAATGATTATTATCAAAAAAATGCGCAAACAAGAATGTTATGAATTGGGGATGAAAGATAATTTTTATATGATTGAATTGATGGGGTTTAAAAAAGAAACAGATTAAGAAAATACCAGTACTGAGTTTATACATTTTTTTTTTGAAAAACACGTGAAGCGATAATGATCAAATATAAACATAATAATGAAGCAGTGATGAAACACGTTAAAACAATGAAGAAGCTGTTGGGTTGCAATTTTGGGAATATACTTAATTGAGCTTAAATGGGTTAACAGGGTTTTAGAAAAACAATTACGCAATTTTTAACTACAAATAAAAACAAATCAAACGGACTGAACAATAATGAAATTTCAACGACAAGCAAATGGAGATGGTGTGATTATTAAATGTTCCAAAACAACATGTATGCAAGTAAGAATGTGTGTGAGAATAATTGGACAAGGAAGGCCAACCAGAATGAATGTTGAATGTAAACTTGTGTTTTATAATTTACTTAACAATGGATTAAGAATATATTTTCAGACTTTTTTACGCTAATACGAAGGATTTACAGGAAACCATTGGAAGACGATCAAGAAGACAACAATTTCAACAAGGACGAATATGAACTACAGCTCAAGGAAAGGTAAAATTTGTGAGTATATCGTGGGGAATCGGAAAGGACGGTAAAAGTTCCGATCTAGGGATACATAAACTGATAAAGCAACGCCAAACCCGAATAAAATTATATGATGATTTGTATTGTCAAAACCATGAAGTTACAATAGATATTATAATATTTATGGTAAGTTTATGGTTGATTTTTTTTTAACTTCATTGGAATGACGATAAAGTTATCGTAGATTTCATGGTTACAGCAAATTTCATGGTTTTGTTATTGGAAATGTTATAAATTGAAACAATAAAACTACTATACATTTCATGAATACAGCAAATATTATGGTTTTGTTATTGGAAATCTCATAATGCATTTTTCCAATTTTTGTTACAGTAAGTTTTATTGTAATGTTATAGTTGCGTAGTGTGGACTTTTTTTGAACGATTTTTTTTAAATAATGCGAATCATGTAATAAAAGTATTGAAAATATTAAAATATTAAAATATTAAAATCTTAAAATATTAAATTATTAAAATATTAAAATATTAAAATATTAAAATAATAAAATATTAAAATATTAAAATATTAAAATATTAAAATATAAATATATTAAAATATTAAAATATTAAAATATTAAAATATTAAAATATTAAAATATTAAAATATTAAAATATAAATATATTAAAATATTAAAATATTAAAATATTAAAATATTAAAATATTAAAATATTAAAATATTAAAATATTAAAATATTAAAATATTAAAATATTAAAATATTAAAATATTAAAATATTAAAATATTAAAATATTAAAATATTAAAATATTAAAATATTAAAATATTAAAATATTAAAATATTAAAATATTAAAATATTAAAATATTAAAATATTAAAATATTAAAATATTAAAATATTAAAATATTAAAATATTAAAATATTAAAATATTAAAGTATTAAAATATTGAAATATTAAAATATTAAAATATTAAAATATTAAAATATTGAAATATTAAAATATTAAAATATTAAAATATTAAAATATTAAAATATTAAAATATTAAAATATTAAAATATTAAAATATTAAAATATTAAAATATTAAAATATTAAAATATTAAAATATTAAAATATTAAAATATTAAAATATTAAAATATTAAAATATTAAAATATTAAAATATTAAAATATTAAAATATTAAAATATTAAAATATTAAAATATTAAAATATTAAAATATTAAAATATTAAAATATTAAAATATTAAAATATTAAAATATTAAAATATTAAAATATTAAAATATTAAAATATTAAAATATTAAAATATTAAAATATTAAAATATTAAAATATTAAAATATTAAAATATTAAAATATTAAAATATTAAAATATTAAAATATTAAAATATTAAAATATTAAAATATTACAATATTAAAATATTAAAATATTAAAATATTAAAATATTAAAATATTAAAATATTAAAATATTAAAACATTAAAATATTAAAATATTAAAATATTAAAATATTAAAATATTAAAATATTAAAATATTAAAATATTAAAATATTAAAATATTAAAATATTAAAATATTAAAATATTAAAATATTAAAATATTAAAATATTAAAATATTAAAATATTAAAATATTAAAATATTAAAATATTAAAATATTAAAATATTAAAATATTAAAATATTAAAATATTAAAATATTAAAATATTAAAATATTAAAATATTAAAATATTAAAATATTAAAATATTAAAATATTAAAATATTCAAATATTAAAATATTAAAATATTAAAATATTAAAATATTAAAATATTAAAATATTAAAATATTAAAATATTAAAATATTAAAATATTAAAATATTAAAATATTAAAATATTAAAATATTAAAATATTAAAATATTAAAATATTAAAATATTAAAATATTAAAATATTAAAATATTAAAATATTAAAATATTAAAATATTAAAATATTAAAATATTAAAATATTAAAATATTAAAATATTAAAATATTAAAATATTGAAATATTAAAATATTAAAATATTAAAATATTAAAATATTAAAATATTAAAATATTAAAATATTAAAATATTAAAATATTAAAATATTAAAATATTAAAATATTAAAATATTAAAATATTAAAATATTAAAATATTAAAATATTAAAATATTAAAATATTAAAATATTAAAATATTAAAATATTAAAATATTAAAATATTAAAATATTAAAATATTAAAATATTAAAATATTAAAACATTTAAATATTAAACATTAAAATATTAAAATATTAAAATAGCAAAATATTAAAATATTAAAATATTAAAATATTAAAACATTAAAATATTAAAACATTAAAATATTAAAATATTAAAACATTAAAAAATTAAAATATTAAAATATTAAAAACATTTAAACATTTAAACATTTAAACATTTAAACATTTAAACATTTAAACATTTAAACATTTAAACATTTAAACATTTAAACATTTAAACATTTAAACATTTAAACATTTAAACATTTAAACATTTAAACATTTAAACATTTAAACATTTAAACATTTAAACATTTAAACATTTAAACATTTAAACATTTAAACATTTAAACATTTAAACATTTAAACATTTAAACATTTAAACATTTAAACATTTAAACATTTAAACATTTAAACATTCAAACATTTAAACATTTTAACATTTAAACATTTAAACATTTAAACATTTAAACATTTAAACATTTAAACATTTAAACATTTAAACATTTAAACATTTAAACATTTAAACATTTAAACATTTAAACATTTAAACATTTAAACATTTGAACATTTAAACATTTAAACATTTAAACATTTAAACATTTAAACATTTAAACATTTAAACATTTAAACATTTAAACATTTAAACATTTAAACATTTAAACATTTAAACATTTCAACATTTAAACATTTAAACATTTAAACATTTAAACATTTAAACATTTAAACATTTAAACATTTAAACATTTAAACATTTAAACATTTAAACATTTAAACATTTAAACATTTAAACATTTAAACATTTAAACATTTAAACATTTAAACATTTAAACATTTAAACATTTAAACATTTAAACATTTAAACATTTAAACATTTAAACATTTAAACATTTAAACATTTAAACATTTAAACATTTAAACATTTAAACATTTAAACATTTAAACATTTAAACATTTAAACATTTAAACATTTAAACATTTAAACATTTAAACATTTAAACATTTAAACATTTAAACATTTAAACATTTAAACATTTAAACATTTAAACATTTAAACATTTAAACATTTAAACATTTAAACATTTAATCATTTAAACATTTAAACATTTTTATTCAATAATAGAAACGGCAAAAAATTTTAAGGATCACAAATCGAACACACCATGACACCTAAACTGGGCGACGCTCCCCTAACGAACGCACCATGACACTTAATCTGGGCAACGCTCCCCTAACGAACACACCATAGTTGATCGAGCTGTCATCAAGGCTGTCATTTTTTTTTTCACCCGCGCGCGTGTTTGATCCTGTTTGTGTGGCGCAGTTGAAATCAAAAATTCTCAAGTCGAATCGCGTGTGCTCGTGAAGGAACAACATCCGGCGTTGGGAACAAATACACCGGGTGACCGAACCGGAACGGCGGGATGGCGGAATTTTCGCATATTTGGGTGAGTATTTGGAGTTTTGTTGAACTTGGAGAGGGCGGAATCGAGGCGGAATCGCACCCGCAACAGCAGCAGGCATTTTCAGGCAAATTTCCCAAGCTATTGGCTGATGCACAAAGTGATTTGTTTTTTTGGTACCCTCCGCAAACTTCAAGCCATACAAAATTGTTGCCGGATCTTTTACGGAGAGATCCGGATAAAGATCCGGCAGCAATTTGTTTTGATTTGACGTTTGCTGAGGGTGCGGACAAGTTTGGTTATGTTCAAAAGAGAATGGTCAAGGTCAAGTTTGCGAGAGCAATGGTCTGAACAAACTGTGTGTGTTCCTCTTTTTTTACAGGGACTTCTTCTACCAGGCCCGGCGCCTGCTGCGACACTTCCGGCCGGATTTGTTCAGGATGGTCGTTTCGTCTGGAGGCGAAAATCGTTAGGTAAGTTGTGTGTTAATGCTCAACGGTGAACGTTCAAACAACGGTCAAGGAAAAGGTCACGAAAAATTTTGTTGAGTGGTACGCAACTGAAAATAACAGAAACAGAAAGTAGCGTTTGACGTTTATTGACACGGTGCCTGTGTTAAATTTGTTTTGATGAATAAATAAAATAATATAATTTGCAAATTTGAATGCCACTGATAATTACAAATGTTTATATAATTTTGTTTTTAATGTAAACATATAAAGCTGCTCATCAGACCGAATCTCAAAATGCTGAATCTTGGAAGGAAATTAGGATATTAGGAAAATAGGAAATTAGGGAATAAGGAAATTTGGAAATTAGGAAATAAAGAAATTATGAAATAAGGAAATAAGGAAATTTGGAAATTAGGCAATTAGGAAATTAGGAAATTCGGAAATTAGGCAATTCGGAAATTAGGCAATTCGGAAATAAGGCAATTCGGAAATTCGGAAATAAGGAAATTTGGAAATTAAGCAATTAGGAAATTAGGAAATCAGGAAATCAGGAAATTAGGAAATTAGGCAATTAGGAAATTAAGAAATAAGGAAATAAGGAAATTGGGAAATTAGGAAATTAGGAAATTAGGAAATTAGGCAATTAGGAAATTAGGAAATTAGGAAATTAGGAAATTAGGAAATTAGGAAATAAGGAAATTAGGAAATTAGGAAATTAGGAAATAAGGAAATTTGGAAATTTGGAAATTTGGAAATTTGGAAATTTGGAAATTTGGAAATTTGGAAATTAGGAAATTAGGAAATTAGGAAATTAGGAAATTAGGAAATTAGGAAATTAGGCAATTAGGAAATTAGGCAATTAGACAATTAGAAAATAAGGAAATTAGGAAATTAAAAAATTAGGAAATTAAGAAATCAGGAAATTAGGAAATTAGGAAATTAGGAAATTAGGCAATTAGGCAATTAGGAAATTAGAAAATTAGGAAATTAGGAAATTAGGAAATTAGGAAATTAGGCTATTAGGAAATTAGGAAATAAGGAAATTAGGAAATCAGGAAATTAGGCAATTAGGTAACTAGGTAACTAGGAAATTAGGAAATTAGGCAATTAGGTAATTAGGAAATTAGGAAATTCTGAAATAAGGAAATAAGGAAATTTGGAAATTAGGCAATTAGGAAATTAGGAAATAAGGAAATTAGGAAATTAGGAAATTAGGAAATTAGGAAATAAGGAAATAAGGAAATAGGAAATTTGAAAATTAGGAAATTTGGAAATTAAGAAATCAGGAAATTAGGAAATTAGGAAATAAGGAAATAAGAAATTAGGAAATTAGGAAATGAGAAAATTAGGAAATAGGAAATTTGGAAATTAGGAAATTTGGAAATTAGGAAATCAGAAATTATGAAATAAGGAATTAAGAAATTAAAAAATTAACAATTAAGAAATTACAAAATTAGTTAATTCGGATACTAGAAATCCAGAAATTCGGAAATTAGGCAATTAGGAAATTAGGAAATTAGGTAATTAGGTAACTAGGAAATTAGGAAATAAGGAATTAAGGAAATTAGGAAATTAGGAAATTAGGAAATAAGGAAATTAGGCAATTAGGATATTAGGAAATTCGGAAATTCGGAAATAAGGAAATTGAGATATTAAGAATTTTGTAATTTTTGAATTTTTGAATTTTAGAATTTTAGAATTTTAGAATTTTATAATTTTATAATTTTATAATTTTATAATTTTATAATTTTATAATTTTATAATTTTAGAATTTTAAATTTTAAATTTTAGAATTTTAGAATTTTAGAATTTTAAATTTTAGAATTTTAGAATTTTAAATTTTAGAATTTTAGAATTTTAGAATTTTAAATTTTAGAATTTTAGAATTTTAGAATTTTAAATTTTAGAATTTTAGAATTTTAAATTTTAGAATTTTAAATTTTAGAATTTTAGAATTTTAGAATTTTAAATTTTAGAATTTTAGAATTTTAGAATTTTAAATTTAGAATTTTAGAATTTTAGAATTTTAGAATTTTAGAATTTTAGAATTTTAGAATTTTAGAATTTTAGAATTTTAGAATTTTAGAATTTTAGAATCTTAGAATTTTAGAATTTTAGAATTTTAGAATTTTAGAATTTTAGAATTTTAGAATTTTAGAATTTTAGAATTTTAGAATTTTAGAATTTTAGAATTTTAGAATTTTAGAATTTTAGAATTTTAAATTTTAGAATTTTAAATTTTAGAATTTTAAATTTTAGAATTTTAGAATTTTAGAATTTTAGAATTTTAGAATTTTAGAATTTTAGAATTTTGAATTTTGAATTTTAGAATTTTAGAATTTTAAATTTTAGAATTTTAGAATTTTTGAATTTTGAATTTTGAATTTTGAATTTTGAATTTTGAATTTTGAATTTTGAATTTTGAATTTTTTTTGATTTTTGAATTTTGAATTTTGAATTTTGAATTTTGAATTTTTGAATTTTGAATTTTGAATTTTGAATTTTGAATTTTTGAATTTTGAATTTTAGAATTTTAGAATTTTAAATTTTAGAATTTTAGAATTTTAGAATTTTAGAATTTTAGAATTTTAAATTTTAGAATTTTAAATTTTAGAATTTTAGAATTTTAAATTTTAGAATTTTAGAATTTTAAATTTTAGAATTTTAGAATTTTAGAATTTTAGAATTTTAGAATTTTAGAATTTTAGAATTTTAGAATTTTAGAATTTTAGAATTTTAGAATTTTAGAATTTTAGAATTTTAGAATTTTAGAATTTTATTATTTTAGAATTTTAGAATTTTAGAATTTTAGAATTTTAGAATTTTAAATTTTAGAATTTTAAATTTTAAATTTTAGAATTTTAAATTTTAAATTTTAAATTTTAGAATTTTAAATTTTAGAATTTTAGAATTTTAAATTTTAAATTTTAAATTTTAAATTTTAGAATTTTAAATTTTAGAATTTTAGAATTTTAGAATTTTAAATTTTAGAATTTTAGAATTTTAGAATTTTAAATTTTAAATTTTAAATTTTAAATTTTAGAATTTTAAATTTTAAATTTTAGAATTTTAAATTTTGATTTTTGAATTTTGAATTTTTGAATTTTGAATTTTTGAATTTTGAATTTTGAATTTTGAATTTTTGAATTTTGAATTTTGAATTTTTGAATTTTTGAATTTTTGAATTTTTGAATTTTGAATTTTGAATTTTGAATTTTGAATTTTGAATTTTTGAATTTTGAATTTTGAATTTTGAATTTTAAATTTTTGAATTTTGAATTTTGAATTTTTGAATTTTGAATTTTTGAATTTTTGAATTTTAAATTTTAGAATTTTAGAATTTTAAATTTTAAATTTTAGAATTTTAGAATTTTAGAATTTTAGAATTTTAGAATTTTAAATTTTAAATTTTAGAATTTTAAATTTTAAATTTTAGAATTTTAGAATTTTAGAATTTTAAATTTTAAATTTTAGAATTTTAAATTTTAGAATTTTAGAATTTTAAATTTTAAATTTTAGAATTTTAGAATTTTAGAATTTTAGAATTTTAAATTTTAAATTTTAGAATTTTAGAATTTTAGAATTTTAAATTTTAGAATTTTAGAATTTTAAATTTTAAATTTTAAATTTTAGAATTTTAGAATTTTAGAATTTTAGAATTTTAAATTTTAGAATTTTTAGAATTTTAAATTTTAGAATTTTAAATTTTAGAATTTTAGAATTTTAGAATTTTAAATTTTAGAATTTTAAATTTTAAATTTTAGAATTTTAGAATTTTAGAATTTTAGAATTTTAAATTTTAAATTTTAGAATTTTAAATTTTAAATTTTAGAATTTTAGAATTTTAAATTTTAAATTTTAAATTTTAGAATTTTAGAATTTTAGAATTTTAAATTTTAAATTTTAAATTTTAAATTTTAGAATTTTAGAATTTTAGAATTTTAGAATTTTAGAATTTTAGAATTTTAGAATTTTAAATTTTAAATTTTAAATTTTAAATTTTAGAATTTTAAATTTTAGAATTTTAAATTTTAAATTTTAGAATTTTAAATTTTAGAATTTTAGAATTTTAAATTTTAAATTTTAGAATTTTAAATTTTAGAATTTTAAATTTTAGAATTTTAGAATTTTAGAATTTTAGAATTTTAAATTTTAGAATTTTAGAATTTTTGAATTTTAGAATTTTAGATTTTAGAATTTTAAATTTTAAATTTAAGAATTTTAAATTTTAAATTTTAGAATTTTAGAATTTTAGAATTTTAAATTTTAGAATTTTAAATTTTAAATTTTAAATTTTAGAATTTTAGAATTTTAAATTTTAAATTTTAGAATTTTAAATTTTAGAATTTTAGAATTTTAAATTTTAAATTTTAGAATTTTAAATTTTAAATTTTAAATTTTAAATTTTAAATTTTAAATTTTAAATTTTAAATTTTAGAATTTTAGAATTTTAGAATTTTAAATTTTAGAATTTTAAATTTTAGAATTTTAAATTTTAGAATTTTAAATTTTAGAATTTTAAATTTTAAATTTTAAATTTTAAATTTTAGAATTTTAGAATTTTAGAATTTTAGAATTTTAAATTTTAGAATTTTAAATTTTAAATTTTAGAATTTTAAATTTTAAATTTTAAATTTTAAATTTTAAATTTTAAATTTTAAATTTTAAATTTTAGAATTTTAGAATTTTAGAATTTTAGAATTTTAAATTTTAAATTTTAAATTTTAAATTTTAGAATTTTAGAATTTTAAATTTTAAATTTTAGAATTTTAAATTTTAGAATTTTAAATTTTAAATTTTAGAATTTTAAATTTTAAATTTTAAATTTTAAATTTTAAATTTTAGAATTTTAGAATTTTAGAATTTTAGAATTTTAAATTTTAAATTTTAGAATTTTAGAATTTTAGAATTTTAGAATTTTAGAATTTTAAATTTTAAATTTTAAATTTTAGAATTTTAAATTTTAAATTTTAAATTTTAGAATTTTAGAATTTTAAATTTTAGAATTTTAAATTTTAGAATTTTAAATTTTATTTTAGAATTTTAAATTTTAAATTTTAGAATTTTAGAATTTTAAATTTTAGAATTTTAGAATTTTAAATTTTAAATTTTAGAATTTTAGAATTTTAGAATTTTAGAATTTTAAATTTTAGAATTTTAGAATTTTAGAATTTTAAATTTTAAATTTTAGAATTTTAGAATTTTAGAATTTTAAATTTTAGAATTTTAGAATTTTAGAATTTTAAAATTTTAAATTTTAGAAATTTAAATTTAGAATTTGAGAATTTGAGAATTTGAGAATTTGAATTTTAGAATTGTAGAATTTTAGAATTTTAGAATTTTAGAATTTTAGAATTTTATAATTTTAGAATTTTAGAATTTTAGAATTTTAAATTTTAAATTTTAGAATTTTAAATTTTAAATTTTAAATTTTAAATTTTAAATTTTAGAATTTTAGAATTTTAGAATTTTAGAATTTTAGAATTTTAGAATTTTAAATTTTAAATTTTAGAATTTTAAATTTTAGAATTTTAGAATTTTAAATTTTAGAATTTTAAATTTTAAATTTTAAATTTTAAATTTTAGAATTTTAAATTTTAGAATTTTAGAATTTTAAATTTTAAATTTTAAATTTTAGAATTTTAGAATTTTAGTAACAGCTAATTTAATAGCATTTGTACCGAAACAAACATATGAAAATATTCCTTATGTCTAATTTAGTGTGTTTCTCTTTTACAGGGCCTATTCCACTGAGGATTGTGCTTCATAAATACGCGAGTTCATCCCAAGTACGAAGCAGTAGTTCCGGCACCGGCTACAAACATTTCGAACAACGTCAGAAAGTTCGGATTGAAGCAGAATATTAAAGAAAACGACGCGGAAAAAGTACTATTTTTTAAATCAACGAAAAAACTTTACAAATACAATAAAACTTACCATATTGACCATTAATTTCAATGTATAAATATATGTTTTACAGTACAATTTAGTGGAAGAAAAATAAATACAATGAAAATACAATGAATCATACTGTAGTTATTATTTATTTCAATGTACGAATATAGTTAATACCGTACTATTTAGTATGGAAAAATCCATGAAGAACTGTAATTTACTGTGCAAACCATTGTAATGGTTAATGTTTTTATTATAAATGTATGATGTTTTCTATGGTCAGGGTAATTTTTGGACGGAAAAGGCATCAATGAAAATACGGTAGAATGTATAGTTTTGGTTTTTTTGTATGGGAAAAGTCGAAATTTTTATGGTGACTGTGCCTAACAATACCCCTTTTTATAATAAATTCCCAAAATAAGATATATTCTATGGTGAAAAACATAAAGGCTACTGTAGAATCATGGTAAAAATAACCATAGAATTTATCGTGTGATAACCATAAAATCTACTGTAGGTTTATAGTAAAACTTTATGCGGGAAGGGATTAAAAAAGTAGACAATTGTACTCTATGGGAGAGTTTTTGTCGAATAAAGCTTCAAAACAGTTGTAATCCATGGGGGATTCAATATGTTAAAAACATTTCAAAACATTTGCACTTTGGGGATAGTCAAATGATTATTAAAGGAATGGATAAATAATGCTTCAAGGAAAATCAAGGGATAAATAATGCTTCAAAAGGGATTTTCAAGGATAAAAAAATGCTTCAAGGAAAAACACCTTTAAACTGATAAAATTCAGAGGGATAAAAAAAAATCATAATGATTCAGCATTTTATTGCGAATTGCTCAAATAAACAAATTGATTGAATGGATTTGACAAATTTGAAACACAAAGTGACAGACAAGTTTCATAAAAGTTGATATAACAGAAAGGATATTCTAACATGCGCAGTATTGCAATGACAAGATGATAGGATGTATAGATCAATGAAAAACTTTATAGAGTAATTTTTATTCAAGTATAAAAACAATAGTCAATTAGAACTGATTTTTTTCAGTATCAGTATATCAAGAAGATGTATAAAATTGTATAAGTAAATTTGAATTCAATTTTGCATATAAATTGAATGATAAATATTATTCATACAGAAAAACAAGTAAGACATTTTTGTGGGAGAAACAAATGCTAGAAACTGAAGTAAAATAT